>NW_026652297.1:30667797-31096422 GCF_009828535.3 Hylobates moloch | reverse complement strand
ACACACAGGAACCCAGGGGAGTACTTACCCCAGTGACATACACTAGTTTGTGCTGGAGCTAGGGTAAAAACCCAAGGTCTCCTGATTTCTTTGCATTATATGGTTGTATATCATCAATCTGGTTATAGAAAGCCTACCAATGATTCTGCAGAAAGCATTTTAAATTTTTTATTTTAAAAAGCCTACCAAGTAAATAAATCCATGACTGCTAGAAGTACATCTCAATCATCCTGCCTTTTACCATTTCTCTTCCCCTTTCAAAACCTAAGAACAATAACATTTATGTTCCTTCATTCAAACAAATATTCAACTACTGTGTGCCTGGCACTGTTCTAGACAGAGCAGCTTCATGCCTGCATAAGGTACGAAGATAAATCAGTCCTGCACTAAACTCTGTAGTACGTAACAGCAGAGATGTGGGGTACTATATGATATCTACGTAACAAAGTGCTATAAAGGAAGATTTTAAAAATAGGTATTTCCAAAAGAGGAAATTAGCAAAAAGGTTAAAGGCATGACTTGAGGGATAAGCAGGATCCTGGTAAGAGAACTGTGGCACGACTGTCAGGCATTCCAAGGTGGAAGCAGCAAAAACAAAGACCCTAAAGTGAGAGAGCATAGAACGCCTTTTAAGAATAGTATCTGTTTACCTGGGTCATTAGCCATAGCAGCAAATAAACTGAGAGAAGGAGAGGCCATATTGGGCAAAGGTCATACATTCTAGACCCAGATGTTTGAACTTAATTCCTAATCCAGTGGATACAGTGATCCACTGTAGACTTATGAGGAAAACGACAAAACTGGGACTGCATTTAAGATTAACTTTGAAGCAAAACACAGGACGAAGAAGCAGGGAATAATTTAGGAACTTACTGCAATCCGGATGAGGGAGAGTGCAAACCTGAATAGAGGTGAAAGCAGGTATGCAAAGAAGATTAAGGCATTACAGAGTAAAAATGGTATGCCCTGGCAGCTGACTGCATGTAGACGAGAGAAAGGCAGGCAATATGGAGACAATCAAAATGTATCATTAACAGAAAACAGGCAAGTAAAAGTTGAGCTACATGTAACCTGTTTAAGATATCAGTCTAAAGGTAGGGGGGTGGGGAATGTGTTAATAATCTTACTTTACTTCAGAAAAGCAAATCTCCCCTTAGTCAAACAAACAAGACTATAATATACAAACTCTAGTATGCAGAAATACCCAAATTAAAGCAGTGTCATTTGAAAATTGGATTATTTTTATACTTAATACATTTGTATAGCAATACCTATTAGAACAAGTCATATTTTTAGTAAGATATGTTATTTTACTAAAATGTATATACCAAGTACCAGCATTTTAGGATGCTAAGAATATGCTTACGTTAAAATATTTAACAACCTCTAAAGAAAATTATTTAATGAATCAGCAGAAAAATGCAGCCACTAAGTATCAGCAAAGGGGAACTATAACTGATTTATCTCCTAACTTCACGTCACTAGGTTCTTGAAAACTTTGACTTTGTTTTCTGCTCAGCATCTTTTGTTATAGTATTTATAAAAAATGGTTCTGTTATAAGTTGCTTTCTTTGCTTAAAGTCACAGAACCTATTGACATTACATTATTGACAGAACCTATACATTAAGGGGGGACTTAATGTATATCACAAGTTATTTGGTTCAGGTAGGTAAACGATGTTCAGTTTGAACTATCAATTTCTTCTGATTAAATAAAAGCCATGTGATCTTTCTGTGTAATGTTTAACAAACAAACTATGAGCTCCTTGTGGGCAGAGTTTATGTTCCAGACACCAAGTACCCTCAGTGCTCAGCATTTAGGGGAACTTTCCTAAGGGAATAAATGGAATTCAACCAAAGAATATTTTCCAAGTATACAGCACTTTCATAACTTGGTGAGTATTACACAACTGCAGAGAACTAATGATCCAATACTGGAGTGTCTACTATTCAACAGGTAATGTAGTTAAAACATGAGTAATACACAACTCCTCCCTTGAAGTTAGGACTTGCTTCTCTGAACAAGTCAAACACCACTGACTTCATCAGAAAACCTTGATTTACACTATGTGCATGACCATCAGTCAGTCTCTTTTGTTTCTGGTTTCTCATCTAAGAAACAGACGAGGATCCAACAGAAAAGGAACGTGAGAGAGCTCTGCAAAATATGACAAGTATAACCTACGCCAGTTGGCTTCCCATAGGATTCACCACACTCTAAAACAGACAATTAAGAATGACACCGACACAAGCAAATAAAAGCGCTCGGCTACCACCCACCACCTGAAAAAAAATCTCCAAAACAAACAGTACCCTACAGACAGGTCAGAAATATGAGGACAACACAATCTAGGGAAAAAAGGCTTATGAATTTTCACCAAATTTTTAAAACTCACAAGTACATGTTTAAATTTATCTGAGTTTTGTTGGGAAAATTCGTACTGTAATTCAAGACACACAATACCATTAAAACTCAAACTTCAACATTTCTGAGGAATGAAACAATGCACCAACTTTGTGGGAAATGCCTCCGCTGCCTAAGACCATCTCAAATGAATGCAAAACCTTGAAGTTTCAAAACTTAAACTTCTGAAACACGTTAGAAAACAAATTTAGGGAGAAAATTAGACGTAAGTACTTCAATTGATCAAACACAGTTTCTACCTGCACAAGAATATACGATTCCTAAAAGACAAGCGATATATGCATAGCATTGTTACTGTCTTATCCACCTAAATACCAGAAAGACAACAAAATGAATAATCTGAGCTATCATCTCTTCACAGAATATGCCAAGCAGTATCACACTCCCAAAGTGGACAAATTCAAAAGTGGTTAAAAAATCTTCCCATAAAAATCAAAGATGCTGTTAAGAATGTTTCTGAGCCAAACGTTGATGGCACCTATTTCAATTTACTTATCTAAAAACAATGTACGAATATAAAAATGCATCACCATTTATTTGTATGTGGAATTTACATAACAAAGAAACCCTTCTACGGACCTCAGAGCTTTCATGTGAGGATTTTGTATGTCTCATCATCTACCACTCCTTCCATGTAAATTCAGAGGAAAAAATAATAAAAACAAGGGATAAATAACAAATGAAATTTAAGGCTGTTTTTCAGAAAGGTATCTTTTAAAACTGTTCTTACATTTCTTGGACAATAAACACAAAACCATCTTGAATTTATAGCAATCTTGGCTTCAAGGGAATCCCTCAGTAGGAAATATTTCTGAAAAAATTATATATCCAAATTTTGCATTATTAAATGCTTTCTTACCTTCTGCTACATCATCATCTACTGCTCCTTTCACCTGAGAAAAACACCACTGAATATCATTCCCTCCTCCAGCTCCTGGAAAAAGAAAACATACCAATTAAAACCGAGTTCTGCTTATGTTGACTCTCGTAAACACAGAGATGCTATCCATGGTTGGCATGATACTAACAGCCTAGTTCTGCCCTCACATACAACTACCACCAAGAGCACCAGTTTGGAAAGAGGTTAGTCCCCAATACTTGGTATCGTATTAAAAAGAAAAAAAACAAAGATTCCAGGTATGAAATATTTAAAGGCACATGTTTTGTGGTCATTAAACATCTGTTCACAAACTTCCTCTCAAATACAGTAAAAGCCTTACATTCACGCAAGACCTACCAGAAAAAAGTAAATACCAAGAGTTAAAGAGTTTTCTTTTTAAGTGTACAAAAATCCTGCAGAAGAGTTAATAAGGTTAAACTACCATGAAACATAGAACGAAGAGAAAACTTCGGGAACATTACTGCCTGGGTAAGGAGTAATGATTCATATGAACCCTATCACCAAAGTGCACACACATCAAACACTACACCCAGTTCTTTGCATTCATTACCAGCAAATCACTGGCTCCAGACAGAGAGGAAAAGAAACTGAAATGAATGCTGCTAAAGAGACTGTCAAAGGAAGCTTGTTCTGCCTCCCTTCACCTCATCCCTCGACTCCAAAGGACCTGGCAAAGAATTCATTTTGCTAATATGTCATCTCGTGCAAAACAATTTTAATCTCATTTCATTTTTCAACAAGGCCAACAAGCAACTTGTTTACAGCAAACCGTAAGTCAATCCGACATGTTAACTTTTTCAAAAGGTTTAATTATCTTAATAATGAATACGGCACGGAAAACTGGTCTCATCTCGGAATGTGTCTATTTCACGTGCAAGTACTGAGATCGAAATGGTGAAAATGTCCTGGGGCTCTAGGGAGAAACTGAATCTAAATCTGGAACTGATTCTACTACATGAAGGAAAAGATTTAGCAATACCAACATGTACAAAAAGAATTCTCAAAGCAATTACATTACTTCTCTCTCCCCCATCACCCCTATTCCTTGCTAAATTTATTTCCAAACTGGTTTTCTCTCTACATCCTTTCCCCTCCCCTTCAAAGCTTCTACCTAAATCTCTCTCCTCCTTGCTATTTATATCTCTGAACTCCGCAACTATTTTAACTAACTCTACCAAACCCTTTTGGGAAAAGGACATCTGCAAAACAGCTAACATGCTAAACGGAAAGTTTAAATTATTTTCATGCAACTTGCTGTACATGAAAGGCCTTGCACTCTTCGGCGGTAAGAGGGAAGAAACGGAAACGAAATGGTTCGAAACAAAAAATTGAGGCTTCCAGTCTCAAAAAGAATGGCATCCACAGTGGGGAAAAAATACACATATGCCCCCACTGTATTTTAACTTGTAAAGTGCTCTTCCTTCTCGGTGCAAAATAAATGTGTATATAAACCCAAGAAGGCTTGCAGCAAGGGGAAAAATAGAAATTAAATGAAGACCTGCAGGAAAAAAAAATAAAGGCGGGGGGCGAGGTGGGGAGGTGGGAGAGGATCCACCGGGCTCCCGAGCCGGAGGGACAAATCTGCACGCGCCCCCACCCCGCCCCACCCACGGCTCACCCCAAGCTCGCCGGCACACCCCACCCCCACCCCCGCCACGGCGCCAGCCCCGTTCTCCAAGCCCAGTGACTCTCACCGTGACCACTTGCCTCCCGGGAGCCCTCCCCGCCCCCACCCCACCCCTCCGGACCCTACTCCCTCAAACCCGAGGGGCGCCCTGTGGCTCCGCGCGAGGCGCGGGCGGTCGCTAGGGGGTGATGGAGGGAGGAAGAAGGAAGCGGTGCCTTGTCAGGGGGCGAGGGGGATTTCTCCTTTACCTGCCATGTTTCACTGCAAATGGTGACCCTGCTGGGTTCCTCGGGGTCTCCGCTTCCTGAACTCACCCCCCTCACCTGGGGATGGGGGGGTAGAGAGGGCGGATGGCGGCGGATGGCACCTGCGGGGGGAGGGGACGGGGGCCGGGGGAAAAGGAAGGAGGGGCGGGCAGACCAGCCGGCAGGATGCTAGATTTCACTCTGGGGCTTCCCCGCTCGTGCTCTTTCTCCGGCAGCGGCGGCGGCGGCTACGACAGCGACGGCGGCGGCGGCAGCGGCAGGGGCAGGCGACTCCACTTTCAAAATGGCGCCGGCTGGCCTGGCCAGTGACGTCACCCAGGGGGGCGGAGCCGCCGGGCTGGGGCGGAGAGCGGGGGGGAGGGGCGGGGGAGCGGCCGGGCGTTCTCTTGGCCACGCCCCCTTCCTGCTGCGCCTGTGCCCCGCCCTCCACGTCCCGGCCGGCAGGGCCTGCGCCGCGCCCGCGCCTCGCCATGGCATCCCCTCTGCCCGCACCGCCTGCGCCAGGCCGCGGCTGTGTACACCTAGCAGTGTCCCAGCCTCGCGCACTAGCGCTGGGGCTCTGGGGCGGGCTCAGCAGTCCAGTTTACGTGCTTGCCTGCAGGGATTCGTGGGGTCCTATGTCTTTTAGGAATACCCGGGCCGGGCACGGTGGCTCATGCCTGTAATCCCAGCACTTTGGGAGGCTGAGGCGGGCGGATCACAAGGTCAGGAGTTCGAGACCAGCCTGGCCAACATGGTGAAACCCCGTCTCTACTTAAAAAAATACAAAAATTAGCCAGGCGTGGTGGTGTGCGCCTGTAATCCCAGCTACTTCAGAGGCTGAGGTGTGAGAATTGCTTGAACCCAGGAGGCAGAGGTTGCAGTGAGCCGAGATAGCGCCACTGCACTCCAGCCTGGGCAACAGAGCAAGACTGCGTCTCAAAAAAAAAAAAAAAAAAAATACCTGTACTGCTTCTCAGGAAATTCTCACTTTGGGTTAGCCCTGAGACCACAAAGAAAGCGACAGCGGTGCAGACTTTCTGCTCAGCCGGGGTGAAAGTTCACGGGGTTCAGAGGGACATGATTGGGCTGGTTCTATCTGGGTGAATTAAATTACCTTCTAATGGGCCCCAGGATCCAACGCGGGAGTCCTGGGCACTGCGGACACTAAGAGTGGTTTCTAAGAGAAACCTGAGTTTGTGATGAGAAGGGTATGGCCCAAGAAGTGGCCTGGCGTCTCTCCAGCTAAACGTGTTGGACTGCGTGCTTAAGAGCTGGGCTCAGGGCCGGGCGCGGTGGCTCACGCCTGTAGTCCCAGCACTTTGGGAAGCCGTGGTGGAAGGATCGCTTGAGGCCAGGAGTTCTGAGTTCAGCCTGGAGAACATAAGGAGACCCATCTCTACAAAAAAGAATTTTTTTTTTTTTTAATTAGCCAAGTATGATGGCGTGCCTATAGTCCGAGCTACTAGAAGGCTGCAGTAGGCGGACTGCTTGAGCCCAGTAGGTCAAGGCTGCAGTGAGCTGTGTGATCGCATCACTGCACTCCAGCCTGGGAGACAGAATGCAATCCTGTCAAAACAAAAACAAAAACACAAAAAGTGCTGGGCTCTGAAGCCAGGCTGCCTAATGTGATTCCAAGGCTCAGGAGATGAAGATGACAGTCCTACCTGATAGGATTGTTGGGGAGATGAAATATGAGCACATGATAAATGTTAGCTGCCGTTATAATTAGATTTGTATTGAAAGCATCGTCAGTAAGGTTAAGAGGTAGAAGGAAAAAAATGAACAGGAAATGCCAGTCATCAGCTATGAGGAGATGTGCACTTCTGTTGAAAGATGCTCTAATGATGCAGTTGCTATATACAGCACACTTTACATATCTCATTCCATCTCCACAATACTCCTAGGAGATAGATATGCACGTTTTACACATGAAAAACACCTGTAAAAGCATCCAGAATTTGGCCTACGGCTGAATGGAGTGATAAAGGCGTTTGGAGACCAAGAAGGGGGAGTTAAAGATATTTACACGTCCTCCCCACCATCTCCACTTTCTACCATATTTTTGATTTCCAGGACAGCTGAACTGTAATACAACGTTCAAAATTCCTCCAAAGGAACAACTGCACCACTGCATGATCATTCTTCCGTTTCTGCGGGAATATTTCCCACCTTACCAAGGAATTAATCAAAACTAAAAATCCACCCTCTGTCTGTCATCTTTTGGCTACCTGTACAACAGGTACAAAACTTCAATGCACTGCATGCTGTATTTTCTTCAATGTTGGTGTTTTTCATAAATGTATTTCTCTGGATATGCCTTCATTTATTTTCTTTTCACTTGCTCTGCCCTTCTTTGGTGGTTCAATCCCAGACTCTCCAGGGAGAGCTCCCCATCTTAACCAGAACCCAGAAGGAAGGAGAGAGAGAGAGAAAGGAAGACAGAAAAAGAGAATATAGACTTTACATACCCTGCAAATGATTTGGTTTACATAAATGATTTGTTCTTAGAAGCCAATAAAGCTTGCCTAGAAACTGGGATAATTATAACAAAAATTTATATAGCACCGACTATGTGCCAGGTGCTGTTTTAAGAACATTGTTTGGAGCCTCGAGGGTACTGCATGCCTGCAGAATGGGCTGACATGGGTCTGATAATCAAGGGCCAGTGCACCCTGGCACCCTGGTG
Organism: Hylobates moloch; assembly: GCF_009828535.3. NCBI lineage: Eukaryota > Metazoa > Chordata > Mammalia > Primates > Hylobatidae > Hylobates > Hylobates moloch. The sequence continues at coordinate 31,088,535 of NW_026652297.1, read as the reverse complement.
TAAGCGACCTGGCTCTTTTTGGGCCCTGGTGAGCCCTTTCGGAGGACCATAAGCTGCCTCCCTTTCATCAGAATGGCCCTTAGGAGGAGAGGCCAGAACACCCGGTAGCCCAGAGTCAAGGGTTGCTCTTGTCCATCTCACTTCCTTATCTATCTTCCACTTAAAGAAACATTTTTGCCAGGTGCGGTGGCTCACACCTGTAATCCCAATACTTTGGGAGGCCAAGGCAGGTGGATCACCTGAGGTTGGGAGTTCAAGATCAGCCTGACCAACATGGAGAAACCCTGTCTCTACTAAAAATACAAAAAAATTAGCCTTGTATAGTGGTGCATGCCTGTAATCCCAGCTACTCGGGAGGCTGAGGCAGGAGAATAGCTTGAACCAGGGAGGCAGAGATTGTGGTGAGCCGATATCAAGCCATTGCACTCCAGCCTGGGCAACAAAAAGCAAAACTCCCTCTCAAAAATAAAAAACAAAACAAAACTTTTTTTTTCTTTTAAAGACAGAGTCTAGCTCTATCACCCAGGCTGGAGTGCAGTGGCATGATCATATCTCACTGCAGCCTCAAACTCCTGGGCTCAAGTGATCCTCCTGCCTCTGTCTCCCTAGTAGCTGGAACTATAGGCATGTGCCACCACACGCAGCTCTACCTTCCACTCTGTCCTCTGCCCTTATCACTGCACTTAAATAGCCTCTGTCAAGGTCATTAATGATCTCTATGTTACTACGATAGTCACTTCTCTGTTTTAATTTTTCTCTATTTCCCAGCAGCATTTGAAACCATCCATCAATCCCTCCTTCTTGAGACGTTTTCCCCCTTGATACTTCATTTGTCACCCCCCCAACCTATCTACCTGTCTAGCCATTCCTTGTAGTTTCTTTTGCTGGCTCCTACTCCTAGACCACCCTCTAAATATTAGAGTGTTGGCCTGGAGTAGTAGCTCACACCTGTAATCCCAACACTTTGGGAATCTGAGTTGGGAGATCACTTGAGCCCAGGATTTTGAGACTAGCCAGGGCAACAAAAGGAGACCTTGTATCTACAAAAAAATGCAAAAAAATTAGTCGGGTGTGGTGGCACGTGACTGTAGTCCCAGCTACCTGGGTTACCTGAGCCCAGGAGGTCGCGGCTGCAGCGAGTCATCATCGCACCACTGCATTCCAGCCTCGGCGGCAGAACAAGATCCTGTCTCTAAATAAATTAATAAATAAATATTAGGGTGATCTGTGTCCCCAGCCTCCGTACTGGGGTCCCTTGTGTAACTACGCATTCTTCGAGCAACCTCATTTAGTCTTACGTAAACATCTTGTAATACCATGTATATACCAGGGACTGCTAAATTTAGATCTCCAGCTATACCCTCACCCTGGAACTGTAGACACACACCTCTGCATGCCTATGTGACATTTCTAGATGCCCATTTAGCGTTTCAAACATAGTGCTGCCAGGCACAAGTCTTGATTCCACATCCCCTCCATACCATGGTTGATGCTGTCCCTTTCCTGAGCACCAACATCCACTCACCCCGCCACCCCCACCCCAGCACTCCCACACACCCCACCACCCCCACCCCAGCACTTCCAGGCACCCCGCCACCCCCGCCCCGACACTCCCAGGCACCCCATCACCCCCACCCCGACACTCCCACTCACCCCGCCACCCCCGCCCCGACACTCCCAGGCACCCCGCCACCCCCTGCCGCCGACTGAATTCTACAGCACACTTTCGCCACCACCTACCCCCCGACACTCCCAGGCACCCCGCCACCCCCGCCCCGACACTCCCAGGCACCCCGCCACCCCCACCCCGACACTCCCACGCACCCCGCCACCCCCGCCCCGACATTCCCACTCCCACGCGCCCCAACACTCTCACGCACCCCGCCTCCCACGCACCCTGCCACCCCCGCCCAACACTCCCACGCGCCCCAACACTCCCACGCGCCCCAACACTCCCACGCGCCCCAACACTCCCACGCACCCTGCCACCCCGCCCCAACACTCCTCCACACGCACCCACCACCCACGCCCCAACACTCCCATGCACCCTGCCACCCCCGCCCCAACACTCCTAGCAGCCGTCCCTTTTCCTTCTCAGCCAGTAAAACTACTGTTCTTTAAAAAACAATTCCAATGTTAACTTCCTCCAGGAAGGCTTCTCTGACATTGTTCCCCATTTCCTACCCATCTTAAGCTGAGCTGGGCACCCTTACTCAATATTCTCGTAAAATCCAATGCACTTCTGTCTCTCTAGACCACACTCAAATTATCTAAATATTTGTCTGTTACTACACTGAGTTCTTTGAGGGAGGGAAATATGCCATTCATTGCCATATCACCAGCCACATAATTTGTGGGATTAATGCATGAATGAATAAATCTCTCTGGCTTAAAGAAAACCACTGAAATGTTGACTCCTCAATGCTTGCCATGTCATAAATGTTGTCACTCACCCTTAACTCTGGAAGAAAGACGTTTTACAATGATCTCAGTCATCCTGAGATACATTTGTCAGGCAACAGTTGTTTAAATATGTAAGTTGCTTATAGATAGATTCATCCCAGCTACTTCCACCTGGTCCTTTGTCTCCTGAATACATATTATCCAAGAGGATCCCGTAGGACACCATTCCCTCATCCACATGCTATCATCCAGTTTTCATTAATGTGAGCCTCTAGCCAGAACTTCAACACTTGGCCACATATAAGATGCACAAACTCATAGTTTCCTGCAGAACTGGGTTCAGCTTAGGCACAAACAGGTGGAAAACTCCCTCTGGAGTTTCCTGGTGAGGTTCTAGACAGCCTGTTTGTCTTGGAAGTGTTCTGCTTTGGGTCTGAGCTGAAAGGTACTAAAGACACTCACAATCTCACCAGCAGGATGGAGCCAACAGGACTTAGCCATGAGTTACTGCAAGACGGCTTTTTAAAGTATACTAAATGACCAAAGAAGAAACATTTGAAAGTTACTCTTTTCCTCGATGAAGCATGTTTGGAGTTGAGAGGAACACAACCCACGCCCCCACCCCCACCCCCGACACACACTAAATGAGAAGTGGCACTTTTCAGCTGCTTTTCTCCTCTAGGTGGTTAGACCGAGGGGTATTCAGGAAAATCCATGAATTAAAGAGTAAGAAGAGAGGTCCCTGATTAAAAATGGTTACAGTTTAGAATTTTGACAAACCCACCATAGCTATGCCTTCTGACCTGAAGCAATTGCAAGGGCTTTACAGGGAAAGTTATAAGCACTTGTCAGTTTTTTATATACTTTTTTTTTTTTTTTTTTTGAGACGGAGTTTCGGTCTGTTGCCCAGTGCAGTGGCGCAATCTTGGCTCACTGCAACCTCCATTTCCGGGGTTCAAGCCATTCTCCTGCCTCAGCCTCCTGAGTAGCTGGGATTACAGGCATGTGCCACCACGCCTGGCTAATTTTTGTATTTTTAGTAGAGATGGATTTCACCATGTTGGCCAGGCTGGTCTCGAATTTCTGGCCTCAAGTGATCCACCAGCCTCAGCCTCCCAGAGTGCTGGAACTAAGGCATGAGCCACCGTTCTCAGCCTACTTTTTTAATAGCTACACATTTGGCCTAGAAGTCAGTTTCCCAAAACTCTGCAGAGTCTGGACAATAAAGACAATTCATACCATGATATTCAAGGTATAGAACTGACTATAAAATAACTAAGATATCTTACACTAGAAGGATAAACCCAAAAATGATAGTGAATCTACCAGGTGGATTACTATGTAGTCAAACATTTGTAAAAACAGAGGACATTGCTTGTGCCTTAGAAGCAGGATACAAAATATAGATACAATATGAACACAAGTATGTACAACAAACAAACACAAAATATGCACAGCTGAAAGAGACAGGAAGGAAATGCACCAAGGTGTTCTCAGTAATGTCTCTGGACAGTGACACAATGGGTAATTTTTTCTCCTTGACACTTGCGTTTCTCTAAATATTCTATAATTAACGTATATTAAAGGGAAAGAATAAACTTAATTATGAAAATTCATTCTAATGCTGGTATTAGAGTTTGATAACATCTATGCTACCTATTTTCTACCTTAAAGTGAAAGTTGTAGTCCATTTTAACTGTATGCACAGATGTGACTTAATCCATGGTTTTAGTATAAAATAGAGAAACATTTTATCCTTGTCTTTTAACAGTGTTCAGTGTTGCAATGAACATTCACACCATGATATTCAAGGTATTCATTTCTGTGCAATGTATAATGTAAGGCAGAATTACTTCATGATTACATCGCAGTGTACATTGCAACAGTGTCATTTAACGAAGGAAACATTAGTAAGTTCATGCAATTACCTTCTGTTTGTAAATTGCAACTAAAAATGTTGTATTATACTTTTGTGGAAGGTACATCCTGTAAGCATATAACTTGAATATCTGGTATAAAATGCAAACTTTGTGAAATTAAACATTATCTCTAAAATGTATTTTCAGTGTTGCTTATTGAATGATCATAAATGTCCTATAATGTAAACTATTATCCAAATAGCCTATTTGTTTGAAGAATGAGTGTATGTCCATGCTGCAGATTTTTTTGTCATTGTTGAGATAGGATCTCACTGTGTCCCCCAGGCTGGAGTGCAGTGACACAATCATGGCTCACTGCAGCCTTGACCTTCCAGGCTCAAGAGATCCTTCTGCTGAGCCTCCCAAGTAGCTGGGACCAAAGGTGTGCACTACTGCACCCAGCTAATTTTTGTATTTTTCATAAGTGTTGGGTTTTGCCATGTTGCCCAGACTGGACTCAAACTCCTGAGCTTATGCACTCTACCTGGATCCCAAAGTGCTGGAATTACAGGCATGAGCCACCACATCAGGCCCATGCTGCAGATTTTTTAGGTGGCATTTGAGGTTATTAGCCATGACACAAGTGTGTGTTTTATGCATGTATAACAGAAACACACAGGCTTCAGGTTGGGAGGAAGTTCAGGCATTAACTAACCCAGTTCTCATAATGGATACTTAAATTTCTTATATAACATGTCCGTCAGTGCTCATTCAGCCTTGGTTTAAAATTTGGAAGTAGCTGAGAACTAAGACGCATTCTGTTTTTAGAGAGCTGTGATCACGAAGTAATTCGGCCTTACATTGTACATTGTACAGAAATGAATACCTTGAATATCATGGTATGAATATTCATTGCAACTTTAAACAGCAGACCCTGGCTGTCCCATCTGAGCCCTCTTCAAGGTAAACATGAAGGTTGTTTAGATCTTGGAATATAACTACGTCTCCCAAGTTTTCTCTTCTCTACAGTAATCAACGAGCTTCTTCCAAGCTTCTTCATCTGACCATCTTTAATCTCTGCATCTCATCTTGGGCGTACCCTCTACATATAGTGTACTTGTTCCAAATGCCTCAAATAGTGATGCCCAGAACTAAATATAATAATTCAGGCCTGACGATTATACACCTGAGTGAAACTGTTACCTGTTCTTTTCTACAAACCAGACTTCCTTGGATTTGACAATCACACAGACTGCACCTCCTTATATTGTGATTGAGCCTTTTCCCATGCACAGCTGTTAACACACATTTCTCTCATCTTTTTCCCAATAGGTCATTTTTTTTATTGATACACAGTCCCTAGAACATAGTAGGAACTTGTTAAATATTTGAACAAACACATATAAAGCTTTATGTTATTCTGTATTATTTCCTTCATCATTGAGATTTTATTATTATTCAATATAAACAATTGGTACAGAATATCTAAAAAGCCATATAGTTGTAATTCTTTCTAGAGAATTAATGACTCCAGTTTAAAATTTAGTGCCAAAATGTTTTTTGAGAGAGGATTTCTGGCTGGGCATGGTGGCTCATGCCTGTAATTGTAGCACTTTGGGAGGCCGAGGCAGGAAGATCACTTGAGCCCAGGAGTTCAAGACCAGTTTGGACAATATAGTGAGATCCCTGTCTTTATGATAAAATTTAAAAAATTATTATTTAAGGCTGGGTGCAGTGGCTCACGGCTGTAATCCCAGCACTTTGGGAGGCCGAGGCGGGTGGATCACGAGGTCAGGAGATCGAGACCGTCCTGGCCAACATGGTGAAACCTCATCTCTACTAAAAATACAAAAAGTTAGCCAGGCGTGGTGGCGGGCGCCTGTAGTCCCAGCTACTGGAGAGGCTGAGGCAGAAGAATGGCATGAACTTGGGAGGTGGAGCTTGCAGTGAGCTGAGATCGCCCCACTGCACTCCAGCCTGGGTGACAGAGCAAGACTCCATCTCAAAATATATATATATATATATTATTTAAAAAAAGAGGATTTCAAATATATAATCTTAAAATATTGATAAGATGTTATATTTAAAGTCTCCTGAATTCACAATTTAATATCAGTCACACTACATGCTCAAAACTTTACACTCAGTCAGGTGCAGTGGCACATGCCTGTAATCTCAGCAACTTGGGAAGCAGATGCAGGAGGATCTCTTGAGCCCAGGAATTCAAGACCAACCAGGAACAATATAGGGAGACCTCATCTCTACAAAAATTTTTAAAAATTAGTGTGGTGGCATGTGCCTGTAGTCCCAGCTACTTGGGAGGCTGGGATGGAAGGATAGTTTGAGCCAGGGAGGTAAAGGCTGTAGTAAGCTGTGATTGCATTACTGCACTCCAGCATGGACTACAGAGCAAAACTCTGTCTCGATCGATCAATCAATCAATTTGCACTATTTCAGAGCACATTGACAAATTACTAGAAAAAAGTATTGTCAAAAATGTTATGGGTAGTAGTACCCTTGTCTGATGGGAAGAATTAAAAAAAATTTTTTTTTTATATTCACAGCTGAATAATGGGAAGAACTTTTTAAAGAGAGATCTTCTTGGGCCCCAACTCCGAAGATTCTGATTCATTAGGTCTTTTAAGAAGCCTCCAGAGGAATCTGATGTGTGGCCAAATTTCAGAATCACTGACTTAGCCTATTTCCTATGGTACGAAAGATTTGATCAACACAATATAATTTGTCTGAAGTCATTAATCACGAAGGTTGAAGGACAGGATACTTACAACCAACCTACTGAGCAGTTTCTTGACTGATCTGCCATGAGATATTAGGTATTCTGTGGGGAATAAAAGGTTTTACAGTCAAAAAAGTTGGGCAACACTAGGCATGATTCTTCATTATATGATTTTTTAATGTATATGGTAAATGTGCAGCAGATAAGCTATAATATGAAGCATTTCCCATGCCTGTGGGACAAAAGACATTGATCATTCATGAGCATTAAGTAAAATCATTCTACAGTTATGCATTAATTTATATGAAGAAGAATCTAAACCCACCTTTCTCTATTTTTTCCTCGTAAGTAACAAAACAGTTCACGGCTATTCCTTTCTCGCTCTTTTTTTTCTTTTTGAGACAGAATCTTACTCTGTCACCCAGGCTGGAGTGCAGTGCTGTGATATCAGCTCACTGCCACCTCTGCCTCCCAGGCTCAACCACTCCTCCCACCTCAGCCTCCTGAGTAGCTGGGACCACAGGCCAGCACTACCATGCCTGGCTAATTTTTTTTTGTATTTTTGGTAGAGCTAGGTTTTCACCATGTTGCCCAGGATGGTCTTGAACTCCTGAACTCAAGCAACCCACCCGCCTTGGCCTCCTAAAGTGTTGGGATTACAGGCGTGAGCCACCATGCCTGGTCCCTTTCTCTTTTCATCTTTCCGTGAAGATGCTCCGATGTCCTTTCACTCACAGGCAGTGGTGTGCTGGAGCTAGTTCATACTAACTTGAAAGAGATGATTGTGAAATTTTTAGGAATTTTGTGAGCTTATTAAAAACAGACATTAATAAAAATTAAATTATATAAACTTATAATTATATTATAAACAAAGGTAATACATATTCAAAACTCATCACTTCCTAATTATTTTACTGTATTTTACTATTATCTATGCTCTTGGGGTTATTCACCTCTATTATCTCTGTATGTTAGAAATTGGTTACAGAGGGAATATTTATACCTCAGAAATCAACAAATGCTAGAAATTGGGGCTCCCCCACACTCCGAGAAAGCTGGTCATCAGACATTTGCCAGCACACTACCACCTGTGGATTCACTGACTTCCACATACATAAATCTCTGCCCACAGTTATATCAGCCTTCCTCTCTAATCAGTGTATTTTTACCCTAAAACATTTCCTCTCATTGACATGTTTCACATACGATGAGCTTCCTTTCCATGATAACTCTGACCGTTTTGTTTTAAAATTTCAATTTTAGGATGTTCCCTGAAATATGCCTGTACATGAGTTGTGAATCTTTTTCCTATTGAGATAGTGAAATAGTGATGTTAGAATATGTGTAGTCATGAATGAAGACCAACCAACCGACATCAAAACAAATCTATGATTTCAAATAAAGGTTGCTTTTGAGTTGCAATAAAGATCTATTTGGACATGCTACAGGCTGTTCCTTGCATTTCTAACTGTACTGCCATCTATTTGCTCCCGTATTTCCCCCAGAAGTCGGCCCACAGCTCTGCCCCAAGGCTTGATAATGCACTTTGGGACTTACTTCAACTATTGTTTCTGTGCTTTGACCTCATTTTGGACATCCATTACATTAGGTTTATTGTATCTTGCCATTATTCACTTATGTCTAGCTCAGGGCATTCTGTGGCAAGTCATGGGCGATTCTTCAGTGCTGATAGCTCTTCCAGTGCCCCATGACTGGAGATTCTGCACTGTTCTTCATTATTCCACTGGACTCATTGACAACACTGATGAAACAATACTTCCATGAGCCCCAGTACCTTATGTACACACAGTCTTACCTATGGGGCATTCAATCCTAAATACTAGATTCTATGATGTGCCTCTGCTGACCTTCTAAATCAGTGTTGCACTAGCTATTGAATCTGATAAACTCAAGAACCTATGAGTTCTTTAATATTGATTACTGCATCCTGTTCCATCGTATCCAAGTTCAGCCCATGTTGCTTCTAGACCCCTCAGAGCAACAAAAATTCAGTGGCCACTTAACTATCTGGGAATTAGCCTTTGATATTGGTGTACACTTCACAAAGGCCTATCTCAACCACAGCACTTGTGAATACCAAGCCTGGTCCAACATTGACTGAGGCTGCCTTGAGCACTGGAAGCCCCTGGACATATGGGGAAAAGGGATGTCAGTGCAGGTCTTCCTCAGTTCGCCTTCCAAATTTTGGAGTGAACCAAAGCCCTGCCCATATCCATTTTTACCATAATCAGGTTTCAAATATTATATTATTATAACAAAATCAACAATAATACTCTGCATTCGGCCAGTATATTAACTTTTTTTGTCATGTGCATGATCTCAAAGACCTTCATAAGAGAAACGAGGAAATGGGGGGTTTAAGAGATTAAGGCATTTGTTATTAAAGGCTGGTAGCTTGCATGCAGTTCATTCAGCTAGATGGAGGAGAGGCTGGGAGCTGGAAGCCAGTCTTTGGCTCTCAATCCACTCAATCTAATGCTTCTTACATTATCCCACCAAGCTGCTTATTCCATACCGTTTATCTTTGTACTGTACTCTGATCCAGAAGATGTGTCCTCAAACACATTTTAAAAATAAACCATAACTGGCAAAGTAAAAATTCCTTGGGGGTGAAATATGTAAACTCACCCATGAGGACCCCAAATGTCTTAGTATGACTTTACTGTACCCTCGTCTTTAGAACAGACTCCCCCACCCTCCCCAAAAAAAGGTTATAAATGCTTCCACAAACACTTGAACACGGCCTTAGAGAAAATTGAAAGCTTAATGAATCAAATCCAGCTTACGCCTAACAGATCTGCAAAAACCTCTCTGACATGGTATGTTGGTAGATTTGCAATAAAAATTTAAATGTAACAACCTCTTAATTTGGAAGACAATAAAGCTATAACAAAAGTTAGACTTCAAGTTGCTTTCAGCAAGGGAAATTAGATGAGACACCACCTTGCAAATGCTATTTGAAGCACCCACCTCCACAATCTAACCTCCTCCACCACAGCAAAGTTCTCAGTCCGTACCAAGTTGCAGAAGGAAAAATGTACGATTTCTTTTTGAAGGTCACATGAGGATTCTATAGAGTGTCCCACCTGTGTTCCTGCCAGAGTCTTTTCCAAAGCTAAGATTTCCCTCTGACACGGGTACCCACTTCCATAATGTAACCTCTTTTATCACAACAGATTTCATGGCCTCAAGCAAGTTATCCAGGGGAAAATACCGCCTTGTGTAAGGGACGGGAGGCTAATAAACATCAAGACACGTGATAAGGCAGTAACATTTCCACTGAAGTCAGGAGACAGTGCTGTAGCTCAGGTACCGACACGTCCAAGAATAAATGGGCATAAGGTACTTCCATATCACAAGAGTCTACAGTGACAGCAGATCGAGGAGTGCCAATGGTGGGTAAGCCACAAAGAACTCAGATGATTTAGTCAGCTGCCATGTTAGGAGAGCTGAAGATGAAGCAACAATCGCTTGAGTGAATAGGAAAGTATTGATAACTGAAATATATGTATATATATGTCATAGGGATTGTGTAACCTTAATTGAATCCTGTTCCTGATTGGTCCCTATTTTGATTTGGAAATGGAGTCGCCAAAGCCACAATCTCAAGAGTTTTAAAGCAGGAATTCACTTGATATCAGAAGACTCATAAAAAGGCTTACCAAGTATCTCGGAGTCTGTAACTACCTTGCACTCCTTGGGGAAAAAACCAGGTGCCACAGGAGAGATGTTTAACTAGCTCATTTGGAAACAGCATTCCTTTCATTTAAGAAAATGCTACTCAGGCCAGGTGCGGTGGCTTATAGCCGTAATGCCAGCACTTTGGGAAGCAGAGGCGAACAGATCACTTGAGCCCTGGAGTTTGAGACCAACCTGGGCAACAAAGTGAGACCCCTGTCTATACAAAAAATGCAAAAATTAGCTGGGTGTGGTGGTGTGCATCTGTAGTCGCAGCTACTTGAGAGGCTGAGGTGGGACGGTCGCTTAAGCGATCAGGAGGTCAAGTCTGCAGTGAGCCACGATTGCACCACTGCACTTCAGTCTGGGTGACAGAGCAAGACCCTGGCTCAAAAAAGAAAAAAGAAAAAAAAAAAATACTCTGTTCTTAGAAGGTTCCAGAAGAGTACATTGTCAACACAGGAACTTAAGAACAGCACCTATAGAAAACTGACTAGAGGTGCCATTGTTGCTGGTGATCAACGTTTGGTGGATACTAAATCCAGTCTGAGCTAAACTGGGCCCCGTATGGAAAGAGGACAGGCCTGCCTTTTAACAAGCAAAAAAGTCACAGAGATCAAAACATTGCCTTTTCAACAAGGAAAAATCTATTGAGGAAAGGAGAAATATTGTGCTCACCTGGGAAGGAACACTGTTTGTCTGGGAAAGAGGGAAGTCAGCTCAGAGAGACCCCAGGCACAGTGGAGAGTTCACAGGCGGAAAGTCTCCACAAGGAAGAAAGAGGAGAGGGGGCAGAACACACATATCTGAGACCTTACTACCACTGCAAGTGTGTCTGTGAAGCCATCCTCCCAAGAGCCCATGTTGCTACCCTATAGGAATGCTTGGATCCAGATGGAAGCAAGGAAAAGGAGAGGGAAGTAACGGGAGTCAGAACCAGGAAACTTTTCTTTTGATTGACAGCTCAGAATTCTCCCCTGGAAGAACCCACAGGTGAGTTCAAGGTCACTGTACAGCTACTAAGAGCCACTCTTTTATTGAAATAGTATTGATGGTAGAAATATCAGTAAGGTGACAGATTATGTAAAAATGAAGAAAGATTTTAGAGACAAATAAGTCCAGGTTTACCTGTTGTCTCCTGCTATGTTCCAAATGTTTGTGTCCCTTCCCTGCACCCCAACCCAGAACCAACTTCATGTGCTGAAATCCTAACCTTCAAAATGATGGTATTATGAGGTGAGACCTTTGGGAGATAATTAGGTCAGGAGGGTGGAGCCCTCATGTATGGGATTAATGCCCTTATGAAAGAAACCCCTGAGAGCTAGCTAGCCCCTTCCCATATATGAGGACACAGAAGGTGCCACCTATAAGCCTGAAAGTAGGCCCTCACCAGATGGCACATTGGCCAGTGCTTGATCTTGGACTTCCCAGCATCTAGAATTGTGAGAAATAAATTTCTATTGCATATAAGCTGGCCAGCTTATGGTATTTTGTTATAGCATCCCAATGAACTAAGTCATCTCCTTTACCCTTAAAAGTATCTAGGTTTAGACAAAAAAACTATATATATGGTCACCTTATTAATATGTTCTGTTAGCTTTCTCTGCTCACCTAGTGTCTCTTAGCCATAGGAGCCTCTGTCAACCTAGCACTGTGGAAGGTGGGAGAACACTCTAAATTCAGGAGACCTAGCTATGCCTGCCCCTATCGCTGCCCCAATCAGCTGAGACCTCAGAGACATCATCAACCTTGGTTGCTTTCTCAGGTTGGTGATGTCTCTGTCTGAGGCCTCAGCTGGTTGGGGCAGGGATAAAGAGGACTGAAAGAAAGAGGACTAGTGTATCTCAGTGGTCTCTTCTGGCTCTAAAATTATGACTCTACCAGAAAAAAGAATTGATTTGGGGCCTACTCAAATCCCACCTATTCGATCTTCACCTGCTAGGATGAAAGGAATATCACTCCTTTGATGTTTCTGCCTTGTGTCTCTGGACTTCTCCGCTCATGCAGGTTTCATTGAGTCATCTACCTCTTCAAAATCATCTTTAGTTGTTTATTTATTTTTGCCACCACCTCCTCTCTGTCTTGGGCTCTTTTGGTAAAGCATACTCATGAGATTGGATGGGGTTTAACAATCCTGAGCAGCATGTGCTTTTCCTTCACTTCTTTTTCTCCCCATCATAAGCTCAGAGCTAAACGAAGTCTTAAGTGGTAGTTGAACAATACACGTCTTTGTGACATACTAAATAACAGGAGATGAAAGCCAGTTATTAGCTTAAAGAGAAATATGGCATACCCCACACAGAAAAGATATGGAAAGAAAAACGGGGATTTGTAGGGGGCTGGAAGGCCCAGATCCGCTGAATTATTCTCTTAATTAAGGAAAGGCAGTACAGCTGTGTTTCTCAACCTTGGTTGAACACTCAAATCATCTGGGGAGCTTTAAATATTACTTATGCCTTGGTTCCATCCTCCAGATATTCTGACTTAATTGATCTAGAGTGTGGCTTGGGTATTGGAGTTTTTAAAAAATCTCCATGTGTGATTCTAACATAGAACTAGGGCTGAGAACCACTGCAAGAGAAGTTAAAAATAATGGAAAAAGGCCGGGCGCGGTGGCTCACGCTTGTAATCCCAGCACTTTGGGAGGCCGAGGCGGGCGGATCACGAGGTCAGGAGATCAAGACCACGGTGAAACCCCGTCTCTACTAAAAAATACAAAAAAATTAGCGGGGCGTGGTGGCAGGCGCCTGTAGTCCCAGCTACTCGGAGAGGCTGAGGCAGGAGAATGGCGTGAACCCGGGAGGCGGAGCTTGCAGTGAGCCGAGATTGCGCCACTGCACTCCAGCCTGGGCGACAGAGCGAGACTCCGTCTCAAAAAAAAAAAAAAAAAAGGAAAAAAAATTGAACCCCAAGGTTCATCTTATGAAAGTGTGGCCCTAGAACTTGACATTTGAAACAATCACCATGGAGATGTGCCTCAAAGAATTTTGGAAAGAAGCTCCATTCCATAACTTTCTTTTTCTACTTCTCCCATGTCCATAGCAGTGATATCTTAACTTGAGGTCAGTGAACCTCATGCTTTTGCATGCAAAATAGTCTATGCATATGTGAATATGCACTGTTCTGAGCAGAGGGTACATAGTTCATAGTTTTCATCAACTTTTTTTTTTTTTTTTGTGATGGATGAGAGTTGCCCAGGCTGGCCTTAAACTCCTGGGCACAAGCAATCCTCGCACCTCAGCCTTCCAAGTAGCTAGGACTAGAGGTACAAGCCACCATGCCTGGCTTCATCAGATTTTTTTTAAAGGAGTCCATGACCTAAAATATTAGGAACCACTGATTTACTGGAAAGAGAAAAATCATATAAGATAATGTATTTGGGATGGCAAATACCCTTGTACTGGTAGAATACTGGCCCTTTAAGGTTAGTCCCTGTGAATCAGTCCTCCTGGTTAAAAGTTCACTTGCAATAAAACGTTGCATTTTTCTTAGACTTTGTTCCTTAATTAAATAGGATTAATACGTCCATCCTGTCCCACAGGTGGGCTATGTAAAGCATCAGCATGGCCAGTTTTTTCTTATCTTTTATTTTCTTTAGAGACAGAATCTTGCTCAGTTGTTCAGGCTGGAGGGCAGTGGTGCCGTCTCAGCTCACTGCAAACTCTGCCTCCCAGGTTCAAGTGATTCTTCTTCCTCAGCCTCCCAAGTGGCTGGAATTACAGGCATGCACCACAATGCCTGGCTAATTTTTGTATTTTTAGTAGAGACGGGGTTTCACCATGTTGGCCAGGCTGCTCTTGAACCCCTGGCCTCAAGGGACCCACCTGCCTTGGCCTCCCAAAGTGTTGGGATTACAGGCGTGAGCCACCGTGCCTGGCCCGGCATGGCCAGTTTTTGCTCCTGGTGCTCACTAGGTGAATTGGGAATCACAACAGCAACACAAGCAGCAAAAACCTCCCTTGCATTTTCTAACAGTGCCAGCACATCTTCTCACCCTTTGTGCACATTCTCACTTGTGCCTCAAAACAACCCTATGAGGTAGGTACTATTACCCTCATTTTCCTGGGAAGAAAATGAAAGCAGCACAGAGAACTTAAATAACTCTACAAGGTCCCTCAGCTAATAGACATCAAATACAAACTGAGATACAGCAGATACAAACCCAGATAGACGGACTCCAGGGTCCATCCTTAACTAAACACCTCAAAAGCGAGATGACAGGCTGGCCAAAGGGTAATGAATGTTTTGAAAAAAATGTCACTGCTGCAGAGGAAGTGCCGCCTTTCATCCTCCTTACCATTATTACTGGGCTAGAAATTTAGGATGATAATACAATTGGATAAATTAAGGTGACAACACTCCAGCTGAGGGAACTGAAATAAGATGCAATGAAATGTGTTCTATTTATTTACAAAGGGCTTTCCCCTCACTTAAAAGTTACTGCCAGGCCAGACGTGGTGGCCCATGCCTGTCATCCCAATACTTTGGGAGGCTGAGGTGGGAGAAATCGCTGAGTCCAGGGGTTCAAGACCAGCCTTGGCAACATAGCAAGCCCTCATTACTATAAAAAAAAATTCAAAAAATTAGCTTGGCATGATGGGGTGCACCTGTAGTCCTAGCTGCTCAGAAGGCTGGGCCAGGAGGCTCATTTATGCCCAGGAGTTCGAGGCTGCAGTGAGCCATGATCACACCACTGCAAAGTTGCTGCTGAGAACATGAACAATTTCCTAAGTGGCCAAGGATGACATGATTTTGAAGAAAAGTGATACTGTTACTCCAAACTTTCGTTGATGAAGAGTCAAACTGTAAAATATTTGAAGAGATTTATTCTGAGCCAAATATGAGTGACCATGGCCTGTGACACAGCCCCAGGAGATCCTGAGAACATGCTCAAGGTGGTCAGGCTACAGCTTTTGGTTTTATACATTTTGGGGAGACATAAGTTATCAACCAATACATGTAAGATATACATTGGTTAGCGGTTCTGTCCAGAAAGGCAGGACAACTTGAAGTAGGAAGAAGAGGTGGCAGGAGGAGGGGGGCTTCCAGATCATAGGTGGATTCAAAGATTTTCTGATTGACAGTTAGTTGAAAGGGTTAAGTTATTATCTAAAGATCTTGGAATCAATAGAAGGGAGTGCCTGGGTTAAGATAAGGGGTTGTAAGGCCAGTTGCAGTGGCTCTCGGCCCTTTGGGAGGCCGAGGTGGGCAGATCAACTGAGGTCAGGAGTTCGAAACCTGCCTGACCAACGTGGAGAAACCTCATCTCTACTAAAAATACAAAATTTAGCCAAGCATGGTGGTGCATGCCTATAATCCCGGTTACTCGGGAGGCTGAGGCAGAAGAATCACTTGAACCCGGGAGCGGGAGGTTGCAGTGAGCCGAGATTGTGCCATTGCCCTCCAGTCTGGACAAGATGAGTGAAATACCGTCTTAAAAAAAAAGATAAGGGGTTGTAGAGATCAAGGTTCTTATTATGCAGATGAAGCCTCCAGGTAGCAGGCTTCAGAGGGACAGTAAATGTCTCTAATCAGACTTTAAAGGGTGCTAGACTCAGTTAATTTTCTCCTGGACCAGGAAAAAGACCCAGAAAGGGAAAGGAATTCTCTATAGAATGCAGATTTTTCCTATAAGACAGCTTGGCAGGGCCATTTCTAAATATATTAAATAAATATATTTTGAGGTAAAATGCTTCGATTTATTTCAGGGCCTGCTCTGTTTCATGTTGTTATCTTAATGCTATGAAGAGTGTGTTTAGTCAGTCTGAAGGTCTCTGTGTTAATGTTAATGCTGGTCAGCTATGCCTGAATTCCAAAAGGGAACAGGGTATGAGGCAAGTTCGACACCCCAGCCTATCCCATTATGGCCTGAAGCAGTGTTTCAGGTTAACTTTCGAATGCCGTTGGCAGACAGGAGTCTGTTCAGTTAGTTAAGGGGCTTAGAATTTTATTTTTGGTTTACACATTGATGATGACTTTGCAATCAGCTTTGGTTTTACCTGGAAGATTAACTCACCCCCAATCTTCTTTTTTTTTTTTTTTTTTGAGACAGAGTCTCATTCTGTCACCCAGGCTGGAGTGCAGTGGTGCGATCTTGGCTCACTGCAGCCTCCACCTCCTGGGTTTAAGAGATTCTCCTGTCTCAGCCTCCTGAGAAACTGGGACTACAGGTGCACAACACCACACCCAGCTAATTTTTGTATTTTTAGTAGAGATGGTGTTTCACCATGTTGGCCAGGCTGGTCTTGAACTCTTGACCTGAAGTGATCCACCTGCCTTGGCCTCCTAAAGTGCTGGGAATACAGATGTGAGCCACCATGCCTGGCCTCAACCCTGATCTTTTTGTGATTGTACTGAATCCCTCTGAAGAAAGTCTGCAAGTACCATTATGAAATCTGTGCCCTTTTATACCATCCCCATCCGCGGGCCCTGCAGAAATGGTTCCATCTAAATTCGAGTCCTCCTTGTTACAGAAGGAGCCATCTCCTCTAGGCCATGCATGGAAATATGCTTTGCAGCTTTGGATCTCAAAGTGAAAGGCACTTGGATGTCCTTCAGGGCAAACTTCTGGCCCTTTCAGAGAAATAAAGTCTGTGGCTGCATTCAAAATATCTGTGATCTCCATCCTATCACTCCAGCATCTAAAAAGGGATGGAAAGTATGGTATCTGTGCATGTCTCATTGTTTCACTCAGCCAAAGCTTTGTAACTTAGTGCACTGTTAAATCCTGAGCCTTCTCCTGCAACTCGAAGGTAGGCAATTGCTCTGCCAGTGACTTGCTAGGAAGCTGCTCTCGGGAAGCCCTGTGGGCAGCAGTATTGAAGTCTATGCCCTCCACTGCCATCAAAGAGACCATCCTTGGGGATCTTGCAGCCATGTAGCTGATCTTATCTGGCCATGTTGGCACCAGAAGCCACACAGTGACATACACAAAGCATGGGGACATGGAAAGGCAGACACCCAACACCCTGCTGCCCCACAAGACCGAAACATGTTTCTGTAAGTGTCAGAAACACCCTAGAATGGTCACAAGTTTACTAAATCGCCTGTGTGTTGTAAAATGTCACAAGTTTGTTATTGTTCAGTGACAAGGTAAAAAACGGCAACATTTTTCATCAAAATAGAAAAGAAAAACAAAGAATAGCTATGAACATGCTGGGATAATTCACCCGATGAGCACAATGCCTCCTTTGTCCCATTCCAACTTGGCCAGTGTTGTGCCTGGCTGTCATCCACATCTTTGGCGGTGTGTCTGCCTGCAGGCTTTGTGGTCCTTTGTGCACATATTTTGGACGCTCCCTTGGCCCCCCCACCAGCTAAGAGAAGCAGACTCTCTAGAGCTTCTCCGTTGGGCTCCTCCCTCAGTCATTTGGGAGGGAATTTGATGCAGTTCAAAATAGACCCACTTCCCTCCTCCATCCCTGATCTCTTCTTCTCCAGCCTGCACAGTTGTGTAATAAAGTCTAAAACACTGACCTGGGAGAGTGAGAAAAATATATTTATGAGGGTGCAGAAGTGACCTTTTGTTATCTAGTTCGCACTTGAGGTGCAAAGAGGCAGGCCAGTGGCCACCTGGGACATCAATCTAAAAGGTGCGTTAAACCATCGCTGGGGCTGAGTGCAGTGGCTCACACCTGTAATCCCAGCACTGGGAGGTTGAGGCAGGTGGATCGCTTGAGCCCAGGAGTTTCAGACCAGCCTGGCCAACATAGTGAAACCCTACAAAAAATATAAAAGTTAGCTGGGTGTGGTGGAGCATGTCTGTAGTCCCAGCTACTCAGGAGGCTGAGGTGGGAGACTCTATTGAGCCTAGGAGGTCGAGGTTGTAGTGAGCTGTGGTCACGCCACTGCACTCCAACCTGGGTGACAGAGTGACAGCCTGTCTTCAAACAAACAAAACCATCACTGGAATAAAGTCAAACAACCCCAGCAAGTTAATTCAGGTTTCTTACCTAATTTGTGAATCTAAATTGGTCCTGTTATCACCAAAGTAGAGATTACCCTTGAATAAAAACAAAACCCTGCATCCTATCCCCCCAACCCCCGCTCACCCCCCCACCCCCCACCCTTTAGCATTTTGTGACACATGCATGCAGGATCCAGGTGCAGCTTCATTCAGGTCCTGCCTTGAAGGCAGCTAGCTGACAGTTACCTGAATAATGGATGACATCGTGTTCTTTATTTGGAACAATTTACTTTCATTTAAATTTGAAATTACAAAGGAGTCTCTTTAAACCGATTCTGGTTTGGGAGGCTGCCCAATTACAAAAAAATTTTTAAAAATTATGTTGTCTTCTAAGAAGTCTGGTTCAGCAATTCAGAAAAAAAATATGTAATAAATTTCTTATTTTGGGCCAGGTGTGGTGGCTCATGCCTGTAATCCCAGCACTTTGGGAGGCCAAGGCAGGTGGATCACTCAAGGTCAAGAGTTTGAGACTAGCCTGGCCAACATGGTTGAAACCCTCTCTCTACTTAAAAATACAAAAATTAGCTGGGCATGGAGGCAGGTGCCTGTAATCCCAGCTACTTGGGAAGCTGAGGCAGGAGAATTGCTTGAACCTGGGAGGCAGAGTTTGCGTTGAGCTGAGGTGGCACCACTGCCCTCCAGCCTGGGCAACAGAGTGAGACTCTGTCTCAAAAAAATAAAATGTAAATAAAAAGTACATTTCTTATTTTGAACATAAAGAGGTATATAATATGTATTAATATTTATTTCTTTAAAAAATCAGTTCTTGGGCTGGGAGTGGTGGCTCACCCCTATATAATTCCAGAACTTTGGGAGGTAGAGGTGGGCAGATCCCTTGAGCTCAGGAGTTTGAGACCAGCCTGGGCAATGTGGAGAAACCCTGTCTCTACAAAAAATACAATAATTAGCCAGGCATGGTGGTACACGCCTGTAATTCCAGCTACTCAGGAGGCTGAAACAGGATGATTGCTTGAACCTGGGAAGTAGAGGTTGCAGTGAGCCAACATAGTGCCATTGCACTCCAGCCTGGGTGGTACAGGGGGACTCTGTCTCAAAAAAATAAATGAATAAAAATTTAAAAAATCAGTTATCCTGAACTTCTCTGATTAAAAAAAAATCAGTTTTTCTGTAACCCTGCTAAATACAGGATTTAAAAAGTACATCGGTTTAAAGGGTGCGTGATCACTAATCCTCCCGAGGCACCATTTGTTTAAATTAAGCTCTATATACTCACGTATCAGCCTAGAAAAACACTCTGATGGCCTGGGGTCTTTTGAAATCAGTCAAAATGACATATATAATCATACTACTTGCAAAATTATTGGAAACAGCTCGTACAGTGAGGTCTAAGTTTTGTCTTGTTCCAGAATCATCTGGAAAGCTTTTCTTTTTTTCTTTCTTTTTTTTTTTTTCCTTAAGTACGAACATCTAGGCCCTACCCCAGACCTATTGAATTATTCAGGAATGGAGTCCAGGAATCTATCTTTTCTTTTCTTTTTTTTTGAGACAGAGTTTCGCTCTTGTTGCGCAGGTTGGAGTGCAATGTCACGATCTCAACTCACTGCAACTTCTGCCTCCCGGGTTCAAGCAATTCTCCTGCCTCAGCCTCCTGAGTAGCTGGGATTACAGGCGTGTGCCACCACACCTGGCTAATTTTTTGTATTCTTAGTAGAGACAGGGTTACAGCATGCTGGCCAGGCTGTTCTCAAACTACTCACCTCAGGTGATCTACCCACCATGTGAGCCACGGCACGCGGCCTGGAATCTATCTTTTCAAATCTGCCCAATTCTGCCATGACCCACTGGAGAACTAGGATTGGAGCACTCAGTCCACTGACCCCAGTGAAACCCTCTGACACGGATGAGGAGCTTGAGGCCCGGAAATCCTACAGTACTGATGCAGCACATGTGCCAGCACCATGCCACGTGCACGGACTTCACCAGTGAACAGAACAGGCCAACGTTGACCTACCCCCTAGGTATTTTGTTAGGCTAAATTCTGGATATACGAAGATAAAGAAGGCATGTCCCTGCCTTCTAGAAGCATTCTGCTGCAGTTCTGGAGGCCAGAAGTCTGAAATCAAGGTGTTAGCAGGGCCATCCTCCCTCAAAAGGGGGTAGGGAAAGTGCTAGAGGTGGGGGTGGGGTGGGGGAATGATATTTTAATATTCTAAGAGAAAATGAAGAAAGTATACATTTTCAAACTATGAAATAAACCAAGTTTTGGACAGAATAGACTCTAGTCTTGTAAGAGACAGTATGGAAACAGATTATTCCAGCCCAATAAGATAAATTTTATGTAGTAGAGATACTAGGCAGGGCAAAAACAGTAGTGAACTGGGTGCTGTGGCATGCACCTGTAGTCCCAGCTGTTTGGGAGGCTGAGACAAGAGGATTGTTTGAGACCAGGAGTTAGAGACCAGCCTGGGCAACATAAGAGACCTTGTCTCAAAAAAGCCAAGCAAAACAGTTGAGTACTGGAGAGGACTAGAGGCTCCTGTTGCCCATGATGTTTTTAACTTCAGTCTTCATTTTTAGGTAGTTTTGTTACTCTGTTAGTATCTCTTTAGTTGTTCATTTTGGGAGCTACCAATAAGGTGTTAGACTGGAATGCTGATTTAAGTTTTTGGTGCCACTAAGAGAACTACAATACAGTGTCATAAAATTAAGTGCGAAGGTCCTGATAAAAACTGCCATAAAGGGCTGGCATGGTGGTTCACACCTGTAATTCCAGTACCTTGGGAGGACTGGCAGGCTGACCACTTGAGGCCAGGAATTCGAGACCAGCCTGGACAACGTGGCAGAACTCCATCTCTACAAAAAACACAAAAATTAGCTGGGTGTGGTGGCATGCACTTGTAGTCCCAGCTACTCCAGAGATTGAGATGGGAGGATTGATTGAGCCTGGGAGTTTGAGGCTGCAGTGAGCCATGATTGTGCCATTGCACTCCAGCCTGGGTGGCAGAGCAAAACTTCTCCACTACTTCCAGTGCTTCAGGCACATCTTATCCACGCCTTTATTAAATCCTCCTTAGAACCTGCAAAGCAGTTGTTATTATCAATCTCTCTTTTCAGATGAAGATACAGAGGTTCAGAGAGGCTGGGTAACTTGCCCAAGGTCACATAGCTAGGAAGTGAAAGACCTGGCATGGAAATTCAGGCAACGAGGATTGCCAATTTGGGGATTCTCCTACTTTACCTTCCAAGAATCCAGCACATGCTGAGGGGCAGGGGCAGGGCTCTGAGTGGTTCGTTGGTCTAACAGCTCTAATCATTGATGTTTGACTGGAAGTTGCATGTGAGAGGAACTGGAGCCCTGTATGGATGTCCCAAACCTCTAGCATGGAGCCTCCTTAGGCGTTCTAGTCATCAGTGTGGTTCAGCCAGAGGAAAGCATTGTACGAGGAACCAGGCGGCTGCGATGGCCGGGGTGAGATAAGACTGCTGAAAGGCCGAGAGACGCTGCTTCAGGGGCCTGCTCCATTCAGGCAGGAAAATGTGTCACTTCCTCCCTGGCTCCTATATAATTTCTCGTCGGGGAGGTGGGAGGGGGATCAGAACCTTGAAAGAATTTAGAATGGGTCCGGGTGGGGTGAGGGGAAGGCCAGCTGAATGTAAAAAGCCAGTCAGAGTGGAAGAGTAAGATGGAACCAGCTCTGGCTACACCCTATTTAAAAGCCCTAGCATATTTTTACCTCTTGCCTCATTCTCAGCCTACTCTTCTAACTGCATTCTTATCCTTTTTTGAATTCAGAGCTGGAATATCAGCTCATACACTCCTCCCCCACCTCCTTCTCCTGTGCAAAAATCTGAATCCTCTCTCTTGGCTGCATGCAATTTTCTGCAAAGCTGAAACATTTAGAGCTGACTGAATGCTTCCCCCTCTACACTGCAGAAACCGCTTCCTTGCCCCACCTAATGGAAATGTGTACACACACACACACACACACACACACACACACACACACTCTCTGCAATGCCTGATTCCCACAGACTAGTTATTTTAAAGAGTCTGGCTTGATCTAACAGCCAGCCTTAGCTATTTCTCCCTCATCATCTCATTGGCAAAGTCATGGAAGAAAAGGAAAAAGTGGGGTCATGGTAAACTGATTCGAGTTTGCAATGCAGCTACAGGATTCAGAAATGGAAGAGCTCATTGTGTTTAACGCTTTCTTTTTGCAGACGAGGAAATGAGGGTCTACAGAAATTAAATGACTTATCCCAAGTTTCAGCTCCTTAGGAGTAACACCCGACTAGAACTTGGGTCTCTTCAGGGGACTGCAGGGTTGTTAGAGATTGGGCCAGAAGTGGTAGACATCGTGTAGACATTTCCAATCCCCAGAGCTCTCTTCCTTCTGCAATTCACTGCATGTGCATACTTGAATTACCAGGGCTTTTGTGGCATTTAAGGGCCTTCCTTGAAACCCACCTTAAGTTGCATCTTTCATCAAACATCTGCCAAAGCTGGGCTTGCCGCTCAAGTGCATCTTGAGTTTCATGGGCAGTAGCTCCTCTAACCTCTTGCATTCTGAAGCCACCTAGACATTGGCAACAACCAGTTTCCTTATTTGCCCTGTTCCTTATTTGGAAGCAGCTGAGCTTTCCCCAAAACATGTTGGGACACTTTTAATTGACAAGGTGTGTGTCAACAGTTCTGAACTCACCGGCCAACTCGCATTGTTCACCTTTCAGAGTGGTTTCAGGAGAGGAGCCGGCTCCCTTCCCAGCCCTTGCTCGATACCACACACACCCAACCCACGGATCAGAAGGGCTTGTGCAAGGAGAATTTCCTGTTCTGCTGACTCATCTCCTGCCATGAGATGGAAGACAAGTTTATATTTTGTTTTCCAGCTTGTAAAGGGAAATGAGAGTCTTATAAGTTCAGATCTCTCTGAGATGAGATCAAGTCTAGGCAACTCCCTGGCACATATTGGGACTAAGTAAATGAGAGTTGGATATATTAATGATGGCCCAATCAGCCGACTCAAGAGTAGTGAGCATTCAGGTGGGGGCTGCCGGGTCATCTGGGGAGTGGGACATGGCTAAGGGATTCTGAGCTTCCCTTTTGGAAGGAGGCTCTTGACTGTGGCCCAGGGAGATGGTTTGAAGGAGGCATACCTGTATCTCACTGTGAGTGCATAACAATGCAGCAGCCAGACTTGACATCCCATATGCTTTCTGACTGAGAACAAAAGCATTCCTCCTCTCCCAGCTAAACCTAAAGCAGGGGAAGGATGATTCAACTCAGGGTAGCAAACAGCAGGAAATCCGGCAATAGCATTTACACTTGGGAGGCAACAGAGCCAGATTTTTGCTAAACAAGATGGGAATGTTTTTAAAAAAGGATCCTGATAAGATTTGTGCATGTTATTGTATATAATTTTTTTTAATAGAGATGGGGTCTTGGCATGTTGCCTAGGCTGGCCTTGAACTCCTGGGCTCAAGCAATCTGCCCACCTCAGCCTCCCAAAGTGTTGGGATTACAGGCGTGAGCCACTACATCAGGCTAACGTATATAAATTTTTACCTTGAAAAATATATATGTAAAATAATCAAGTGAGGTGTGGGGAGTGACAGGTAGGTACATGAGTCTCCATTATAATATTGTATTTACTTTATAAATATTTAGAATTTGTCATAATAAAAATTTTTAAAACTTGGATCCTGGCCAGGTTTGGTGGCTCATGCCTGTAATCCCAGCACTTTGGGAGGTGGAGGCAGGTGGATTGCTTGAGGTCAGAAGTTCTAGACAAGCCTGGTCAACATGGTGAAACTCCGTCTCGACTAAAAATACAAAAATTAGCTGGGCATGGTGGTGAACGCTTGTAATCCCAGCTACTCAGGAAGCTGAGACAGGAGAATCATTTGAACGCTGGAGGTGAAGTTTTCAGTGAGCTGAGATTGTGCCATTGCACTCCAGCCTGGGCGACAGAGCGAGACTCTCTCCAAAAAAACAAAACAAAACAAAAACAACAACAACAAACTTGGATCCTATTTTTGGCTCTAATTTATTTTATCTCCCTCCCTTCCTTCATTCTTTCTTCTTTTCTTTCCTTCCTTTCTTTCTTTCTTTCTCTTTCTTTCTTTTTCTTTCTCTTTCTTTCTTTTTCTTTCTTTCTTTCCTTCTTCTTCTTCTCCTTCTCCTCCTTCTTCTCCTTCTCCTTCTCCTTCTCCTTCTCCTTCTTCTTCTTCTTTTTTTTTTTTTTTTTAAGACACAGTCTTCTCGGTCACCCAGGCTGGAGTGCAGTGAGGTGATCACGGCTCACTGTAGCCTTAACCTCCCAGGCTCAACAGATCCTCCTACCTCAGCCTCCCCAGTAGGGACTACAGGCATGCACCACCACATCCAGCTAGGTTGTTTTAAATATTTTATTTTGTAGAGACAGTGTCTCCTATGTTGCCCAGGCTTCTAATTTTCAATGTTTCTTTATGATCTTTATTTCTGTGCTTAACATCTTTATCTGTAATATGGGATATCTGAACGTATCACCTTTTGCTCAAGGATGTGTAGGCCAGGCACGGTGGCTCATGCCTGTAATCCCAGCACTTTGGGAGGTCAAGGCAGGCAGATCACCTGAAGTCAGGAGTTCGAGGCCAGCCTGGCCAATGTGGTGAAACCCTGTCTCTACTAAAAATACAAAAAATTTAGCCAGCTGTGGTGGCGCACGCCTGTAGTCCCAGCTACTAGGGAGGCTGAGGCATAAGGATCACTTGAATCTAGGAGGCAGAGGTTGCAGTGAGCCAAGATTCCACCATTGCAGTCCAGCCTGGGTGAAAGAGTAAGACTCTGTCTCAACAAAAAAGGATGTTTAGAGTATGTGTGAAACCATGTCTGTCAAAGGGCTTTGTAAATTATAATGTCCTCTTGAAGTGTGGTGGTTAGAAAAGGCTCATGATTACTTTGCTATGGTAAAGATTAATATGGGCACACACACACATAATCAAGCAGTATGAAAGGTATAACGTGTTAAAAAATAAAATTGCAACAAATTTAGTTTCAATATATAATTGGTTTTTATTAACTATTCATGAATTGGAAAGTATCCCATCCAAAGATTTAGAAAGGATCTCCTGTAAGCTGAGTGGAGGAGGCTGGTTTTATAGGCAGAAAAGGGCTGAAAAAAACAAAAGCAGGGAACTAAAAGCAGATTGGTTGTTTCAAAGTTATTTTCCTCCCTGGATTCAGACAGAGGGGACTTCCTTATTATGCCAGCACAGGGAAACTGGGCCCCTTCTAGTTGGTTGCTGTGATTGGTTCCTGTGTTTTGGAATATCAGCCTGTTTGACAGTTCAGTTTGATTGCATGGCCCCGGCATGAGCAACTCCATTCTGGTTTTGTCTGGTCTGTTGGGCCTAGTGCAGGCAAGAACTCAGTCCAAGCCAATGACAGTCCCATAAATTTCACTTAACACGTGAAACTTTCCCTCCTCTAGTACTCTCCTCCAGACACAATCACTGTTATCATAGAAAGTCTATGGATATGAAATATCATATATATATATTTTCACCTATTAAATTAGAAAAGCCATGAACTGGCCTGGTGCGGTGGCTCACTCCTGTAATCCCAGCACTTTGAGAGGCTGAGGTGGGTGGATCACTTGAGCTCAGGAGGTCAAGACCAGCCTGGGCAACATGGCAAAAACCCTTCTCTACGAAAAAATACAAAAATTAGCTGGGCATGGTGGCACACGCCTGTAGTCCCAGCTACTTGGGAGGCTGAGGCACGACAATGGCTTGAACCCGGGAGGCGGAGGTTTCAGTGAGCCGAGATTGCGCCACTGAGCTCCAGCCTGGGCGACAGAGTGAGACTCCATCTCAAAAAAAAAAAAAAAGAAAGAAAAGCCATGAAATATCATATTTTCATGTGAAATGTTTAAAGTAACTTAAAACTTTTAGGTCCAGTGGTCCCAAACTCTAGGAAAGATTCACTGAGGTGGGACTTAGAAGCGCACATTCCTAACCAGCCCTCCAGGGGCAGAGGAGCCTCCTAGGGATCCCGTTGAGACGCGGATTCTGACTCAGCAGATCTGGGGAGTGGCCTGAGAGTCTGCATTTGTAACCAGCAACCACATGATGTGGATGCTCCTGATCCAGGAACACACTGTGAGGATTTTTAACTGCCCCGAAAACTCCTTATAAAAATGAGGCTAGCCAGGCAAGGTGGCTCACACCTGTAATCCTAGCACTTTGGGAGGCTGAGGCAGGAGGATTGCTTGATCCCAGGGCTTTGAGACTAGCCCTGGCAACATAGGAAGACCTCGTCTCTACCAAAAATTTGAAAATTAGCCAGACATGGTGGCACACGTCTGTAGTCCCAGCTGCTTGAGAGGTTGAAGTGGGAGGACTGCTTGAGTCTAGGAGGTTAAGGCTGCAGCGAATTGTGATCACACCATTGCACTCCGGGCTGGGTGACAGAGTGAAAGAAAATAAATAAATAAATAAATAAATAAATAAATAAATAAATAAAATTAAAATAAGGTTAAGTGGGGCCAGCTATTGAGAAGCTGAGATGGGAGAATCCTTTGAGCCCAGGAGTTTGAGGCTGCAGTGAGCTATGATTGCACCACTGCACTCCAGCCTGGGTGACAGAGCAAGATCCATCTGTAAAAAAATATAAATAAAACAGACAAATCCCCTGCCCACAAAAACAAAAAATGAGCCGTATTCCAAATACTTTTAGTAAGATAGCAAAGCACATAGAATTCCAAGAAAACAATATTTTTACATGCGTTTAAGTAGACAGACAACCTTCCTGAAAGCAATTCAGGCCTGCATCCCTCTGGCCCTAAGAACCTATGAGCATCCCCTCCAGGGAGAATATGTCTTTGTCATTTTATTTATTCTGGGCTATAGAATCCAGAGCCAAAATAAAATCCTCTGTGACACCCAGCTGGTACCTCTCAGATGTAAAAATCACATTTTCATACCAACATACAGCCCCCAAGTTTTTCATTTTATTGCTGTTTTCCTATAACAATTGATCTCAAAAGCTCTTTGGAGCTTTTAGCTTCAGTCTTTTGTGGGCCAGCAGTGAACTCACAGGCTGGGTTCTCACAAATTTATATTTCTATATATAATTTTGGGGCTCCTTTTAGGGAAGGAAGAGGCTCATTTGGCATACATATTAATTAAAGTTTTGGGAAATAGAAAAAGCACCTTTGTCAATATTTGGAAGAGTGCCTATTACAATAGCTCACATTTAATAGAAAAAAGCTCTTGATGGAGAGCACTCATTAGTTCTTTTCTGTCTGATTTTTTTTTTTTTTTTTTTGAGATAGAGTCTTGCTGTGTCGTCCAGGCTGGAGTCCAGTGGTGCAATCTTGGCTCTCTGCAACTTCTGCCTCCTGGGTTCCAGCGATTCTCCTGCCTCAGCCTCCTGAGTAGCGGGGAATACAGACACCCACCCCACCTGGCTAATTTTTTTTTTGGTTTGTTTTGAGATGGAGTCTTGCTCTGTCGCCCAGGCTGGAGTGCAGTGGCACAATCTTGGCTCACTGCAAGCTCTGCCTCCTGGGTTCACGCCATTCTCCTGCCTCAGCCTCTCCGAGTAGCTGGGACTACAGGCACCTGCCACCACGCCCGGCTAATTTTTTGTATTTTTAGTAGAGACGGGGTTTCACCGTGGTCTCGATCTCCTGACCTCGTGATCCGCCTGCCTCGGCCTCCCAAAGTGCTGGGATTACAAACGTGAGCCACCGCGCCCGGCCGACCTGGCTAATTTTTGTATTTTTAGTAGAGACAGGGTTTCATCATGTTGATCAGGCTGGTCACGAACTCCTGATCTCAAGTGATCCGCCCACGTTCACGTCTGAAAGTGCTGGGATTACAGGAACGAGCCACCACGCCTGGCCAGTCCGAATTTTTTAACAAAATGAATACTCATTCATTGACATATTCTGAGTCAGTGTTCCATGGAGGTTCTTACTGTCAGATTTTATTTTAGTTCAGAAGATTTTAATAGGAACAATTTTTATCGTGTGTGCGTGTGTGTGTGTGTGTGTGTCTTGTGCCTGTTTGTATATTTGTTCATTTGTTTGTTTTTGAGACAGTCTCACTCTGTCACCCAGGTTGGAGTGCAGTGGCTCGATCTTGGCTCACTGCAACCTCCAACTCCTGGGTTCAAGCGATTCTGCTGCCTCAGCCTCCTGAGTAGCTGGGATTACAGGTGCCCACCACCACGCCCAGCTAATTTTTTGTATTTTTAGTAGAGACAGGGTTTCATCATGTTGGCCAGACTGGTCTTGAACCCCTGACCTTGTGATTCGCCTGCCTTGGCCTCCCAAAGTGCTAGGATTACAGGTGTGAGCCACTGTGCCCAGTTTTTTTCCCACCTCAAGGCTGGTACTTCTCCTTCTAAAAGGCTTTAAGTGACTCATGTCATTTTACCTCACACTATTCCTGTTAAATCATGAAGCTAAAATAAATACAGATATTTCAGAAACAAGTGAGTTACTGGTTGCAAGTCACGTTCCAGGACTGTTCTGTTTGCTGCTCTATTGGCTCCAGCACAGTTCTAGGGGTAGGTAAAGGCTTGATTGTAATCCCTGAGTGTAATTCCCCCCCCAAACTAGGGATTGTATGTTGGTATGAAAATGTGATTTTACACCCGGGAGGCACCAGCTCAGTGGCACTGAGGATTTTGTTTTGGCTCTAGATTCTAGAGCCCAGAAGAAATGAAATGACAAGGACCTGCTCTCCCTGGAGGGAATGCTTATAGTTTCTCAGGACCAGAGGGATGCAGGCCTGAATTGCTTGAAGGAGAGATGTCTGTCTTTTTTTTTTTTTTTTTGAGATGGAGTCTCTCTCTGTTACCTATACTGGAGTGCAGTGGTGCGATCTTGGCTCACTGCAGCCTCTGCCTCCCAGATTCAAGTGCTTCTCCTGCCTCAGCCTCCTGAGTAGCTGGGATTATAGGCCCGCCACCAAGCCCAGCTAATTTTTTTTGTGTTTTTAGTAGAGATAGTGTTTTCACCATGTTGGCCAGGCTGGTCTCGAACTCCTGAACTCAAGGGATCCACCTGCCTTGGCCTCCCAAAATGCTGGGATTACAGGCGTGAGCCACTGTGCGTAGCCAGATGTCTTTCTATTTAAGAGCACTTTTGAACGCTGCTTTGATTCTTAGAATTCTACGTGCTGAGCTGGGCGCAGTGGCTCACGCCTATAATCCCAGCACTTTGGGAGGCCGAGGCGGGCAGATCACCTGAGGTGTGGAGTTTGAGACCAGCCTGACCAACATGGAGAAACCCTGTCTCTACCAAAAGTGCAAAATTATCCGGGTGTGGTGGCGCATGCCTGTAATCCCAGCTACTCAAGAGGCTGAGGCAGGAGAATTGCTTGAACCCAGAGGTGGAGGTTGTGGTGAGCCGAGATCGTGCCATTGCACTTCAGCCTGGGCAACAAGAGCGAAACTCTGTCTCAAAAAAAAAAAAAAAAAAAAAAAAAAGGAATTCTACATGCTTTACTACTTCACTGCAAGTATGCAAGTATTTGGAACAAGACTCATTTTTATTGTATGAGGAATTTTCCAAGTAGATTTAGGAATCCTCAAAGTGTGGTCAGCTCTCTTGTGTGTATGACCTGTGGCTCCTGTGTTTATATCTACCTCCACCACCCTGTTGATCACGGGAGAGGTCTCCATAAAATTACTCAAGGCCCACATTCTGTGAGCTCTGAGACAGTGGCATCATATCTGTGAATAAGAACACATTCATGTCCCTGGCTTCCTTCCAAATGCCCCTCGATTCCTGCCAGAAGGAACTGGAAACAAATGAGGCTCCATCTTCCAGAAAATTGTCTTATTTTTATCACTCAGAATGCTAATCGCTTGAGGAGGCAAGGCCAGAGGTCCTGCAGTGGAAGAGGCCTGGGACAGGGACAGCAGGAGAGGGTGGAGCTTGATTTCTAGCCCTGGCTCTGCCACCTATATCCCTGCCAAGAACCCATTTGCTGCCGAACCCCAGTGCTGGACTCACGGAAGATGCTCAATAACTATTTGTTAAGAAAAACAAATGTATTTTCCATGTGGCTTCAGCCAAACACTCGACCTCCCTAGACTTCTGTTTCCTTCTCTGCAAAATGAAGTCACAAGCTAGAATGAGCTTTGTTTTTCCTCTCTGCTTGAGTATTCTTTGATTTGAGAAAGAACTTTCTAAATTTAACTATTATCACTTCTATGTCAGCATGTTCTGGATAGGGATAAATTCCAAGGGAACAGTTTTAAAAATTTATCTTCCCAGAGAAATAAAATTTTGTTTTTCTTCTTAGGGTAACACTTAGGAGCTGGAGGTTGGGTAGGGAAGAGAAGCAGAATCTGAGAGATTAGTCATCGACCCAGAATTAGTGTCTATAGATGATTGCTTGTCACAGCCTCAGGTAACTTTTGTGACATCAGGAATATTTTGGTAAGGAGGACAGGAAAATGCTCTGTTAAAAAAAAATGTTGGCCGGAGGGGCAGTGGCTCACATCTGTCATCCCAGCATTTTGGGAGGCCGAGGCCAGTGGATCATCTGAGGTCAGGTTCGAGACCAGCCTGGTCAACATGGTGAAACCCCATCTCTACTAAAAATACAAAATTAGTGAGGCATGGTGGCATGTGCCTGTAATCCCAGCTACTTGGGAGGCTAAGGCAGGAGAATTGCTTGGACCCAGGAGGCAGAGTTTGCAGTGAGCTGAGATTGTGCCATTGCACTCCAGCTTGGGCGACAGAGAGAGACTCTGTCTCAAAAAAAAAAAAAAAATCTTTTTGCAAAAGAGAACAATCAATAATCAAACTATTGCCTTTCCCAACAAGGATAGTATACGCTTGTGTGCATTTCAAAGACCTCCATGGCTTTTACAGTATACTAAATATATCAGTTATACAAGGTTTTGACCAATCTGTGCTTAAAGAGCAAAGCAAAACAAAACAAAACAAGCAGCAAGACAGGAAGTCTGGGATAGGCAAAGTTTTCCTTCTCTGATAAGCCGATTGTTCTGTGGAGTGTTGGGGTGGTGGGTAAGTCACCAGGACAGCTGCCTTCTAACAGAACAATGAGACAGCCTGTTTTGGTCCTGTTTTACAGCTGGGCCATTTCCGGTATAGGCAGGTTCAGTATAAAATGAAAGTATAACTGTAGTGTTGTTTAAAATGATGTTATTTTCCCTCCTGGAGAAGGGTGTGTACTTCTTATTACCAAATCCTAAGAAAGACACAAAAAAGCTAGAAATATAGACACCTGAACACCCTGATTTCAGCATTATCCTTTTCTGCTTAATTATCAAGTGGCTTTGATATTGAAAAGCTATGGAATGAGACAGAATTTTGTTGGACAGACTCAAGGCACTTGGTACTGACCCCTCACAATAGCACTTATTTGTCTTACCAATAGCAACAGTTCAGAAAGGCCTAAAAGTTTTAGATCTGCATATGTAAATACACAGAGTGTATCCACTTTAAAAATCACATCTTATCTGAGACACTTCTGATGCCATCATTGGCGGATGTACATCCCATACACTGGGGCTTCCTTTTCCTTCCAGCTAAGCAGTAGCCCCATGTTCATCACTTCATTTTCATCTGAATGCACAGGATAACACTTTTTTGGGCTGGGCATGGTGGCTTATGCCTGTAGTCCCAGTACTTTGGGAGGCTGAGGCCGGTGAATCACCTGAGGTCAAGAGTTTGAGACCAGCCTGGCCAACAGGATGAAACCCCGTCTCTACTAAAAATACAAAAAAAAAAAAAAAAAGAGAGAGAGAGAAAAAATTAGCCGGGTGTGGTGGCAGACACCTGTAATCCCAGCTACTCGGGAGGCTGAGGCAGTAGAATCGCTTGAACCCGGGAGGCAGAGGTTGCATTGAGCCGAGATTGTGCCATTGCACTCGAGTCTAGGCAACAAGAGTGAAACTCCATCTCAGAAATAAATAAGTAAATAAAGCAAGGGTTTTTTTTTGGTTTAAAGTTGATATTTCAGGGCAAAAGAGAGTGGGAAGTAGAAGGGAGATGTCAGTCTATGGAATAAAAAAAAGTAACAAATCAACAACAAGAATAATAAATCTCAAAACTCAGGTTGGCCTGTATAGCCTCAAGGGTCTTACTTATAGCTGATAAATCCCATCATTTTATGAAAAGTTAAGTAATTATATAAGGTATCATTAAAATGGGAGGTACAAATAATAAAGAATTTAGAGGTAGGAGTGCATTCTGAGAGCTGTTGTCAGAGACATTCAGTTAGGCCGGGGGTGGGAATACCTGCATATGTACAAGGCAGGAATAAAAGCCAGCTGGAGACTGCAAAGGAACAGAGCAAATTGGGTTAAACTATTCAACAGAATTTGAGGATGAAGTTTCTTCTATTTTTTTTTTCTGAGACAGAGTCTCGCTCTGTCACCCAGGCTGGAGTGAAGTGGTGTGATCTTGGCTCACTGCAACCTCTGACTCCGGGGTTCACGTCATTCTCCTGCCTCAGCCTCCCGAGTAGCTGGGACTACAGGTGCCCACCACCACACCTAGCTAATTTTTTTTGTATTTTTAGTAGAGATGGGGTTTCAATGTGTTAGCCAGGATGGTCTTAATCTCCTGACCTCATGATCTGCCCACCTCGGCCTCCCAAAGTGCTGGGATTACAGGCGTGAGCCACAGCGCCCGGCCAAAGTTTCTTCTATTAATTCTGGTCCTTCAAGCCACTGCCTTCTGAGCTATTCCTGTGGCTAATAGTACAAGTCCAGAACAAAATGATGTGTTTGCACAAAGGTACGTGGGCATCTTTTATGGTCTCCTGAAGGAAAGAATTCCAATGATCACAATGAGGGCCAACAGAGACTTCAAGCACACAAAATCCAGGAAATATAGCAGTTCTTGGGGCCAAATGTGACCGGGCAATTGGATGCATCTACTCTGGCAATGATGCATGCACCTTGATGAGCAATACCTAATGTTCATTGGGTTAACACAGTGATGGGGAAACCAGTATGGATGAAATGTCATATCACCTACACAATCAAGAATTATACTACTGGCATGGTGTAGAAAGATTTTGACTATGCCATCCAGAAGGCTTTCAAGTATGGAGTGATATGGTACCTGCCACCCCCGAAATTCAAACAGATTGACCCAGGTGAGGTTGACATTTATTTATATATATACATATACATATATATGTGTGTATATATATATACACATATATATATGTATATATATATATACACATATACATATATATATATATATATATTTTTTTTTTTGGTGAGATGGAGTCTCACTCCGTCACCCAGGCTGGAGTGCAGTGGCGTGATCTCAGCTCACTGCAATCTCCACCTCCTGGGTTCAAGCGATTCTCCTGCCTCAGCCTCCTGAGTAGCTGGGATCACAGGCACCCACCATCACGCCTGGCTAATTTTTTGTATTTTTAGTAGACACAGGGTTTCACCATGTTGGCCAGCCTGGTCTCGAACTTCTGACCTCAGGCGACCTGCCCGCCTCTGCCTCCCAAAGTGCTGGGATTACAGGCATGAGCCACTGCACCTCGCCACATTAAGATATATTTTGCATAAGGAGCTCATGAAGACAGGAATCCTTGTGATTGCAGAGGTGGAACCTACAGCCTATGCTTATGGTCTGGGAGCTGGTGTTGATGGATACCTGCATTTTGAGGAGGCTAAAATCTGAATTCAACACTCCAAAGGCATAAACTTGCTTCTTGATGCTGCTGATAGGGCCATTCCTTGGGTCTTAGCCACTCCAAAGATCCAAAAGCTATTTTTCTCTCTCTACAGTTATGTTGATCCAACCAGATTTTGCCTCTGTACTGATGACATCTATGACATTCAGTTTCTCTGTGGAAGCCCATGAAAGCACCAACCCCTGTCACACCCTTACACTCTAAAACCTGCCACCTGTGACTCCAAGTTAAGCTTTGATGCTGTCACTATAATTGAAGGAAAAATCTTTTTCTTCAAAGACAGGTTCTTTTGGTGTAAGCTTCCTGAACTAACAAAGAGCAGTGTTAGTTTAATTTCTTCCTTACGGCTGATCTTGTCATCTGGCATTCAAGCTGCTTATAAAATTGGATCCAGGAGTCAAATTCTTCTTTTTAGAGATGAAAGTACTGGTTAATCAGTTGTTTAAAACCAGACTATTGCAAGAGGATACATTCTCTGAGCTTCCCTGTCTCTGTGAAAAGATTTGATGGTGCCGTTTTTAATTCACTTAACTACAAGACCTACTTCTTTGTGGATAAACAATATTGGAGGTGAGATGAGAAAAGGCAATTCATGAACCCTGATTATCCTGTACTATTTACCAAGAAATTTTCAGGAATTAGACCCCAAATTGATGCAGTCTTCTACTCCAAAGAATATTACTGTGTCTTCTAAGATTGTAATCAAGTTAAATATGACATACTAACCAGTTGTGTCACCAAAAGGCTGGAAAGAGTTAACAAGTTCCATTGGTGTACATGGATTCACTTCAGTTTATCAAGTATTTATGGCATATATTCTTTGCACACAACAGCCATTGTATAGTAATAAGTGTCTTTAAATAAAGAAGTAAAATTTATATGGAGACCACAGATTAGTGATTAAGAAAGATGTAAACTAAATTTTTCATAAACCTTTTTGATTTTGAAAACCCCCAGGGTAGAGTCTCTTCATTTTCAACTTTTACTTGGCTCTCGTGTTGAGTTTAAAACTGGAAACTCTCAAAGACCAAGAGAATCCCTTCTGAAGAATGCTTAATAAATTGATTTCTAAAATCCTTGGACTGAGAAATTATAATTACCTTCTCTGGGCCTGCCCAACACTAAGAAACGAATAGTTTTGATGACTGTTACATTTTTTGGCAAAATGTACTGTAATTTTACTCTTTTTTTTTTGAAATGGAGTTTTGCTCTTGTCGCCTATGCTAAAGTGCAATGGCACAATCTCCGCTCACTGCAACCTCCGCCTCCTGGGTTCAAGTGATTCTCCTGCCTCAGCCTCCCAAGTAGCTGAGATTACAGGCATGTGCCACCACTCCTGGCTAATTTTTGTATTTTTAGTGGAGACGAGGTTTCACCATGTTGGCCAGGCTGCTCTCAAACTCCTGACCTCAGGTGATCCACCTGCCTTGGCCTCCCAAAGTGCTGGGATTACAGGCATGAGCCACCATGCCCAGCCTAATTTTACTCTTAATTAAAGTAGAATATACTCTAGAACTTAAAGAAAAATGATGATTATGTAAGTAAACTATTTAAATAGTGATAGTGTCATTTAATTGTTTCAGGGTTAACTTTCTTAATATTACATATATATGTAACATTTATATGTACATATATATTAAAACTTCGAAAGAAAAAAGACCAACTTGAGCAGTTGTCTGTTGTCTCCCCTAATCATATACGAAGGGCAAACATCCCCTGCTTGACTTTGACCTATTTAATTAATTAATTAATTTATTTTTTTGAGACGGAGTTTCGCTCTTGTTGTCCAGGCTGGAGTGCAATGGTGCGATCTCGGCTCATCGCAACCTGCACGCCCCTCCCATGGGTTCAAGCGATTCTCCTACCTTAGCCTCCCGAGTAGCTGGAACTATAGGCACGCGCCACCATGCCCGGCTAATTTTGTATTTTTAGTAGAGATGGGGTTTCTCCATGTTGGTCAGGCTGGTCTTGAACTTCTGACCTCAGGTGATCCACCTGCCTGGGCCTCCCAGAGTGCTGGGATTACAGGCGTGAGCCGCCATGCTCAGCCCAACTTTGACCTATTTTGAATTCCTGGTCTTTGTTTCTTTTTTCTTTTTTTTGAGACAGAGTCTCACTTTGTCACCTGATTGGACGCAGTGGTGGAATTATAGCTCACTATAGCCTCAAACCCCTGGGCTCAAGCAATCCTTTTACCTCAGCTTCTTGAGTAGCTGATAGTACAGGCATAAGCCACCATGCCCGGCTAATTTTTAAATTTTTTGTGGAGACAAGGTCTTGCTCTGTCACTCAGGCTGGAGAACAGTGGTGTGATCATAGTTCATTGAAGTCTCGAACACCTGGTCTCAAGAATCCTCCCGCCTCAGCTTCCCAGAATGCTGGGATTACAGGCATGAGCCCCCACACCTGGCCCCTGGTCTCCATTTCTGTGTTTATCTCTGGGCCTGTTGCAGCCTCAGCCTCCCACTGACTAGATTTGGCCTTTGCTGATGAACAACTCCTAGTGGACCTCCATGACCAGTCTCACCTGTGGCACAGTGGCAGGAAGCACTTGTGGGTGGCATAGGACTTAGACAACTGTGGAGGTTAGAGGAGGGCCTTTCCTGCAGGAGGTATGATCTGAGGAAGGATGCAGAATGGAAAATGTGGAGGGCATTTAGGGGCCCTGTGTTACCACTTTGCCTGGAACAGATGGTTTGCATTGGGCAGTGGTTTGTTTTGTTTTGAGACAGAGTCTTACTCTGTCCCCCAGACTAGTGTACAGTGGCCAGGTCCTTGCCCTCCTGGTCTCAAGTGATCCCCCCACCTCACCCACCCCAAGTAGCTGGGACTACAGGTGTATGCCAACATGCCTGGCTAATTTTTAAAATTTTTTTGTAGAGAAAGCATTTCACTATGTTGCTTAGGCTGGTCTTGAACTCCTGAGCTCAAGTGATTCTTCTGGCTCGGTCTCCCAAAGTGCTGGGATTACAGGTATGAGACACTGTGCCTGGCCTGTAGTGGGGAGCATTGAAGTAAGGCTGGAAAGAGAGCTCAGGCTCCTACAGAATGGAGAGCTTCTAATGTCGGGCCAAGGGACTGTACACAAAGCCTTGGAGACCCAAAGATGCTAAAGAACTGAGCCTCAACCTCTAGGGGAAGGAAGAAAGAAAGCATCAATCAAGGACATCCATGTCCCCCTCCTAGCTCCTTGATCTTTCTATACAATTTTGAAGTCTGGCTCTCCTATAGATTGAAGGTTGTGTGACCCTCCCAAATTCACATGTGAAACTCTAACTGCAAGGTGACGATATCAGGAGGTGAGGCCTTTGTGAGTGATGAGGTCATGAGGGTGAAGCCCTTGTGAATGGCATTAGTACCCTTATAAAAGAGACCCAAGGGAGCTCATTGACTCCTTCTGCCACATGAGCACACAGCAAGAAGGCCATCTACAAACCGGGAAATGCACCCTCACCAGACACCGAGTCTGCCAGCACTTTGATCTCGAACTTCCCAGCCCAGGACAGTGAAGAATACATTTCTGTTGTTTATAAACCACCCAGTTTATGGTAGTTTGTAATAGGAGGCTGAGCAGACTAAGACAGGTTATTTTGGAAGGAAAGGAGCAACACTCTGGTACTTTAACTCAGTATTTTTTTTTTAGATGGAGTTTTGCTCTCATTGCCCAGGCTGCAGTGCAGTGGCGTGATCTCAGCTCACTGCAACCTCTGCCTCCCAGGTTCAAGGGATTCTCCTAACTCAGCCTCCCAAGTAGCTGGGATTACAGACACGTGCCACCACGCCCAGCTAATTTTTGTACTTTTAGTGGAGATGGGGTTTCACCATGTTGGCCAGGATGGTCTTGATCTCCTGATCTCATGATCCATCCACCTTGGCTTCCCAAAGTACTGGGATTACAGGCGTTAGCCACCGTGCCTGGCCTAACTCAGTTTTTTTGATGCAAAGAGCAAACCTACATAAAACTTATTATAGAAGTGTATATAATCATAGACTCTTAGGGTGGAAAAGAACCTTGAAGTCCTTTGTACTCCATGCCCTCATCCATGGCTTAAGAACCTTCTGCAACACTCCATAGTGGGGCACTGAGCCACCGCTTGAATACTTCCAGTGTTGCGCAGCTCTCTACCTCTAGGAGCAAGCTGACCTTCATCATTTTGTCTAGTTCAGCTTCCTTGGCATTACACAGAGCACCTGTAATCCCTTTCCCACAAACTGCCAGCTGCCCCTTGTTTTCTTTCTTTTCTTTTTTTTTTTTTTAACTTTTTTTTAGAGACGGGGTCTCCCTATGTTGCCCAGGCTGGTTTCAAACTCTGGGACTCAAGGGATCCTCCTGTCTCAGCCTCCCAAAGTGCTGGGATTACATACATGAGCCACTGCGCCTGGTCCCCACATATGCCCTCCCTTGCCCCCTCCCCTGGTTTTCTCTCCTCTTTTATTGGCTCTATTTTCCAGGGTCCTTACAACATTTCTCATGCGACATGATTTTGAGTCTCCTTCCATTCCCACCTCTGACCTTCTACTGGCTTTCTTTATAAAGAATAATGTTTTCTGGGTAAGGACTGGAGAACGCATTTATATAGGGTTTTAGAAAATAACAGCTTTATTAGACATACTATGCCTATCATAAAATTCAGCCGTTGGAAGGTGAGTTTCAAACACTTCCATCCCTCTCAATGCTCCTTTGTGCCTCTGTGCAGTCAATTCCCATTCCCCACCCTTTCCCCAAGCTCTAGACAACCGCTGATCTGCTTTTTGTTTCTATAGTTTTTTTTCTTTTTCTTTAGGGTTGCTTTTTATATAATTTTTTCCTATCAGCTTTCTGAGAGCCCATAGAAGCAGCTTTGTATTGTAGAATATTCCTTTAAGAGGGTCTTTTTTGAGATTTTTGCCTACAGATGCAGACAGGTTAACAAAAATTCGTGAATGATTGCACCATAATGGGTTATTATATAATTTACCTTCCAAATAGCTAAAGAATCATCCAAATGGCACAACCAGAGGCTCTCCCAAAGTATCCCCCAGGGCCACTGTCCAAATATAGAGTACTGAATGGACTATTGATCCAACCCAGCATGGCACTTGCTTGGATTTTGATGACTTGCCCTGGGTCATGAGCAGCCCAGCCACAGGAACCCTCTGCTCTGCTCTCCTAGGAGGAGTCTCCCAGTCTCTCCAAGCTCAATCCTGCCTTTGTCTGCATCCTCCTCCCTCCAAAGACCATCTTTTCCTCCTCCCCTAAGTCCCACTCACTCTTTTAGATCTAGACTGGATCTTCCAGATGCCTTCACTGGAAAAGCTCTCTCTGCTCAAATACCACGTATTTCGGTCTCATGCAGCACCATATATGACCATCAAGGACTTGAGAGTAGGGACCTTGCCATTAAACCCCCACAGCACTCCCACAAGGCCTTGGATGAATGGGCTGTCCTGACTCCTGACCCATGATTTTTCTCTCCTTTGAGCCCCTATACATCTTTGACCGTCTCTTATTTTCTGCCTTATTTCCTAGTCCTTTGAATACCTCATTATGTTGTGGGTGTCTTGTGGGCAGTGGATTACTCATCTTTAAGTCCACCTTTGGGGCCTGACATGGTTCCTTGCACATAATAATGACAATAAAATAACAGCTACTAACATTTGTATATCACTTTGTAGTTTCTAAAGTGCTTTCACATCCATTTGCCATTTGACCTCACAGCAATCCTGTGATAAAAGGATGATTATTAGACTTTTTTTTTTGTTTATTTTTTGAGACAGAGTCTCACTTTGCTGCCCAGGCTGGAGTGCAGTGGTGTGATCTGGGCTCGCTGCAACCTCTGCCTCCTTGTTTAAAGCGATTCTCCCGCCTCAGCCTCCTGTAGCTGGGATTACAGGCACACGCCACCATACCCAGCTAATTTTGTATTTTTAGTAGAGAGGGGGGGTTTCACCATGTTGGCCAGGCTGGTCTTGAACTCCTGACCTCAGGTGATCCGCCTGCTGTGGCCTCCCAAAGTCCTGGGATTACAGGCTTGATCCACTGCGCCTGGCCTATTATACTTTTTTTTTTTTACAGACAAGAATTCTCTGCCCAGGGTCATTGCTTTTAAGATATTCTGATGCAAAATGACAGTACTCTGCTCCTCCATTCTACAGATCAACAAATCTTTCTATTAGCCAGGTTCAAGGGGCCCTTGCCTGTAATCCCAGCACTTTGGGAGGCCAAGGCAGGCAGATCACTTGAGGTCAGGAGTTTGAGACCAACCTGGCCAACATGATGAAACCCCATATCTACTAAACATACAAAAAAATTAGCCAGGCATGGTGTCGCGCTCCTGTTGTCCCAGCTACTTGGGAGGCTGAGGCAGGAGAATCTCTTGAACCTGAGAGGTGGAGGCTGCAGTGAGCTGAGATTGTCCCACTACACTCCAGCCTGGGTGACAGAGTGAAATTCCGTCTCAAAAAAATTAAACTTTGTTGAATTGATGTGGTGCTACTTGGCCACCTGGCTGATACGGATGAGGTACGGGATGTAAGGAGCGGGACTGAATTATTCTTTGTAGCTGTTGTTGCTGCTTGTGTATTCATTATATATTCATCCATTTATTCTTTCAATAAACAAGTACTGAGGGCCAATTTTATGTCAAGCCTACACACTGGTTACGCACTGGTAATGCACAAAAAAATTCAGGCACTGCCCTCAAATTGCTTACCATGTTGGGACACAGATGCACAAGCAAACCAAGCATTGAAATAGAAAAATAAAGAGGCCGGGTGAGGTGGCTTATGCTTGTCATCCCAGCACTTTGCGAGGCCGAGGAGGGTGGATCACCTGAGGTCAGGAGTTTGAGACCAGCCTGGACAACATGGTAAAACCCCATCTCTACTAAAAATACAAAAATTAGCCGGGTGTGGTGGTACGTGCCTGTAATCCCAGCTACTTGGGAAGCTGAGGCAGGAGAATTGCTTGAACCTGAGAGGTGGAGGTTGCAGAAAGCCGAGATTGTGCCACTGCACTCCAGCCTGGGTGACAGGGCGAAATTCCATCTCAAAAAAATAAAAAGAAAAATAATAAAAATAAATAAATAAATAAAAGAAAAATAAATAGTGAACTGTGTGAACTGGGAGGGGGTCTTGGAGTCAGTTGGGGAATGTCAGCGAAAGCTTCTCAGCAAAGGCATCTCCTGAAATGAGTCACAAAAGGCAGGTGGGGGAGAGAGAGACAGTGTGTCGCTTTTGAAAGACAGCCTTAGGTCAAGCATGGTGGTGCACGCCTGTCATTCCAGCACTTTGGGAAGCTGAGGCAAGAGAATCACTTGAGGCCAGGGATTCAAGACCAGCCTGAGGAACATGGCAAAACCCCATCTCTACAAAAAAAAACTTTTTCCAATTGGCTGGGCATGGTGGTGTGAGCCTGTAGTCCTAGCTGAGGCAGGAAGATCACTTGAGCCTAGGAGGCCAAGGCCACAGTGAGCTGTGCTTGTGCCAATGCACTCCAGCTTAAGAGACAGAGTGAGACCCTATTTCAAAAAAATAAAAAGAAAGACAGCCCTGCACATTTCAGTAAGGAGGAGGAGTGGACAGTGAGGGTCAGATTGTACCACGTCAAATGAAAGTTCTCATAGGATAGCAGGTGGTGTAGCCAGTGACTAAAGGTATATCTGAATTTGTTTTTCACACACAAATGTATTTTCTTTAAATCATTTTAACTTCAACACTAAGCATCTATCAAGCTCTACAGACAAGAAATTAGCCTCGATTGTCCTTGGCGTGACCCCTTCCCCAGATACTGAAAGGTTCTGGGACCTTCCATAGCCTCAAGACACTGGGACATGCCCATTCACAGATCATTTTTGCTAACACACAGAATCACATAATCTACAGGCTCCTTCAGGCCCAGAAGTATAGAATTATCAGAAAAATGTTTAGAAAAATGAGCACAGGAAGCCAGGTGCGGTGGCTCACGCCTATAATCCCAGCACTTTGGGAGGCCAAGGCAGGTGGATCATGAGGTCAGGAATTTGAGCCTGGCCAACATGGTGAAACCCTGTCCCTACTAAAAAAAAAAAAAACAAACCAAAAAAAAACCAAACCAAAAAAAAAAAACATAAACAAAAATTAGCCAGGCGCTGTGGCAGGTGCCTGTAATCCCAGCTACTTGGGAGGCTGAGGCAGGAGAGTTGCTTGAACCCGGGAGGCGGAGGTTGCAGTGAGCTGAGATTGAACCACTGCACTCTAGCCTGGGTGACAGAGCAAGACTCCATCTCAAAAAAAAGAAAAAAAAAAAAAAAGACAGTTACAACACGGCGTTAAAAGTGCTTCCACAGAGAGAAGTAGAAAATTCAAAAAAAAAAGAAAAAAAGAAAAATGAGCACAGGAGCCAAATCCCCCTGGTTTAAAT
The DNA here is from genome assembly GCF_009828535.3 of Hylobates moloch. Classification (NCBI taxonomy): domain Eukaryota; kingdom Metazoa; phylum Chordata; class Mammalia; order Primates; family Hylobatidae; genus Hylobates; species Hylobates moloch. The sequence continues at coordinate 31,045,831 of NW_026652297.1, read as the reverse complement.
TGTGAGCCTCAGTTTCTTAATCTATGAAACGGAGAGAGGCCGGTGTGGTGGCTCGTGCATGTAATTCCAGCCCTTTGGGATGCAAGGCAGGAGGATCGCTTGAGGCTAGGAGTTTGAGATCCAGTCTGGGCAACATAGCAAGACCTTGACTCTACAAAAAAATTTAAAAAATTAGCCAGGTGTCGTGGTGCATGCCTGTAAGCCCAGCTGACTCGGGAGAATTGCCTGAACCCAGGAGTTTGAGGTTACAGGGAGCTATGATCGCGCCACTGAATCCAGTTCTCAGTGACAGAGCAAGACCGTGTCTCTAAAATAAAATGGGGAGAATGATTGTATTTAACTCATAGAGTTTATGTGAGGAATAAATTAATTACAGCATGTAAAATTTTCAAAAATATCTGTTAAAATATAACCATTGTGTTATTTCTTTTCTTCCTTTCTTTCTCGCTGTCTCTCTCTCTCTCTTTTTTTTTTTTTTGAGACAGTGTCTTGCTCTGTCACCCAGGCTGGAGTGCAGTGGTGAGATCACAGCTCACTGCAGCCTCAACCTCCTGGGCTCAGGTGAGCCTCCCACTTTAGCCTCCTGAGTAGCTGGGACTACAGGTGTGCACAGGTGTGTGCCACCACACCCAGCTAATTTTCGTTTTTTCTTTTTGTACATATGGGGTTTTACCATGTTGCCCAGACTGGTCTCAAACTCCTGAGCTCAAGCGATCCTCCTGCCTTGGCCTCCCAATGTGCTAGGATTACAGATGTGAGCCACCACACCTGGCCAGCTATTTCTTAAAAATTAATTATAGCATGGGAACCTTGGGCATGGCTAGGAATACCACTCAAGTTTTGTATTGCCCAGAAGCAGAGAAAGGATCCCCACTGCTCAAGGGACCCTCGTGTGTTTATCTTCTAGCAAGTCTCTTGGAGCCTCTCTTCTCGACTTGACACTGCTCCCTCACTTCTACCTCTCAAGACACCTGGCAAGATGAAGGCACCTGAATTTGAATTCCAATTCTGTCATTAATGAGCTGCCTGGCCTTGAACAATTAACGTAAGCTCTTAGACTCTTTTTCCTTACCTGTTAGATAGATAAAAGTCCTGTCTCACAGAGTACTGTGAGGGTTTTAAGCAACATGAAATGAAAGATGCTTCACACAGTGTCTAACACAACTGGAAGCACTCAATAAATGAAAGAAGAGAAGACTTATTAGCAAGCTGTTGTTGGCTGGGCATGGTGGCTCACACATGTAATCCCAGAACTTTGGGAGGCTGAGGCAGGCAGATCATGAGGTCAGCAGATCGAGACCATCCTGGCTAACATTGAAACCCCATCTCTACTAAAAATACAAAAAATTAGCCGGGCGTGGTGGCACGTGCCTGTAGTCCCAGCTACTTGGAGAGGCTGAGGCAGTAGAATCGCTTGGATCCAGAAGGCGGAGGTTGTAGTGAGCCAAGATCACGCCACTGCACTCCAGCTTGGTAACAGAGCAAGATTCCCTCAAAAGAAAAAAAAAAAAAAAGCTGTTGTCTTCCTGCGTGGTTTCATTAAGAGACAGAACTAGCAAGAGAAGCTGCTATTGACATAGCAAGCAGCCACTACCTTCCCTCTTGGCTTCATCTAAGCAATGTAGCTCCCCCATCTCAGAAGCAGAATGTCCACTTACTGCCTAGAAATGTTTATGGTAGGGTGAAGCATTAGGAAAAGAAAAGAGGAGGAGAGGTGAGAGGGATGCATAAAACACAGAAACACAGGCTGCAGCACTGAATCAACATCAAAGCATACGGGTGAAGCTGGTTGCTGTGGTATGGGCCTATAACCTCAGCTACTCAGGAGGCTGAGGCTGGAGGTATCCCTTGAGCCCAGGAGTTCAAGGGCAGCCTGGGCAACATAGTGAGATCACGTTTCTTAAAAAAAAAAAAAAAAATAGCAAGCAGTCAAGAAAAGATAAAATTGAGATTCAGGACAAAAGGAGTAAGAGACTTTTTTTGAAAAGAAATCATCTATAAAGTTTGAAAGAAAAATACTTCTTTTTCTTTGAGTTTTAGAAACATTTTCATGAAGGTTCTCTTTAGGCAAATAAATTGATCCTGCAGTTGCAGTTAGTTCTATTGTTTGGGATCTCAGCTTCCCTTGTGTGTGTATATATGTATGTGTATATATATATATATATTTTTTTTTTTTTAGAGACAGAGTCTTGCTCTGTTGCCCAGGCTGCAGTGGTGCAATCATAGATCACTGCAGCCTCGAACTTCTGGGCTCAAGCAATCTTCCTGCTTCAACCTCTCAAGTAGCTGTGACTACAGGCAGGCACCACCATGTGCAGTTAATGTTTTGTATGGACAGGGTCTTGCTGTGTTTCCCAGATTGGTCTCACATTGCTGGCCTCAAGCCATCTTCTCACCTCACCCTCACAACTTGTGCATGTTCTTCCAGATGGTTTACTGTCTCCAGTTTGCAAAACCTTGGCCATAGATACTGTCTGGTTTAAATCTCTCAACAAGCCATGATGTTATGCCCTCATGATGATGAGCCTGCTTCATCTCAGAGGTGAGGAAACAGACTCAGAAAGGCCGTAGCAGTTGGGGAGTGGGGCGTCGCCACCTGCTCTGATTTGAAGGAAAGGTCATCTCAGTGTATAGAACTTCCTATAGAAATATCTGTCTGCTTAGTACACCAAACAGAGCACACTTGCCAGATCCTATAAAGGACCCTTTAATCAGAACAAGGAAGGCCAGAGGAAAGCAAGCATGTTCCCACCTATTGTTGCTGAGTTTATGGCTCTTTACACACATCTGCTACTGAGAGGTGCAGTGGAGAAACACGTATTCGGGAAGTACCAGGAAAGCACAGGCCAGCACTTAACCACAAGTATGTGGGCTTGAAAACCCTGTCTTGCTCAGAAAGATCTAAAGGTGGATGCACTTTGGCTGGTTTTCAATTTGCTTTCTTGGCTTTCATTGATTGCTGTTAATTTTTTTTTTTTTTTTGAGGTGGAGTCTCGCTCTGTCACCCAGGCTGGAGTGCAGTGGTGCAATCTCGGCTCACTGCAACCTCTGCCTCCCGGGTACAAGTGATTCTCATACCTCAGCCTCCCAAGTAGCTGGGCTTGCAGGAGCATGCCACCAGGCTGAGCTTTTTTTTTGTTGTTGTTTTTTTGTTTTTAAGTAGAGGCAGGGTTTTACTATATTGCCCACGCTGGCCTCAAACACCTGTCCTCAAATGGTCTGCCCACCTCAGCCTCCCAAAGTGCTGGGATTAGAGGCATGAGCAGAGCTGTGCCCAGCTGCTGTTAAGATATTTTCAAAAGAATCGTGTATAGCTTAAAAAATTTAGGTGATTCCCTTGATAAAATCTTGTAGACACTCTACAGAGCAATCTACCTGCAGGAAGCAGGTGGAATAGAAGCTTTGTAGGTGTACACAGTGTCTTTTTTCATTTCCATGGCCCACACTAAATGTAATAATCAATGCCTTCTGTTACACTTAAATGTTTGTCTCATTTCATCTTCTTGACAACCTATTAGGTGATATATATATTTAGACAGGGTCTTGCTCTGTTGCCCAGGCTGGAATGCAGTGGCTCCATCTTGGCCCACTGCAATCTCCACCTCCTGGGTTCAAGCGATTCTCCTGCCTCAGCCTCCTGATTAGCTGGCATTACAGGCACACACCACCATGCCCAGTTAATTTTTGTATTTTTAGTAGAGACGGGGTTTCACTATGTTGGCCAGGCTGGTCTTGAACTCCTGACCTCAGGTGATCCACCTACCTTGGCCTCCCAAAGTGCTGGGATTACAGGTGTGAGCCACTGCACCATGCCAAGGTAAAATTTTTTAAATCTCCATTTACAGATAAAGAAACTGAATCCCAGAGAGGCTCAGTGACTTCTCCAATGTCACAGAGCAAGGATGTGGCAGTGATGGGATTTTTTTTTGTTTTGTTTTTTTTTTTTTAGTAGAGATGGGGTTTCACCGTGTTAGCCAGGATGGTGTTGATCTCCTGACCTCATGATCTGCCCGCCTCGGCCCCCCGAAGTGCTGGGATTACAGGTGTGAACCACCGTGCCTGGCCAGTGATGGGATTTAAAGCTAGGTGCCTGGGTGTTCTTTCTATACCATCCATTACCTCCCAAAGAATTTGAATCTTGATTAGAAACTGTTATGCTCTTATAGTTCCTTGATTTTCTGTCTTATATTCTACCTCCTTTTGCCACAGGACATAATGATTACTTTTTACATATAAAATTAACTTTTTTCTTTTGAGATGGAGTCTTGCTCTGTCACCCAGGCTGGAGTGCAGTGGCCCAACTGCCTCCCGGGTTCACGCCATTCTCCTGCCTCAGCCTCCTAAGTAGCTGGGATTACAGGTACCCGCCACCACGCCTGGCTAATTTTTGTATTTTTAGTAGAGATGGGGTTTCACCATAATGGTCAGGCTGGTCTCGAACTCCTGCCCTCGTGATCCGCCAACCTCGGCCTCTCAAAGTGCTGGAATTATAGGTGTGAGCCACTGTGCCTGGCCTAAAATTAACTTTTGTTGGGAAGGTAGTATTTGGAAATTACTGTGTAGATACTTTTTATATGATAATTTTTAAAAATTATTTTTATTACTACTATTTTTTTGAGATAGGGTCTTGGTCTGTTGACCAGGCTGTAGTGCAGTGGTGAGATCTTGGCTCACTGCAGCCTTGAACTCCTGGGCTCAGGTGATCCTCCCACCTCAGCCTCCCTCCCAGGTACCTGGGTCTACAGGTGTGCACCACCACACCTGGCTGATTTTTGTATTTTTTGTAGAGTCAGGGATTTCACCATGTTGCCCAGGCTGGTCTCTAACCCCTAGGCTCAAGCAATCCTTCCATTTCAGCCCCCAAAGTGCTGGGATTACAAGTGTGTGCCACCACGCCCAGCCTATATGGTAATCTATAACATTGTTATTATTCTTATCTTTTATTTGCTGTCCAGGTTCTTGTAAGCAATCCCAAATAAAAAAGAAGTACATCAAGCCAAATAGAAGCCTACTGGTTCTACTCTTTCCCCTAAAGTAAACATTTTTCATGGTTTTGAGGGGACGCTCTTGCATCTTTTTCTTACCACTCAAAATATGTATGTGACAGCTATAGATGTGTATCCATTTTACAGATGCAGAAACCGATGCTCAGAGAGGTTGAGCCAGTGACCAAGCTCAAACGGTAGGCACATAGTGGAGCTGGGATCAGAATTTTGGTCTAAAAATGCCTGGCCCGCATTCAAACCTCTCTAGCCAACATTCAGTCCTAACACAAGGGCCAAACAAAACATTGCTCTTGGGTCAGTTGTTGGCTTAACTCTCACACAGATTCCTTGCTCTCAGATGAACTGCTAGGATACCCTGTGGACTTCAGTTTGTTAATTTGAGAAAAGAATACAAACATGCCTTCACCCGACTTCAACCACGGTGGGGCTGAGAGAACTCATTAAATAACATCTGCATAGCATGCTGAGCTCCCTGGCAAAAGGGTGCAGAGGGTATTGGGTGGGAACACACTGTCCCCTCACAAAGATGTGCCACACAGCCTCCTCTGGAGAGGTGGAGCTGTGGTTCTAGGGTTTCCTTCCAGCTGGCTCTTTCTGTGACCTTGAAAAGTTCCCAGTCTCTCTGCACCTTTGTGTCACACGCTGCTGCAAAACATGGCTAATAATATAATACTTTCTACTGTGTTCATCAAAGGGAGCAAATTAACAGACACAGCCTTCCAGTATATTCCTGTGTGTCTGTGACTCTATCTCTAGCACCTGCGCAAGTCAGATGAGATGACTAAGGAACTGTCTGTCTTATGTTAGACAAAGAGACTAGAAAAGGCGATGGTGGAAAAAAGAGAATACATTTTAGCTGAAATGTGTTTCTCTAAGGACATGGAGTGTTCTTAAGATCCTCACTTTTGCAAAGTGTTTTTAATCTCATGCCTTGACTAACACTTTGGGCGTGGTGGCTCACGCTTGTAATCCCAGCACTTTGGGAGGCCGAGGTGGGAGGATCACCTGAGGTCAGGAATTTGAGAACAGCCTGGCTATTATGGTGAAACCCCGTCTCTACTAAAAATACAAAAATTAGCTGAGCGTAGTGGTGGGTGCCTGTAATTCCAGCTACTCGGCAGGCTGAGGCAGGAGAGTCGCTTGAACCCGGGAAGTGGAGGTTGTAGTGAGCCGAGATCACACCAGTGCACTCCAGCCTGGGCTACAGAGTAAGACACTGTTTCAAAAAAAAAAAAAAAAAAAAACACCAAAAAAACCCCCACTTTGTTTCTCCCTGAAATATCCTCCCCCATTGCCTCTTGTGAAATTGTACCTGTCATTCAAGGTGCTGCTGAAATGCCACATTTCCATGAAATTTGCCTCTATTCTTTTAACTAAATACCATTTCTTTTTCCTCTGAACACTTTGTTTATATCTCTCTTTACCTCATATTCTGCCAGGTATTATAGCATTTCTAAAAATGAAAGTCTTGGCTGGGCACGGTGGCTCATGCCTATAATCCCAGCACTTTGGGAGGCCAAGGTAGGTGGATCACCTGAGGTCAGGAGTTTGAGACCAGCCTGGCCAACATGGTGAAACCCTGTCTCTACTAAAAATACAAAAAATTAGCTGGGTGTTGTGGTACACACCTGTAGTCCCAGCTACTCGGGGCTGAGGCAGGAGAATCACTTGAACCTGGGAGGTGGAGTTTGCAGTGAGCCAAGATTGGGCCACTGCACTCCAGCCTGGGAGACAGAGCGAGACTCTGTCTCAAAAAAATAAAAATAAATAAATAAAATGAAAGTTTTATTCTCCTAGTGGATTGTAAGTATGTTAAAGGCAAGAATGATATTTTATTTCTTTGACTCCTAAAGCTAACACAGCTTCTTACACTTAGTGGTTGTCTAATACTTGATTGCTGAATGAACAAATGAAATATTTCTAGAGAAAACATTTAAAGTAGCAATGATATGAGTTTGGTGAAGACTGACACCAGAGAGTGCCCAAGAATTTTAGCTGATTAGTTGTGATCTGTTACATTCCTATCCATTGATGGACCCATCAAGCTATTGATGTATATCAATCCTTTGAACAAATATCCTTGAGCATCTCCTAGGGCAGGATGCTGTGCAAGCTTCTTTAGCAAGGAACTTTGCTGATCCTGAGTCCATGGAGTCTTTCCTGCTCAGGTTTCTGGGCAGAGTGAAGGAGGTTGTATTAGTGTGGAGTGGGCTCTGATCTTGGTTCTGATCCTTGCTAACTATGTGATATAGTTTGGCTGTGTCTCCACCCAAATCTCATTTTGAATTGTAGCTCCTGCAGTTCCCATGTGTGAGGGGAGGGACCCAGTGGGAGGTAATTGAATCATGGGGGCAGGTCTTTCCCGTGCTGTTCTCAGGGTAGTGAGTAAGTCTCATGAGATCTAATGGGTTTGTAAAGGGGAGTTCCCCTGCACACGCTCTCTTGCCTGCCACCATGTAAGATGTGACTTTGCTCCTCCTTTGCCTTCTGCCATGATTGTGAGGCCTCCCCAGCCATATGGAACTGTGAGTCCATTAAACCTCTTTCCTTTATAAATTACCCAGTCTCAGGTATGTCTTTATTAGCAGTGTGAGAGCAAACTAATACCCTATGTAACTTTAAGCAGGTCAGTTTCAGTTTGTGTGTAAAGTCAAATGGATAAAGAGACGATAATACAATAGCTCCTGTTCTGTCTGACTCCCAGAAGTACTGGAGGCAAAGTGCAATGAAAATATGAAAACATTTTGCCTTCTCTAAGAGCACTATGAAATAAATACATGTAAGCACACATGCATGCATGCATACATTAATATATAAATATGTATGTGTATATATATATATTTTTGTTTGTTTGAGAGGTGGTCTCGCTCTGTTGTCCAGGCTAAAGTGCAGCGCTACGATCTCGGCTCACTGCAAACTCTGCCTCCTGGGCTCAAGTGATTCTCCCACCTCAGCCTCCCGAATAGCTGTGATTACAGCTGTCCGCCAGCATGCCCAGCTAATTTTTGTGTTTTTAGTAGAGGCAGGGCTTCGCCATGTGGCCAGGCTGGTCTTGAACTTCTGACCTCAGGTGATCTGCCCACCTTGGCCTCCCAAAATGCTGGGATTTCAGGTGTGAGCCACCATGCCCAGCCTATACATATATATTTTTAAATTAATAAATGCAATGTGTCGTATACATCCAACAAATTATAAACAGTACCTTTAGGAGCCTTAGATCAAAAAGCTCACTATGTCCAATTTATGATATACACTTTGGAAACAATGCATGACAATTATTTGTCATAGGTTTTTACAACAAAAGCTTAAAAAAAAAAAACTGAGAAAAAAATCCCCAATTTTAAATTTTACTATAAAATACCTGGAACGAATAGGGTTTTATGAGATTATACATACACAGTGTTGCATACTTGTGATCAAAGTGCGTATTCTAATTCGTGTTCTAGTTTTATTTTTAGGATTATTTTGAATAAACCTTTCCGTATTTATTATTTTAATGGCAATATAATCTATCTATCTAATACCAGAATTTATTGAACTATTTCCTAATTGCTGACCATTTGAGTAGTTTTCCTCCATTATTACACATGGCCTATTTTTAATCGCACGCAGATTCCTACCCACCACCTAGCACATTCTTGGCGTGGCTCCCTCTACTGTTAGTTGATATATACCCAAGGAATGCCAACTCATTTTATTATTAGCCCGTACAAAACAGAATCAGGAAGGAACTACAAATGTTTTATTTTTAAAATCAGACTGTGCATTTCCAAGATGGTTTGGGAACGATTTTCTTTGGAGAGAATTAAGTTTTGGATTCTTGCATCACACTTGTAATATAGTAGGGAAGAGGGTGATGGCCTACTATATGCTGGGGGCTTTATCCATGCATCAAATATTTATGGAGAGCCACCAACATATCAGGAACTGTTCTTGGCTGAGGAAAATGGTGTAATTCTTATCCTTAGGGAGCTTACAGTTTGGTGAAGAATAATGTATTTGTCCGTTTTTGCACTGCTATGAAGAAATACCTGAGACTGGGTAATTTATAAAGGAGGGTGTAATTGGCTCACACTTCTGGAGGCTGTACAGGTAACATGGCTGGGGAGGCCTCAGAAAACTTTCAATCATGGCGGAACTTGAAGGCGAAGCAGGCATGTCTCACATGGCTGGAGTAGGAGGAAGAGAGAGGGGGGAGGTGCCACACACTTTTAAACAACCAGATCTCGTGAGAACAGCAAGGGGGAAATCCGCCACCACGATCCAATCACCTCCCACCAGGCCCCACCTGCAAAACTGGGGATTACAAGTGGACATGAGATTTGGGTGTGGACACAAATCCAAACACTATCAGGTAAAGACCAGCGCATAGGTGATGACCCTGTCATATGAGAAGAGCCACTGGACCACACAAACTCAGGGCACATGAGGGAGCGCAGAGGCCTCGCCAGTCTTGTGGGGGAGCTGGGAAGACATGCCAAGGAAACTGAGTCTGAGGACACGTGGGCGTGAGCCTGGAGATTACAGTGGGGAAGAGTAGTCCCGGCACAGGGAACCGTGTTTATAGAAGCCCGAGTGAGACGGAGTATTTATTTTTTGGGGCTGGTGAAGTTGGGCCTACTTGAAGTATCCAGTTTGAGTAGGGGCATCGGTAGAGATGAAGGTGGTACAACCAGCTGCAACTAGATTAGGTAGGACCATGTTGAGTGGCTTGTGTTGGTGGAGTGCGGTGCGGGGAGTGCGGCCTCTTTAGAAAACATTTGGCAGCCTCTTAAAAAGTTGTTAAACATCAACTTACCCTATGACCTGGCAATTCTACTTCTCTCTAGCTAAGAGAAATAAAACGAAAGAGAAATAAAAACAAAGACTTGTAAGTGAATGTTCATAGCAGTGTTATTCATAATATCCAAAGACTGAAAACAACCCAAATGCCCGCTGGCGGATGATGACTGGAGTAGCACAATGTGGTCTATGCAGACAATGGCCTATTATTCAGCCATAAAAAGGAATGAAACTTTCCTTTTTCATCTATGATACAGCATAGATGAAACTTGAAAACATTGTGCCATGTGAAAGTCAGTCACAAAAGATCACATACTTTGTGACTCTCTAGATATGCAATGTCCAGAATAGGCAAATCCATAGAGACAGAACAGTAGGTAATTGACTGCCAGGGGATAAAGGTGTTAGGGAGAAGTAGAGAGTGACTAATAAGGGGAATGGGGTTTTCTTTTAGGTGATGACAGTAAACATTGATTATACCTAAATTGATTGTGGTGATAGTTGTAGAAGTCTGTTAATATACTAACAACCACTGAACTGTGGGCTTTAAATGGGTACTCTGATGAGGTGGCTCACGCCTGTAATCCCAGCACTTTGCAAGGCCAAGGCGGGAGGATTGCATAAGCCTAGGAATTCAAGACCAGCCTGGACAACATAATGAGATCCTATCTCTAAAAAAAACAAAAAATTAGGCTGGGCACGGTGGCTCATGTCTGTAATCCCAGCACTTTGTGAGGCCAAGGTGGGAGGATTGCGTGAGTCTAGGAATTCAAGACCAGCCTGGACAACATAATGAGATCCTATCTCTAAAAAAAAAAAAAAAAAATTAGGCCGGGCGTGGTGGCTCATGCCTGTAATCCCAGCGCTTTGGGATGCCGAGGTGGGTGGATCACCTGAGGTCAGGAGTTCGAGACAAGCCTGGTCAACATTACAAAACCCTGTCTCTACCAAAAATACAAAAATTAGTAGCTGTGGTGATGGGTGCCTGTAATCCCAGCTACTTGGGAGGCTGAGGCAGGAGAATCACTTGAACCCTGGAGGCAGAGGTTGCAGTGAGCCAAGGTTGCACCATTGCACTCCAGCCTGGGTGACAGAGTGAGACTCCATCTCAAAAAAAAAAAAAACGTTAAGTCATGGTGGTGTGTGCCTGTGTTCTCAGCTACCCAGGAGACTGAGATGGGAGAAGTGCTTGAGCCCAGGAGTTTGAGGCTGCAGTGAGTCATGATTGTGCCACTGCACACCAGCCTGGGGGACAGAGCTAGACCCTGTCTCAACAACAACAACAACAACGACAAATATATCTGGAGGCAATTAGGGAAGTCATTAGATTTTAAGCAGGAAATGCCATCATTAGATATGCTCTTTAGAATACATTCTCTGAAATCAACGTGGAGAATGATTTGGAGAGGGCAAGGTTCAAAAGAGGGAGGCCAGTGGGGAGGGGCAGGTGCAGGAGTGGGGTGACATATGACACCCCAAATTAAGACTGTAGTGGGCTGGGCACGGTGGCTCACACCTGTAATCCCAGCACTTTGGGAGGCCGAGACGGGTGGATCATGCGGTCAGGGGATAGAGATCATCCTGACTAACACAGTGAAACCCCATCTCTATTAAAAATACAAAAAATTAGCTGGGCGTGGTGGCGGGCGCCTGTAGTTCCAGCTAGTCGGAAGGCTAAGGCAGAAGAATGGTGTGAACCCGGGAGGCAGAGCTTGCAGTGAGCCGAGATCACGCCACTGCACTCCAGGCTGGGTGACAGAGTGAGACTCTGTCTCAAAAAAAAAAAAAAAAAAAAAAAAAGACTGTAGTGATACAGAGAGAGCAGTGGGTGCGTTGGAGGCATTAAGAGTAAAATTGATGTGATTTGGTGACTGTTGGATGTGGGAGATGGGAATTTAGGGATCTCACCCAGTTACTACTGGAGGGGCAATTCTCTCTGATGGAAACCCAGGAGGAGTTAGTTTAGGGGAAAATGCTGAGCTCAGTTCTGGACATGATGAGTTAAAGGCATATGTAGGGTATCCAAGTGGCATCAGTTACATGATTCTGGAGACCAGAGGAGAGATCCAGAAGTGGTGGTATACAATATGTCGTTTTATTCTCCTACTACCTTGAGGTAGCTATGACTCCACCAGACAGAGATATAGCTGTAGACACTGTAGCAGGTAATATGTATAAGAGTTGGCTTTCTCTCTCCTTCCTTCCTTCCTTCCTTCCTCCTTCCTTCCTTCCTTCCTTCCTTCCTTCCTTCCTTCCTTCCTTCCCTTCCCTTCCCTTCCTTCCTTCCTTCCTTCCCTTCCCTTCCCTTCCTTCCTTCCTCCCTCCCTCCTTCCTTCCTTCCTTCCTTTCTTCCTTCTTTCCCTCCCTCCCTCCCTTCTTCCTTCCTTCTATCCTTCCTCCTTCCTTCCTTCCCTTCCCTTCCCTTCCCTTCCTTCCTTCCTTCCTTCCTTCCTTCCTTCCTTCCTTCCTTCCTTCCTTCCTTCCTTCCTTCCTTCTTTCCCTCCCTCCCTCCCTTCTTCCTTCCTTCTATCCTTCCTCCGTTCCTTCCTTCCCTTTCTCTTTCTTTCTTTCGAGACGGTCTCCCTCTGTTGCCCAGGCTGGAGTGCAGCGGCATAATCTCGGCTCACTGCAACCTCCCTGCCTCGGGCTCCTGTGATTCTCCTGCCTGGGCCTGCCGAGTACCTGGGATTGCAGGCGCACACCACCACGCCTGGCTGGTTTTTGTATTTTTGGTGGAGACAGGGTTTCGCCGTGTTGGCCAGGCTGGTCTCCAACTCCTGACCTCCAGTGATCTGCCCGCCTCGGCCTCCCGAAGTGCTGGGATTACAGACGGAGTCTCGCTCACTCAATGCTCAAAGTTGCCCAGGCTGGAGTGCAGTGGCGTGATCTCGGCTCGCTACAACCTCCACGTCCCAGCCGCCTGCCTTGGCCTCCCAAAGTGCTAAGATTACAGCCTCTGCCCGGCCGCCACCCCGTCTAGGAAGTGAGGAGCGTCTCTGCCTCGCCACCCATCGTCTGGGATGTGAGGAGCGCCTCTGCCCGGCCGCCACCCCGTCTGGGAAGTGAGGAGCGCCTCTGCCCGGCCGCCCCTGTCTGGGAAGTGAGGAGCGTCTCTGCCCGGCCGCCCTGTCTGGGAAGTGAGGAGTGCCTCTGGCCGCTGTACAACCTTCCAAGTGTGAAGTGACAGCCTTCGTTGTAGAATGAATGAAGTCACTGGCACTGATTATATAACGCCTTGGCAGCTATCTCAAGTCGTTGATGGTGGAGGTATTGGAATTATAGAAGAAAGCAAACACACAAATTTGACTAAAGGCGATTTTGTGACTTCTTTCTATTGGCCCTGGCAAACCAAGGTTATTCTGGATGGAAATAGCCTTGAAAAGGTGATATATATATGAACGTATCTGATTTTTTTCCCCCATATAATTCTTACTTTGTGGGTTTGATATTCAGTTGTGTTTGTAATCACGGAAAAATAAAAGCATATATAAAAAAAAGAAATATAGGAAACAAATAATGGCCAATTCCTCAATACTTGGGCTATTGTATGATTGTATGACTATGGAGAAATGTATGGGAGAATACACACTAGATTCTAATTATTTCTGTTTGTGGGGAGGAGTGGGCACAGAGAGAGGGCAAGGATGTTCTAAGGAAAAGAGTACCAAGACTATAGAAACATAATGATGTGTGTATGAAATAAAAATATATAAATATGATATATTTACATATAATATATACAATATATAGAATATATTAAAATAATGAGACTGTGACATAGTATAATATAATAGCAATTTAAAATGTGGACTATAAATTCTACCTCCTATTGTGGTAAATATGTAAAAATTAAGTATGCAAATGGAAAGTTCTAGAAGGTGACAAAGAAGAGTAAAAATTCATTTCAATTAACAAAAAAAAAGAGTTGGCTTTTTATCTGCTTCCAACAAAGCCAAACATTTCCATGAAACATAGCAATGCTTCATGGGTACAAGGTCAGCTTCTGCTATTGGCTTATTGTAGCCAGTACTGGTATAGCTGCAAGAACCTTTTTTGTTGTTGTTGTTGTTGAAATGGAGTCTTGCACTATTGCTTAGGTTGGAATGTGGTGGTGTGATCATGGCACTGCAAACTCTGCCTCCCAGGTTCCAGTGATTCTGATGCCTCAGCCTTCTGAGTAGCTGGGTTACAGGTGCAAGCCACCACGCCGGGCTAATTTTTATATTTTTAGTAGAGACGGGGTTTCGCCATTTTGGCCAGGCTGGTCTTGAACTCCTGGCCTCAAGTGATTCACTTGAGTTGCTGGGATTACAGGCATGAGCCATCACACCTGGCCGGCAATATATATATATTTTTAAAGCTTTAGTTAGGACCTGGGTTCTATCAATGGTTGAATAAGGGAGTATAAAAAGAAATATTTAAATCTAAGAATGGCTTAAAAATGTAGCCTGGGCCAGGCACAGTGGCTCATGCCTGTAATCCCAGCACTTTGGGAGGCCAAGGCAGGTGGATCACGAAGTCAAGAGATCAAGACCATCCTGGCCAACATAGTGAAACCCCGTCTCTACTAAAAATACAAAAATTAGCCAGGTATGGTGGTGTGCATCTGTAGTCCCAGCTACTGGGGAGGCTGAGGCAGAAGAATCGCGTGAACCCAGGAAAGGGAGGTTGCAGCAAGCTGAGATTATGCCACTGCACCCCAGCCTGGCAACGGAGTGAGACTCCATCTCAAAAAAAAAAAAAAAAAAAATGTAGACTGTACAAATGGCCAACAGGTATATGAGAAAATGCTCAGCATCAAACCACAATGAAACATCATCTTACTGCAGTTAGGATGAATGGCTGTTATTAAAAAGACAAAAAATAATATGCTCTCAAGGATGCAGAGGAAAGGGAATGCTTATATGCTATTGGCAGGAATGTAAATTAATAGAGCTATTATGGAAAACAGTATGGAGATTTCTCAAAAAACTAAAAATAGAACTACCATATGATTCAGTAATCCCACTACTGGGCATTTATACAAAAGAAAAGAAATCAGTACATCAAAGGGATACCTGCACTTGAGTGTTCATTACAGCTCTATTCACAATAGCCAAGATATGGAATCAACCTAAGTGCCCATCAGTGGACAAACAGGTGAAGAAAATGTGGTACATATACACAGTGGAATACAATTCAGCCACAAAAAAGAATGAAATCATGTCATTTGCAGCAACATGGATGGTACTGGAGGTCATTATCTTAAGTGAAGGAAGCCAGGCACAGAAAGACAAACTTCACATCTTCTCACTCATATGTGAGACTTAAAAGTTGATTTCATTGAGGTAGAGAACAGAATGATAGAAAGCAGATGCTGGAAATGGTGTGTGTGTGTGTGTGTCTGTGTCTGGTATTGGGGAGATGAAGAGAAGTTGTTTTATGGGTACAAATGTACAGTTAAATAGGAGGAATATATTTTAATGTTCAATAGCAGAGTGGGGTGACTATAGTTAGCAACAATAAATTGTGCATTTCAAAACAGCTAGCAGAGATTTCAAATGTTCCCAAAACATAGAAACGATAAATACCAGCTGGGCATGGTGGCTCACTCCTGTAATCCCAGCACTTTGGGAGGCTGAGGTGGGTGGATCACCTGAGGTCAGGAGTTTGAGATTAGCCTGGCCAACACGGTGAAACTGTCTCTAGTAAAAATACAAAAATTAGCCAGGTGTGGTGGCACATGCCTGTAATCGTAGCTATTCAGGAGGCCAAGGCATGAGAATTACTTGAACCCAGGAGGTGGAGGTTGCAGTGAGCCGAGATCACTCTACTACACTTCAGCCTGGGCAACAGAGCAAGACTCCGTCTCAAAAAAAAAAAAAAAAGATAAATACCTGAGGTAATGGAAATCCCAAATACCTGACTTGATCATGACATTCTATGCATGTAACAAAATATTACATGCACCTTATACATATTCAAATATTTATATACAAATATTATGAATCAATTAAAAAAATTTTTTTGGATACACGGTCTCACCCTATCACCCAGGCTGGAGTGCAGTGGTGCCGTCTCAGCTCACTGCAACCTCAACCTCCTGGGTTCAAGCGATCCTCCCACCTCAGCACCCCCAAGTAGCTGGGGCTACAGGTACATGCCACCATGCCTGGCTAATTGTTGTATTTTTTTAGAGACAGGATTTTACCATGTTGCCCAGGCTGGTCTTGAACTTCTGAGCTCAAGTGATCCACCTGCCTTAGCCTTCCAAAGTGCTAGGATTACAGGCATGAACCACTGCACCTGGCCAAAACAAATTTTTTTATGTAGACTGGCCACTGCATATATCCCTCTTGATAGTGCATACCACAGAGCAGCCTGGTCCAGTGGACAGACACACAAGCAGACAGGCAGACAAGCAGACAGGCAGACAGATGAGCAGTACTCACCACTTACTTGTGAGTTGCCCTTTGCAAGTTCTCCAATTCTCAGATTTCTCATCTGAAAAATGATAATAACTATATTTACTATGTGACAGGATTACAGATAAACACTTTGTAAAGTGCCGGGTCTGGCGCAGGGTAGACCCCAATAAATAGCCATTTTTATTAACATGATTATCTCAAGTTTTTTAAAAGGGGTTTTACATAGTGCTATAAAGTCAGTATTCTGATTCTCTCTCTTTTTTTTTTTTTTGGTACTCTCTTCCAGTTCCTAGATCTGCTCTAGCTAGATAAATCAATCCTGCCTCTTGGTAAATGTTATTTTAGACTAAGTATATTTAAAGTTTGTTCCCTTAATGAATTGCATGATTTAAAAAACTGACAGCTCTTTGATCTAATTTGTTGGAAGATTATGCAAGAAATAAATATTGTATTGAAGTCCAAAAGCTAGTCAGTTCTTGCCTCTCTCCCTCTTCCTCCTCCTCTCTTTCTCCCTCTGTGTGTATAGCAGGGAGGGAGAGTGGTGGTAGGGCACACATGTTTGCTGTAGTTGTTTCTGACTCAGACCCAGATGGCATGGATCTTAAAGACCTCTGTGGACTTGTTGCTCTCAGCCCATTTTTTTCCCCCTACTTGCGGCTACAGTCTTGTCTTCTTTTCTATCAAATCTTGACTTTCTCTATCCTTTGCTTCTCCAGGGTGTCTGCCCCTATCTGAGATTTCCAATAGACTTTGCAGGTCAGATGGCTGAAAGAGCAAAACCATATTCAGCTGGACAACATTTAGGGCAGAAGGCAGTGGCCAGGGCTTCCTCCAGCCTGGGGCAGGCAGAGGGGGCAGGTGGGGAAGGACCTGCCCCATGAGGGCTGCTGTGGAACCTGGCTGGTTTGGCAGCCTTCCTTTTTTCCCTTCTCCAAAAGATGCTACTGAGACCCAACCAGAAAGCTTTCTGTATTCATTTTGTATCCTGAGAGCAAACACAAAGCTTTGGCAAGAAAACGTTAGACCTATAATAATAATACAGTTCTCTGACATTAGAGTGCAAAAACATTTTCCCTGACAGCTTAAAATTAATCATCACCTCTTGCTGCTGTAGATTCCTCTCCTTTATGCAGTGGCAGCTCTGGGCCAACTGTTAAGGCAGCACATGGCTTCCAGGGAAAGAGCAGTGAAGTCTGCAGAGACAATTTGTCCTGGTGAGGATATGCTTTCTGCTAACAGAGTGTAAGACGGGGCTGGTAATTGATCATGGAGAACAAGCCACAGTCGACACTTACGGATGGGATTATAAATGCATCTGGTGCTCTTAGTAACATTGATAAACCACAGGGGACTCCCACTGTGCAACTGAGTGTTCCCTAAATTGTTCCTTATGGTCTTTGAACTTACATCAAGGGAAAAGAAAGGAGCCTGCACATCTATCACTTTCTTTATCCTGCTGATGGAAATTAATAATCAAACACACGAAGGCTGCCCAGACAAGCCCAAAGTTGAATTATTCAACAAACATTTTTTGCTTATTTCGTTACATTTAAATTTTATTTTTCAAAATTAGTTCCTGGTCGTGGTAAAAAGTTCAAATTATACACAGGATATACAGTGAGTGTGGAAATCCTTCCTCCCACTTCTGATTTCTTAGTCTCAGTCTATAAAAGTAATCACTAGAAACAGTTTCCCGTACCTTCAAGAAATTGTTCTTGCACATAGAGGCAAGCGTGTGTGTGTGTGTTTGTGTGTGTGTGTGTATGTGTGTATTTGCACTATGCAGCTGGCTTTTTTCATTTAGCAATATGTTATTAGACACCTCTTCATACCAGTATCTGGAGATCTGCACAGTTTTTTTTTTTAACATTACATAATATTCCTTGGTATGTCTTTATTTGTTTTTTAAACTGGACCTTAATTATGGACACTTAAAGTATTTTTTTGTTGGCTGGACGCAGCGGCTCACGCCTGTAATCCCCGCACTTTGGGAGGCCAAGGTGGGTGGATCACGAGGTCAGGAGATGGAGACCATCCTGGCTAACACGGTGAAACCCCATCTCTACTAAAAACACAAAAAAATTAGCCGGGTGTGGTGGCAGGAGCCTGTAGTACCAGCTACTCGGGAGGCTGAGGCAGGAGAATGGCGTGAACCTGGGAGGTAGAGCTTGCAGTGAGCCAAATCGCGCCACTGCACTCCAGCCTGGGCAACAGAGGGAGACTCTGTCTAAAAAAAAAAAAAAAGTATTTTTTGTTGATTGGTTGGTTGGTTTGGTTTGCTATTATGTACAATGTCACAATGCACATTTTTTGGGACCCTTATCTCTTTGCACACTTGTACAAGTTTATCTGTAAGATAAATTCCTAGAAGTGGAATATTTAGGGCAAAGGGTAGGTGCAATGTAATTCGTGAAAGATATTGTGAAATTGCTCTTCAAGTAGACAATAAGCATATCCTGAATGCTTCCTCCATGCCAAGAGCTGTGCTGGGTGTTAGGGATAAAGGGTCATAGTCCTTTTCCTTGTAAAGCTCACAGAAGAGACACACAGCCTATAAATTATTATAATATGATATGGTAAGCACTATAATACAAATTTTATAGCACTTATCACCTTTCTATATTAGCTACTAGTTTAATCCCCTCGATTTTTTTTTAGTTTTAAAATTTCAAATCATTATTATTTTTCGGATTGTGATTTTTTTCAGGTTAAAAAACAAAAACGAAAAGCAGAGGTGGGCTTGGCAGGGATAGCATAACGAATCCAATCCATAACTGAGAGCCTTCTATGTCCAGACACTCTTGTATATATCATGTCACTTATTCTGTGTCAGGTTACCATTATTTTGATTTATTGATGAGGAAATTGAGGTTAGGAGCGGGTAAGAAATTTGCTCTAAGTTGTACCATTAATAAGGGATATAGTTCAGTTGAAAAGCTGTGTCTCTTTGGTGGCAGGCCCAGGCCCTTTCCCCCAAGCAGCCCAGCCATGCCACATGAGTTCAGCCTTCACAGTAACTATCATGAACTGATAAGCAGAGGCACAACTGCTGAGAGCAGCAGAACTGCACCCAGGACGCAGAAAAACAGTGGCAGTAAGACCTGCTGCTTGCCCCGGGAAAACTTGCTGATTAATAGGTGAGAGAGATCGCCATCTAAATATGTGTGAGGCTCACACCTGTAATCCCAGCACTTTGGGAGGCTGAGGTGGGCAGATCACTTGAGGTCAGGGATTTGAGGCCAGCCTGGCTAGCATGGTGAAACCTTGTCTCTACCAAAAATACAAAAAATAGCCAGGTGTGATGACACGCACCTGTAGTCCCAGCTACTTGGGAGGCTGAGGTGGGAGAATCACTTGAACCTGGGAGGCGGAGGTTGCAGTGAGCTGAGATTGTGCTACTGCACACTGGCGTGGGCAACAGAGCCAGACTCTATCACAAAATAAAAATAAAAATAAATAAATAAATAAATACATGTGAACTATAAAATAATCCTCTAAACTTACATCATTCCAGACCAACGTTGTGGAGAGGATGGTTCCCTGGATTAAGAAGATTGGCTGGTTTAAGGCCGGGTGACTTGGCTCACGCCTATAATCCTATCACATTGGGAGGCTGAGGCGGGAGGATTGCTTGAGGCTAGGAATTCAAGATGAAGCTGGCCAACATGCAAGACTCCCTCTCTAAAAAGAAGAAAAAAAGAAGAATGTCTGGTTTAAAGGATGACAGGATTGCATGGGAGGGGTGTGTGTGGTGCCAGGCTGTCAGAGGTCTGGGCAGGCTACTCAGTCGTGCTGTGCATGGGGATTACGAGGAAGATGAGGCAGCGAAGTTAAGTTGGAGGCACATGAAGAAGATGTTCAGGGCCACATCCAGGAGTCTGGAATTTTTTTTTTAAGTATGAACATTTTTTTTGAATAGGAAATATACATGAACAAATCTATGTTGCAGAAAGATGGAAGTCAATAGTATGCAGGAGAAATTGGACTGAGGATAACTTGGAGGCAGTGAAATCAATGAGGGGCCCACTGTGAGAGTCTCCATGCAAAGAACTGGTGGCTGGACTGCAAAGACGGCCATGGAAATGGGATAGACAGGATGGGCTTGAGAGGGGTCATGGAGTTAGACTTGACATGACCCGATCTAGCAGGTTCGCTGCAGGAAGGAAGGAGAAAACTAGAGATCGCTAGCCCAGGATAAGTGGTAATGCCATTCATTCATGGAGACGAGGTTGAGGGGTGCCACAGGAAGAAGAGTGTTTGCTGAGTGAAGTTTAGGAGTTCAGCATCGGTTCGGAGAGTTTGAATTCAAGTGGGACGTGCATGTGGCATATCTAAAAGACAGTCGGGAAATACAGGCTGGAGTCTGGGAGAGAGGCCAGAGCTCCACATGTAGATTCAGGAGTCATCATTAGAGGTTAACACTGAAGCAAGGGAGATCATTTGGAAGGAAGAGTGTACGGAGAGGCAGACCATGGGGAAGGCCTGATTTTAAGGGATGCTCAGGGAAGGAATCTAAGGAAGAAAATGGAGACACAGAGAGACAGATGAGAATGCAGGTAGTATGGAAACCAAGGGAAAGAGTTTTAATAAGTAGTGGTCAATAGTTTGGGCATGGCAGAAAATTAGAGAGGACGAGGGTTGAAGAGGCCACTGAGTGCCACCTCTAGAAACCTTTGAGGTAGTGGGTTTCCGGGAGTGGAATGGTGCAGTATGCTAAAAGCCAGATTGCAAGTGGGTGAAAGAGAGAATGAGAGGTGACTGAAGTCAGCGCCTTCACTTTCCTAAGGGAGGATGGGAAGTGAAGTAGGCTTGAGGTTATCTAAAGCATTCCCAGCTTTTCAGTTGGCTCAGAAATTGGGCCATGACAGAGCTTATGGTTGGGGACCTCTGAGGATCCCTCTACAAGGGACTGAGTCCAAAATTCAGGGTCCAAAGGGCATAACGTGCTCCACTGCTGTTCAAACAATAGTTCCTAGCACTTCTTTTTTTTTTTTCCCCGAGACAGAGTCTTGCTCTGTCACCCAGGCTGGAGTGCATTGGCGTGATCTCAGCTCACTGCAGCCTCTCCCTCCTGGGTTCAAGTGATTCTCCTGCCTCAGCCCCCTAAGTACCTGAGATTACAGGCACACACCACCATGCCTGGCTAATTTTTGTATTCTTAGTAGAGACAGGGTTTCACCATGTTGGCTAGGCTGGTCTCCAACTCTTGACCTCGTGATCCACCTGCCTGGGCCTCCTAAAGTGCTGGGATTATAGGCGTGAGCCACCGTACCCGGCAGTTCCTAGCACTTCTAAGAGGGAGCAGCTGGCATAATCTAACAAGAGCATAATCTTGGTAGATTATGGCTTCCATAATCTACCAAGCCAAGTACAAGTGAGGGGAGTGTATGGGGCAGGTGAACTTCAGAGTCCAGCAGTGGCAGTGATGACCCTTGCTAAGAGCGTTTCTGTAAGAAAGTGGACCCACCACCATGCTAGGGTTAATGGTCAGAATTCCAGGCTGTGGAAGAAACAACTGTGGAGAGTAAGAGGCTGGGTGTGGTGGCTCACTCCTGTAATCCCAGCACTCTGGGAGGCTGAGGAGGGTGGATCACTTGAGGTTAGGAGTTTGAGACCAGCCTGGCTCACATGGTGAAACCCCATCACTACTAAAAATACAAAATTAGCCGGGCATAGTGGCGGGTGCCTGTAATCCCAGCTACTCAAGAGGCTGAGCCAGGAGAATCGCTTGAACCTGGGAGGCGGAGATTGCAGTGAGCTGAGATCACACCACTGCACTCCAGCCTGGGCGACTCCATTTCAAAAAAAAAAACAGAGTATGACAGCAGGGACAAAGCAGTTATCCATCCCAGAAACTGGGGACAATGATCTGGAAGAGGAGATCAGTGGAGAAATCAACTTTGGGTCTGGTTGGCAACAAAAGAGTCTCTAAGTGCATGAGGACACAAAAGAGCACCCAGACCTGGGAGCTGAGGTGGGAAAGGTGATGTGGTGAGGGAAGAAGGGTAGGAGCTGATGAAATATCACCACAGAGGGAGGTTTACAGTCAAGCTAAAGAAGACTATGCCTCAGGGCAATGTGTTCATGTGGTCACTCACTTTAGTAAAATACTAAATATTAAGATATTCGAGCCAGGTGCAGTGGCTCATGCCCGTAATTCCAGCACTTTGGGAGACAGAGGCAGGAGGATTGCTTAAGGCGAGGGTTCAAGAGCAGCCTGGGCAACATAGCAAGACCCTGTCTCTGTGAAAAATAACAATAAAATTAGCCAGGCATGGTGGTACATGCCTGTAGTCCCAGCTACTTGGGAGGCTGAGGTGGGAGGATCATGTGAGCCCAGGAGTTCAAGGCTGCAGTGAGCCATGATTGCACCACTGCACTCCAGCCTGGGCAACAGAGCCAGACCCTGTCTCGCTTAAAAAAAAAAAAAAGATATTTTAGCTGTCATCGGTCAGCATTGCTTTGCATCCCATTTTTCTTGCCCTCTGTCCCCTTTCTCCTTGTGTTGGTGGTAGTAGAATGGCCATGAGCATTTGGTGGATATAGCTCAGTGGAAGTTGATTTGTGAGTGCATTTAATCTGGGTTTAGTGAGATATGTTTCTGTGTTTATAGACCCTTCCATATCTGCTCACATTGTTACTAGCCATTCAGGCGCAGTGACATAAAGGTGTGGGGCTAGAGGATATCGCGATATGAATGTCCCACAACATCCAGCCCCAGGAGCATGGGGAGAGTGGAGGAGAAACAGGTCTCGAAATGTAGCATTAACCTGCAGTCTGTGGAAAATGAGCAATATTTGCTAAGCACTTTAAAAATGTAACAACAGCTCTAGAGCTTAGAATTATTAATAATAAAAAAGCAAATTTCAAGGAACCATGTTAGAGAAAAAGAGTTTTATCCTTCTATTCTCTCCATACATTATAACAAAATCATTGTCCTACAAAGAAGTGATCAAAGACAATGCAGTAAAAAAGTAGGAAAAATGTATTACACAGGGATGTTAGCCAGCAAATTGCTAAAAATATTGTATTACCTTCTCTGTTATGTTTTTTTTTTTTGAGACAGAGTCTCTCTCTGTCTCCCAGGCTGGAGTGCCGTGGAGTGATCTCGGCTCGCTGCGACCTCTGACTCCTGGGTTCAAGCGATTCTCCTGCCTCAGCCTCCTGAGTATCTGGGATTATAGGGGCGTGCCATCATGCCCAGTTAATTTTTCTGTTTTTAGTAGAGATGGGGTTTTACCACATTGGCGAACTCCTGACCTCAATTGATCTGCCCACCTGGGCCTTCCAAAGTGCTGGGATTACAGGTGTGAGCCACTGTGCCCAGCCCTTTTCTGGATTTTTTGATCAGCTTTTCTGGATTAATCAGCTTTAACAAATTGCTATTTGTTGTGATTTATTTTCTAATTTTGAGTAAACATTCATTTTCATACCCAATTTAAATTTTAGTTTTCTATGTTTTTTTAATCCGAAAGTGGACCCCCCCAAATTGTATAAGCTTCAGACCCCATCAGACCAGGATCTGCCCCTCTTAGATCATTGCATATTTATTGCATAATTGAAGATAACGGGGACCGGGAATATCACTGGTTGTTCACAACCTTTTTGTATCTGAACAGGGAAGAAAATCTAGATATTTAAATACGTGGGCTCTATTTTACTGTAACCTCTTTTCTTGATACCGCAGAGAGGCTGGTCTGTGATTCATCCTGCATAGTAATGAAGCATGACTGACAGTGAATTCTAAATACTATAATAGGCAAGGTTTTTGGAGCAAAGTTTCACTTTGTACAAGTACACAATAAATATTTGCTGATTTGAGGAACAATGGTATGTAAATGTATGGTCCCTGCTGAAATCAATAAGAACATTTTTAATCTAAATGAAGCTCATAGCCAGTGGATATAATCATGGTTCTAAGCTACCTTCTTCTCCCTTCTCATTATGTAGCCCTTTCTCCTCTAATTTACTAGTATCCTCTGGGGTAAAAAGTAGACCTAGACAATGAATGGGGCAAAAGAAATTACAACATGCATTTCTGCATCAAACTTTTATCGAATATCTACTAAAGCTAGCATAATCTGTATCAGCAGGCTGGATGTGCAAATGTGATCATGTCTCTTCATTTTTCCAATGAATCATTCCCTCTTGAGGCATCTCTCATTTGTCTTAGAGCATCAGAGACCTGCTCAGCCCCAAAAGCTAGACTAGTCCTGCTTCTGCCAGGCAGAGAGAACAGTAGCCGAATCAGTGTACCACTGACACTGCTTCTTCACAGACTCACTAGTGCTGATGAAAGCTGGTCCCTGTCACTCCCATGGGTGCTCATGCATGATGCTGAGGATGCGCTGCTTGTCCAGATCTCTTACCAATGGCACTGGTGCCTTAACTTAGGACTCAATTTAGAGCTCTTTTAATTCACACTTAGACACTCAGGCATTATTCCAAAGTGAGACCCTAATGCTGAGAAGCTTGGATCTGGAGGTGTTTCAGGACATTAGACATGCTCTTAGGAGGCAGCAAGTCCCCAAGAACACAGGTTCAGCCCACAGTTCAAAACTCTTCTCCTTGTGGTAGTACAACTCTGGGAATTCTTCTTTCCTGTGTTTTTTTTTTTTTTTTTTTTTGAGACGGAGTCTCGCTCTGTCGCCTGGGCTGGAGTGCAGTGGTGCAATCTCGGCTCACTGCAAGCTCCGCCTCCCAGGTTCACGCCATTCTCCTGCCTCACCCTCTCCCAGTAGCTGGGACTACAGGCGCCCGCCACCACGCCTGGCTAATTTTTTGTATTTTTTAGTAGAGACGGGGTTTCACCGTGGTCTCGATCTCCTGACCTCGTGATCTGCCCGCCTTGGCCTCCCAAAGTGCTGGGATTACAAGCGTGAGCCACCGCGCCCGGCCTGTTTTGTTTTTTTTTAAGAAGCAGGGTCTCACTGTAGCCCAGGCTGTAGCACAGTGGCCAGATCACAACTCGCCGCAGCTTCCAACTCCTAGGATCAATTGATCCCTTCACTTCAGCCTCCCAAATAGTTGAGACTACAAGCATGTGCCACCATCCCTGACTAATTTTTTTATTTTTTTAGAGGTGGGGTCTTGCTATGTTGCCCAGGTTGATCTCTCAGGCTCACTATGTTGCTCCTGGCCTCAAGCAATCCTCCTACCTCCACCTCCCAAAGTGCTGGGATTACAGGTGTGAGCCACCACGCCCAGCCTCCTCTGAGGATGTTTCTACAAGTGTCTACTTTATCAGAGAGTTCCTAATAATGTTGAACTTTAAAAAGAATTGAAGTCTCAATTCATTTGCTGACTCTCAAAAGGGCCTTTGAACGCTTGCAGATGTGTTTATTTCCTCTCTTCTTACCTTCCTCCAAACAACAACAAAAACAACAAACAAACTGCTCTGCAGACCGAGGGGCCCTAAGTGAAGGTAAGAACATGAATGAAGTCCATTGGTTGACCTCCCGTCACATGAAAAGGTCAGGTTTTCAATCACCATGTACCCCCTTGTATCTACTATAGCCCAGGCTCTAGAGCTAAGGAGAAAAGACGTGATTTGGCCTTTAAGAAGTGTGCAGCCTATAAATTAATAGTTTCAGTGAAGTGAAATATTTGAATATGCAGCTTGCAAAGTGTAAATAGGATGCAGACAGCCACAAAGGAGGGGTGCTTGAATCCACTAGGCCGAGCAGCAGTGAGTGACAGGCACTGTGTGAGCTCAGAACTGCCTTTGTCTCCGAGGGTGACCCACTGTCTTTGAACAAACATATGCACCTATACTCATTTCCTGGAGGTTCCTTAAACCCTCATCATAGAGGGATCCACCCAGGGCTAAGACTATACGGAGGCAAATTTTAAGGGGTCCCCAAAACCTCAGTCATCAAAATTAATCTTGTAATAGTATATATATATATATATATCATTGTGTGTGTGGGTGTGTGTGTATATATACATACACACATATATAAATATATATATGGCAAACCATGGACTATTCACCGGCTGCCTGGTTTTATAAATAAAGTTGTATTGGAACTAACATCAGGATTAGGGTGGGGTGATTGGGAGAGGGTCATGAAAGTACAAGTTCAGATTTTTGTCTTTATTTATAATTGTGATATTTGGATCACCATGGGTGTTTTTTTTTCTTGTATTTTGTCATTTTACTTATTTATTTTTTGAGATGGAGTCTTGCTCTGTTGCCCAGGCTGGAGTGCAGTGGCATGGTCTCTGCTCACTGCACCCTCCACCTCCTGGTTTCAAACTATTCTCCTGCCTCAGCCTCCCAAGTAGCTGGGACTACAGGCACGCACCACCCTGCTTGGCTAATTTTTTTATTTTTAGTAGACATAGGGTTTTACCATGTTGGCCAGGCTGGTATCAAACCCCTGACCTCAGGTGATGTGCCCGCCTCAGCCTCCCAAAGTGCTGGGATGACAGGCGTGAGCCACTGTGCCCAGCCTGTTTTGTCTTTTTAAATTGTTATATTAAAATTTTATATTACTTGTCTTTTTTACATTTTTATTAAATTTTATTAAATTAAAATTTTATATTACTTGTTTTGATTTCTGAGTTTTTGGTGGCTCTGTACATTTGGTGCCAAAGGTGAGGGTCTCCCATGTCTCTTGCTCATCCGGGCCCTGGGTCTACTCCTACTGTCTCTCAGGTATGTGTGGTCACATCTGAGTCACAGGTTGAACATGGCTGAGACAGCTGCTGTATGCCTAGAACTCCACAGTATAGTAAGATCTATGCCCAAAAAGAAGAGTTACCTGGTGAGAAAACAATACTAAGTCACTACTTTATATCTGGTAGTTAGGGAAGACCTCTGAGAAAGGGGCATTTGAAATAATCTCACACCTAGAGAAAAGTTACAAGAACTGCCCAAACCTTAGTATATTCTTCCTAGATTCAACAACTTGTAACATTTTTCCATTTTTGTTTCCCTTTCCCCCGCCCACTCCATGCACACACAAACACGGTGTGCGTGTGTGTACACACACATTACTTTAAAAATAAAAAGTTAAATATGAAAGATAGTAGTTACTGGCACATCTTAGAATCTTCACAGAAATAATCAAGAAAAGAGACTGAAGACTAAGGAGAGACAGGTAATCAACAATGATCTGGAGTCTTGGAAGAAATGAGAGATGAAATTGAAGACTCACTTGGAACTGGGTTATGGAAGGAGAAGGGACTCTTTCTTCCTTGCAAGAGGAGTGGAAAGAGATGGGTATAGTGGCAGGTCTATGGTCTATGGATTTAGTGGTAGGAAACTGAGGCCATTTTGGTGGGTTCTACGTTATAAATTAGGAGTAAGGTAAGATTATTATCTGAGGGTAGAGGGAGATTTAGAGAAGGTAAGAGACAGCTTTTGTGTTGAGGAGAATAAAAGTTTCATTAGGAAAGCACAGAAACCTTGTTGAGTGGTCTTGATGCCCATTTGATGTTGGTGATCAAGAATTTAGTGCCAGGCATGGTAGATCACGCCTGTAATCCCAACACTTTTGGAGGCCAAGGAGGGAGGATCACTGTGAGGTTAGGAGTTTTGAGACCAGCCTGAGTAACATAATGAGATCCCATCCATTCAACATAAAAAAAAATATTAGCCAGGTGTTATGGTGTGTTTGTAGTCCAAGATACTCAAGAGGCTGAGGTGGGAGGATTGCTTGAGCCCAGGTGTTTGAGGCTGCAGTGAGCTATGATTGTGCCACTGCACACTAGCCTGGGTGAGAGAGCAAGACCCCATCTCTAAAATAATAATAATAATAATAATAATAATAATAATAATTTAAAGAGCTACAGGTATGCCAAGCTGTGCTGGAGGCATGGTACAAGTGAGACAAAGCAAATTGGTGGCCTCATCAGGGCTGGAGTGCCACAGAGGAAGAATAGTGCTGTGAAGGAGAGAGGATTGGAGGGAGGATAAATGGAATGCCCAACCATGGCATCTGAGCAGGGTATTGCCTTCACGCCCGCATTCCTATGACTGGCTAGCCTGATACTCTGAACCAGTGATTGGAGGCTGGTATACCGTAGCCAGGGAGGGGAATTGCTTTGGTAAATTTATGATCTGGAGGAGGAGGCTTCCCTGACAACAGAAAGAGTTAATAGAGCTTGCTCTCCTTTTTCAGCCTTTGGAGGATATCTGTATTTTTATTTGTAATAACAATAATATTATTCTATTTTTCATAAACATATAATTGTTTATGTCTTTCTTAGAAGAGCTTAAAATATTTCCCAAAGATGATATTGTTCATCTTTAACAAGGAGCGAAGAATGTAAATTGATCATTTTCAAGTGGGGAAATTCAGCATTGAGACAACTTGCCTGATGTTACTGAGCAAAGCAGTTCCAGAGATGGGGAAAGAACCCAGACATTCAGCGTTTTAGTGTCTATTTACCAGCTTATGTTTCCATGGAGAAAAACTCAGAGAACTCCAAACAGATGCTGAGCCCACATTCTATTCCTGAAGATACATGTGGACTGTGTTCATCAAGGTTTGCAAAGCTTTCAGAGAGCTAGGAATGACTTTGGTGGGGGCGTGAAAGACGAGGTAATTTTTAGTTCAATTATGGAAAGCATCCCATCCCACTTGGTAAGAAGCTGAATTCAGTGTCAGTTGGGTGTTTTCTTGGTGGAGATTTTCTATCACACCATGTCAGCCCAACCTCCATGCCTTTCCCATGGAATCATCCCTTTCTACCCATTCTGTGCTCTGTTTCTCTTCCATTGTACAGATTAGCTTGGCTGCTTCTTTGAGAGACCCTCTTCCCAAAAACTTTCCCCTGAAACTTTGCCATGGTGATCTCCCTTTTTGGGTGACACTTGATTGCCCTCTATGCTTTTTATTAAAGGACATACATTTGTAGCCCTCTGTATTAATCCATTTTCGTGCTGCTGATAAAGACATACCCAAGACTGGGAAGAAAAAGAGGTTTAATTGGACTTAAAAACAGTTCCACATGGTTGAGGAGGCCTCAGAATCATGGCCAGAGGTGGAAGGCACTTCTTACTTAAATGGTGGCGGCAAGAGAAAAATGAGGAAGAAGCATAAGCAGAAACCTCTGATAAACCCATCAGATCTCATGAGACTTATTCATTATCACCATAACAGCACGGGAAAGACCAGTCCCCATAATTCAATTACCTCCCCCTGGGACCCTCCCACAACACGTGGGAATTCTGGGAGATACAATTCAAGTTGAGATTTAGGTGGGGACACAGCCAAACCATATCACCCTCCTAGGGTATGGTTGGAGGTGGGGTCCAATTAGTGGTATGATACGAAATGTTTAAACACTGAACTCTTCTGAAAAAAAAAAAAAAAAGGAAGCCCTGATTTGTAGGGTTTGCCAGTTTTCATGGTGTAAATCCTCCCACCAAGCTACTAACATGATTAGTTTCAAGCTACCAATACGACAACGCTGAACCCCGAGTTTGGAAGGGTTGAGCATAATTGGCTCTAGTGACCCTGTACGAGCTGGCCCCAGTGCACCAGTGGTGTCTTAAAGATACATGTTGTGTGCCTCACAGATTCTCTTGGCTTTCTTCATCTTCTGAACTCACAGTTGCTCTCTCCACCCCAGTTGCTACCACTGACTCCATGTGAGCTGTGTGGTTTTCCCAACAGAGGTTGGCAAAATTCCTATCCTGAGAACCCTATTTAAAACTGATATTCATCATTCACTCCACATTCCTTATTCCTTCACTCAGTTCTAGTTATTCCACACCACTTAAAACTTTCTAACATATGGTATCATTTATTCATTAGATTTATTACTTTTTTATCTGTGTCTCCAAATGGAATGAAAGTTCAAGAGGGCAGGGATTTGTTTTTTGTTTTGTTTAATGATGTACCCCAAATCCTTTGAACAGTCCTTTTTTTTGAGACGGAGTCTCACTCTGTTGCCCAGGCTGGAGTGCAGTGGCGTGATCTTAGCTAACTGCAACCTCTGCCTCCCAGGTTCAAGTGATTCTCCTGCCTCAGCCTCCTGAGTAGCTGGGACTACAGGCACGCGCCACCATGCCTAGCTAAGTTTTGGTGTTTTTAGTAAAGACAGGTTTCACCCTGTGACCCAGGCTGGTCTCAAACTCCTGAGCTTAGGTGATCCGCCCATCTCCACCTCCCAAAGTGCTGGCATGAGCCACTGTGCCCAGCCTGAACAGTATTTTTGAATAGAATAGGTGCTCAATGAGTATTTGTTAAATGAGTGAATGAATGAGATACTATGGCTTCTACTTTCTCACTTTTTACCAAGCACCTAGGATGGTGCAGATAGCTCAGATCTAAACAAATACTTGTTGACTGATAGCTTTTGAGAGGTTAGAGAGGAGTTGTTGACAACGAAAGTGGAAACAGACAGTTTCCTTAGTTTCTGAAAGGGCTCTCACTGAACAAGCCCACGATTCTTCAGCTGGGAAAATCCAATGCCTTCTCAGTATCAGAGCTTGGCAAACAGTTTTTATTCACAATGTGATTAAAGCATTATCTGAACACCCTCCCTCGCCCCGCCCCCGCATCCCCAGGATTGGGAGAAAGAATTCACTGGGATCTCGTCAATTTAAATTGTGTTCAGGAAGCCAAAACCAACCTGTCATCCTTAAAACTCACTTGGGCATGCACATTGAACTGTTCAATCCTGCAGAATCTGCCTGCTGCTGAACTGACTAGATCTAGGGATTGGGAATACTGAATTTGCTTCACACAACCCCAGTAGAATATCCGAGGACCTGCCTGGCTGGAAAGCAGGAGGGCTGTGCTTTCCTTAGATGAGAGGTGGGGAAAATGAGGGATATTCTCAGAATGAATTAGTAATATTTGTTTGTAGGGTTTTGTGCTTATTCTGATGCAACGTTTATTGCAGATCTCCTATTAGCTTAGTGACTCCAAATGTCTGCGGGGAAAAAATTCTTATCCCAGTTTCACAGATGAGGAAACAGGCTCATACTGAGGCTCTAAAGTGCTTATATTCATTAGCTATTGCTATGTAATAACCACACCAAAAGTTAGAGGCTTAAAATACCACCATTTATTTATTTCTCAATTGGCTTATCAGAAATTTATGCTGGGCCCAGTGAATGGTTCTTCCATTTTATATATATATATATATGAGATTGGGTCTGTCTCACTATGTTGCCCAGGCTAGTCTCAAACTCCTAAGCTCAAGCAATCTTCCTGCCTTGGCCTCCCAAAGTGTCTACGTTGAATACCCTATTTAAAACTGATATTCATAGTCCACTCCACGTTTCTTACTCCCTCACTCAGTTCTAGTTATGCCACAGCACTTGAAACTTTCTAACATACAGTATCATTTATTTATTTATTTATTTGAGACGGAGTCTCACTCTGTTGCCCAGGCTGGAGTGTAGTGGCACGATCTCGGCTCACTGCAACCTCTGTCTCCCAGGTTCAAGCAATTCTCCTGCCTCAGCCTCCTGAGTAGTTGGGATTACAGGTGTGTGCCACCACACCTGGCTAATTTTTGTATTTTTAGTAGAGATGGGGTTTTGTCATGTTGGCCAGATTGGTCTCGAACTCCTGACCTCAGGTGATCCTCCCGCCTTGACCTCCCAAAGTGCTGAGATGAGAGGCGTGAGCCACCACGCCTGGCCAGTATCATTTATTTGTTAGATTTGTTACTTTTTCATCTGTGTCTCCAAATGGAATGAAAGTTCAAGAGGATGGGGATTTGTTTTCTGTTTTGTTTAATGATGTATCCCAAATCCTTTGAACAGTAGTTTTGAACAGAGTAGGTAGGGATTACAGAGTAGTAGGGATTACAGGCATGAGCTACCATGCCCAGCTGGTTCTTCTGTTCCTCATTGGACTCTCTGATGCACCTTCAATCAGCTGCAGAGTACTCTGGCCATTGGCTGGGTTAATGGGGACAACTGGGCTATGTGTTTTTCCTCATCCAGCAGGCTAGCCCTGGCTAATTCACATGGTAGCGGCACAGCTCCACAAGAGTGGATCTCTTGAAGGGTAGGCTCAGCACTGGCATGTAGCCACACCTGCTTCCTTCTCTTGGTCAAGGAGGTCACAAGACTAGTTGAGATTTAAGAGGTGAGGAAATAGATTCCATCTCTCCGTGAGAGTGGCTGCAAAGGTACGTAACGAGGCACTTTACTCCGGAGAGAAGTGAAGAACCCACCAAAAAATACCCTAGTGCTTGGCCAGCTGAGGGCTTTTGCAGTTATCCTGTCTTCTACTGGACCCTCCTTTTCTGAATTTCTAATGCATTATGGTCTTTGACACCCCATTTAGTTAACTGCATTGTATGTTATGCAGTAATCGACGAATGAGTTGCTGACCACCATCTCAGCTTTGGACCACACTGGAAAGCCTTTCCCCTTCTTCCTTCTTCTTCTCTAACCCCATCATCTCCCTCCTGGCCACTAGCATGCGTCTTAGCCTTATATTGTTGTTTCTAAGAATAGTGAAGTTATAGGAAGTAGCTGTGACCACATAGAGCCAGTGACCTGCTTATACCATTCTCAAGTTTCCAGCTTCTTGGCCTGAGTCCCCTATGGCCTTTAGTCAACCCACAGTTTAAGTTGAATACTTCTATAGCCTAGGCAGATTATTTAGAATTGACATGGGCTTAGGATATGCAATGAAAGAGGGAAAAAGTAATTTCTGAATTGCTGGTAAGGAGAAATTTGACAGTAAGTGAATTAAAAACACTTTCTATTACAGAAAGCCTCGGCTATGGAGTCTAAACTAGATTTGAATTTACCATTTACCAGCTATGTATTCTCAGGCAAATAATATATTCAAACTTAGTTTCCCCATCTATAAAAAGAAGAAAATAATATGCACCTGCGCAGTTGTCAATAAATGAAATAAATATATGTAACACTCCCAGTACACATGAAATGTTTAAAACCACTTTGTTTCTTCTCTCTCCAGCTGTTGTGTTTGCCTTAAGAGGAATCCTCAAACTTCTAACTTTCTCATTTTACATGCTACATTAGTTGTTGCAGAAAAATTTGACTCAGAGAAGGGAAAGTTCCTGCAGGGGGTCTCTGAATGATAATGATGTTGAGTGTTTAGGTTGAGAAGCAAGGTGTCACTTTGGGAATTCTACATGCAAATCACAGAGCATCTCAAGGATGGGGGAAGCAGGCCTCCAGTGAATAAATAACAAAGCAACACTCCAGGAGTCAGTGCTAGCTCAGACTCTGTGTCCTGGCTGACCAGTTCTAGACTCTTCTGGGCTCCTCCTCAATGAATGGTAACCCTCTGTCCCTGGGTGCTCTGATAACCATGAGAGAGAGGCCATCAGCCAAGTCTTAGGAGCCCCTGCAGGAAGAGAGTAGGGGGAAGAAAAGGGAAGCGAGAGAGAGTCTGAGGCAGAAAAGAGGGCAAACCAAGAACCGAAAACAGGAGAGTTGGAATTGGCACCATGTGGTGATCTGCAGTTTACAAAGCTACATAGACATTATTGGAGCTTATTCTGCACCCCACCCTTTGTTCTTTTTTTTTTTTTTCTTTTTTTAAGATGGAGTCTTGCTCTGTCACCCAGGCTGGAGTGCAGTGGCGTGATCTCAGCTCACTGCAACCTCTGTCTCCTGGGTTCAAGTGATTCTCTTGCCTCAGCCTCCTGAGTAGCTGGGATTACAGGTGCACACCACCACACCTGAGATATATATATTTGTATTTTTAGTAGACACAGGGTTTCACCATGTTGGCCAGCCTGATCTTGAACTCCTAACCTCAAGTAATCCACCGCCTTGGGCTCCCAAAGTACTGGGATTACAGGCATGAGCCACTATGCCCGGACATATTTTCCCCATTTTTTAGATGAGGAAACTGATACTCAAAATGTGTATGTGGCTTTACCAAGATCACATAGCTAGTAAATGGCAAAAACAGAACTTAAACTCAGCTCTCCTGATTTCCTGCCTGTACGCCTGGTGGTGCATTGCACATATGTTGTTAGGGAGAGGTTGGAAAAGGGCCACCCACGTTGTTGCAAGAGTCACTAACCGTGTCACAGGCCACTTAGGATAAAGAGCAGCTGTTCGTTTGTTGCCCATATATGCGTTTAACCATTATTTGGCGACTTTTATGGTCTAAAGGTGGAAAATAAACAGGCAATGATAAACAGTGTGATAACTGTCAGCAGAGTCACGTGTTTCTAGGAGAGTAAATTGGAGGCAACCACCTAATCTAGTTTGGTGGCAGTCAGATAAACTTCCTAGTGCCAGTGACATCCAAGCAGCGAGCTGGAGGACACGGGTGGTGAGGTGAGGAGGTTCTAGAAGAAAACACTGGATACAGAGGCTCGAGAAAGCAGTATCCAGAAACAAAGTGAAATGAGGTTGGGAGTTGACTATGGAGAGGAAAGCAAAGTTGATACCTTAGCAAGCTTTGCAATCCAATTAGATCATTGGACTTCAGCCTGAGGGCAAAGCGAAGCCCTCAGGGAAATCACTGGATTAGATGCGCATTTTGGACAGTCACTCTTGCTGCAGTGTGAAGAATGGATTGGCCAGGGACAAGACTAGAGGCAGAGAGGCCAGGAGGAAGCTTTGACCTAATGCAAGGAAGAGGCGTTGCAATAATCTCTAGCTTCTTGTTTCTCGCAGCTTTAGAGGCTGAGAAACCCCAAATCAAGGCACCAGCAGATTTGGTATCTGGTGAGGGCCCACTTTCTGGTTCAGAGACCACCGTCTTCTTACTGTGTCCTCAGGTGGCTGAAAGAGCTCCGGAGCTCTCTGGGGTCTCTTTTATAAGGGCACGAATGCCATTATTGAGGGCTCCACTCCTGTGACTTAATTACCATCCGAAAGCCCCACCTTCGAATACCATCACATTGAGGGTTAGGATTTCAACACGTGAATTGAGGTGATAACACAAACATTCAGTCCCTAACAAGACACTTACAGGCTGGAACCAGGGATGGAAAGAAGTAGATTGATTGGCAAGGGATTAATATGGCCCAGCAGCTAGAACCTGGTGATTGCTTGGATATAGGGGGGAGGTGTGTGTGTAGGAAAATGGGAGCATAAAGGCCCCATCTGCGGAGCGAGGGAACATTGGAGGGGAGCAGGCTTTTCAGAGTGAGACAAAGAGGTCCAGAGAAATAAGCTCAAGTTGGGATGTAATGATACCAAATAATATTTTCTCCACACTCACTATGGGCCACGTGCTATTCACTCATTGTCTCCTTTCATTCTCATAATAATAACTCACATTTACTGAGCCCTAGTATCACAGGCCAATAACAGGCCATGCCAATAACTTTACATGCATTGACTTATTTATCCAGTTAACTAATGAGTTGGGATCTCTTATTATCCCTCATTTTACAGATAAGGGGGCGGAGGTTCACAGAGATTAAGTAATTTATCTCAGCTCCATCACTAATAATAAGCCAAGAGATGAACCAGGGGCCAGGCGTGGTGGCTCACGCCTATAATCCCAGCACTTTCGGAGG
Organism: Hylobates moloch; assembly: GCF_009828535.3. NCBI lineage: Eukaryota > Metazoa > Chordata > Mammalia > Primates > Hylobatidae > Hylobates > Hylobates moloch. The sequence goes on along the minus strand of NW_026652297.1, from coordinate 31,010,196 downwards.
CTAAGGCAGGTGGATTACCTGAGGTCAGGAGTTCAAGACCAGCCTGGCCAACATGGAGAAAACCCATCTCTACTAAAAATACAAAAATTAGCTGGGCATGGAGGTGGGCGCCTGCAATCCCAGCTACTCAGGAGGCTGAGGCAGGAGAATTGCTTGAACCTGGAGGGCAGAGATTGCAGTGAGCCAAAATGGGGCCACTGCACACCAGCCTGGGCAACAGAGTAAGACTCTGTTTCAAAAAAAAAAAAAAAAAAAAAAAAACTTGAACCAAACCATTTGGCCTAAAACTCTTACCTTTTTTTGAGACAGAGTCTGGCTCTGTCGCCCAGGCTGGAGTGCAGTGGCGCGATCTCGGCTCACTGCAAGCTCCACCTCCTGAGAACCCTTACTTTTAATTACTTACTATATTGCCTCTTTATTGAGTATTCAGGGCCTATGGGATCTCCAGGACAACATGTCTAGTGGGTAGTAAGAAAGAAATACAAACTAGGAATATAGACTTGTGATTTATCAACAAGCCATGGGAGTGAATGAACTGTGCAAGTTAAGAAGGAGGGGAACTGTGCCAGGCGTGGTGGCTCACGCCTGTAATCCCAGCACTTTGGGAGGCCGAGATAGGCAGATCACCTGAGGTCGGGAGTTCGAGACCAGCCTGACCAACATGGAGAAACCCTGTCTCTACTAAAAATACAAAATTAGCCGGTGTGGTGGCATACGCCTGTAATCCGAGCTACTCGGGAGGCTGAGACAGGAGAATCGCTTGAACCCAGGAGGCAGAGGTTGCAGTGAGCCGAGATGGTACCAGTTGCACTCCAGCCTGGGCAACAAGAGCGAAACTCCATCTCAAAAAAAAAAAAAAAAAAAAAAAGAAGGAGGGGAAGAGACAAAACCCAGCAAAACCCTAGCATTCACAGGCCAGGGGAAGGAGCCTGCCAGGAGCAGTGGTTGGAAAATGTGAAGACAGGGAAACGCTGGGGAGGAATCTTTGTAGGTGAAGTGGCCTCCTGTGTCAATACTGCAAGGACCTTGAAGATGAGGAGGCAAGAAGACAGCTTTGGCACCATGGCAGTGACCTTGGCAAGAGCCATTTTGGTGGAGTGATGAGTGGGTTCCAGAAAGAAAATTAGGTAAGGAACGGAGAGAATGAATGTAGCCCTCTCTGCCACTCTCTCAAAAATATCAAGTATAAAGAGAAACAACAGCATATGAACCTAAGGAGGATGTGGACCAAAGGAGAAGCTTTTTCTTTAAGGTGGACAAGGCCTGAGCATGTCTAAATGCTGGTGGGAAAGAGCGAGTGTAAGGAGGGAAGACGCAGGGCAGAGAGAGGACCAGAGATGCAGTGAGGTCTCTGAGGTGGTGGGCGGGGGGAGTCGGGAAGTGATAGGATCTGGAGTTCAGGTTCATTGCTTTTTCTTTTGTTAACACATATTCCTCAAGTGTCTGCCGCAAGGAGACTTGGGTCTTCATCATGCACTGTTCCCAGACCAAACCAAGGGTCATGCTGCTTATTCTCACGGCCCAATAATGAGATACAGATGAACTGGGAGAGAAGAGAGTTTACTTCTGTAGCCAGTCACAGGGAGAAGGCCTGGGAATTATCGCCAGACCAACTCAGAATTACAAAGTTTTCCAGGGCTTACATCCCTTCTAAGCTATATGCCTACGTGTTTAAGTGTGCATTCATCTAAAGACGTAAGTGATTAACTTCTTTTCGTCTATAACTAAGTCCTGAAGACCTTTCTCTGGAGCCTCAGTAAATTTACTTAATCTAAATGGGTCCAGGTGCTGGGGTGATTACCCTTATCTTGTCTCCTGCTAAATTATGGAGGTTAGGGGAGTTCTTTCAGAACCCAAATAAACTTGTTTGTGGAGGCCTGGAGAGTTTCTTCAGACCCCCAATAAAATGTTTTAAATCCTAAACGGGTCCTGTTAGGAATTCCTTCATTATCTTATCATGCTTCAAGGCCCAGGAAAGGCCTAGGCAAAGCTCTTGGTGGATTTTGTTACATCCCAGCCTTTGGATAAGGGCGCTGTCTCTCAGCTTTTAATATTTAGCTGAACCACTCAGTCAGTGCTGAAACAGTTGTTACGGAGGCCTGCGTTAGTGAGAGCTGGCCTGCCACAGCGCCTCTTTGTTGCTTCATCTGTGACCGAAGAGGAAGAGTGGGGAGTAGGACCCTTGTGAAGGTTTTAGATGCAGGCTTAGGAGGATGAGGAGCACTGTCTGAAGTCTGAGAAGTAAGGAACCAAGGGTGAATGTGGTCACGGTGTTGAAGGAGACTGGGGGAAAATGGGCAATGCTCAAAACGACTATGGCGGAGACTGCTGATTTGGAAATAGGAGGCTGTGCTGTGTTGAGGGCCCACTGAACACTGGAGGCCGTGGGCACTGTTCAGCAGACCCTGGATGTGATCGGCTCCATCAGTGCTCCCTGTCTGGGTGATGGAAGCCGGGTGGACAGTTGGATGGAACCAAAGCCCACCCCCAACAATGGAGGCTATGCAAGGATGACAAAAGAGTGAATAAAAGAGTGAGGATAGGCCAGGCACGGTGGCTCACGCCTGTAATCCCAGCACTTTGGGAGGCTGAGGCAGGCGGATCACGAGGTCAGGAGATAGAGACCACAGTGAAACCCCGTCTCTACTAAAAATATAAAAAATTAGCCGGGCGCCGTGGCAGGCGCCTGTAGTCCCAGCTACTCGGGAGGCTGAAGCAGGAGAATGGCGTGAACCTGGGAGGCGGAGCTTGCAATGAGCTGAGATCGCGCCACTGTATGCCAGCCTGGGTGACAGAGCAAGACTCTGTCTCAAAAAAAAAAAAAAAAAGAAAAAAAAAAAAAGAGTGAGAATATTGGCAAGAGAGTAGTTGAACTGATGGACCAGATGGGGTCTCAACTGTATGCAGAGGGAAATAAAAATGGAAAAGGCCCATAGAAATTATTATGTTTGAGATAGAGTTTCACTCTTTCGTCCAGGCTGGAATGAAGTGGCATGATCTTGGCTCACTGCAACCTCTGCCTCCCAGGTTCAAATGATTCTCCTGCCTTAGCCTCCTGAGTAGCTGGGATTACAGGTGCCCACCACCACACCTGGCTAATATTTGTATTTTTAGTAGAGACAGGGTTTTGCCATGTTGGCCAGGCTGGTCTCGAACTCCTGACCTCAGGTGATCTACCCGCTTTGGCCTCCCAAAGTGCTAGGATTACAGATGTGAGCCACTGCATCCAGCTACCCATAGAAATTAGAAGTTTTGATCAGGCGCAGTGGCTGATGCCTATAATCCCAGCATTTTGGGAGGCCGAGGCAGGCAAATCACTTGAGGCCAGGAGTTCGAGACCAGCCTAGGCAACATGGTGAAACCCCATCTCTAGTAAAAATACAAAAATTAGCTGGGCATGGTGGCACATTTCTGTAATCCCAGCTACTTGGGAGACTGAGGCACAAGGGTCACTTGAACCCAGGAGGCTGAGGTTGCAGTGAGCTAAGATCGCGCCACTGCACTCCAGCTTGGGTGACAGAGCGAGATTCTATCTTAAAAAAAGATAAATAAATAAAAAAGAAATTCTGAGGATTGAAAAATCTCAGTGAATCAGAGAACAGGTGTAGTGGGACTAAGAAAGGAAGAGTAGTTGAACTGATGGACCAGATGGGGTCTAGATTGTGATAGCTTCAATAATGTTTACAAATTCTTTGGTACTCCCTTCAAAAGGTGGAGCCTAGTTCACCTCTCCTTAAGCATGGGCTGGACTTGGTGCTTCCATTCTAATGTGAAGAAAAAATCAGAAGGAACCAGGTTATAAAGGCACTCTGGCTTCAGTGTGCTGTCTCTTGGATCACTTGCTCTGGGGGGACTTAGCTGCCATGTCTTGAAGACACTCAAGAATCCCTCTGGAGAGGCCCACGTGGTGAGGAACTGAGGCCTCCTGTCAACAACCAACTCTACCTTGCTAGAGGTGTAAGTGAGCCATGGAGGAAATAGGTAAGCATCTTGGCTGCAACGTCCTGAGAGACCTTGAACCAGAACCACTCAGCTAAGCCGCTCCTGGATTCCTGACTCTCAGAAACTGTGTGAGCTCATAAATTGTTGTTTTAAGCTGCTAAGGTTTGGGGCAATCAGTATTGCCACCATAGACAACAACAAAGGCACTGAAAAATGAGAGAATAAGCATGGATAGTAGAATGTTTGAATCCCAAACATCAGAGGTTGAACAGATGTGGGCACACAACAATGAATGTCAGAAGTGGCTTGGAAGAGAGGATGCTGGAGCTGCAAAATTCAGGAAGTTGAGATATTGGGCAGCTTGTCAGAATTAGAGTAAAGTTACCCAAACTGAAGCAGAACTCAGCTCAAAGAGAGACCAGGAGCCATGGACGAGGTCTTCGATGAGGAGGAGTGACGGGCATGCAGGTGGATGGCATCACTGAGTAGGGTCAGATGGCATGAGTAGGAGCCTTCACATAAAAGCGAAGGAGTAATGATTTTGATGCAGGATTTTTCTCTGCCCCTTTGCCAGACTCCCAGCAGGGACGCCCCATCTACTCAGCCTGCTATGCTCAGCCCCTTGCAAGAGGGAACACGTGAGTGAGCGAGTGTGGGATCCAGCCCACCACAGGAGCAAGCTCCATGCAGGACCCATGGCCAGACCAGGAGCGTTACCTCAAGAGGAACGTGGCAGTGCCCAGGCAGGAGTACCCACCACCTGAAAGCCCCAGAGGGGGTGTTAGTGTGCTAATTAGCTCTCTTAGTTCTGCCATCCATACTCAGATGGACAGTGGTGTTTTAGCAGCTCAGTCAGTCCCTGGCCCCATTGTGTGAGGCAGCTGCTCTCTGCCAGTGAGGGCAAAGGACCAGTGTGACAGTCTTTCTGGGTACCCACACTCGGTGGGTCCTGAGCTCTTTTCCAGCATCCAAGAAGAATGAGGTCACGCTTGATGATTAAAGGATGGTGAGGGCGGAGAAATTTATTGAGCAATGGAATAGCTCTCAGTAGAGAGGGGAGCTGGAGAGGGAATGGGAAGGGCAGGTCATCTTCCCCCAAAGTCAGGAGTTCTCTTCTCTGAAGTCAGGCCGTCTCCCTGTCTCCCCTCTACCGACTGAGTCTGGGATCTGTATAGGCACAGGATGGGGTTGGGGTGGGTCATAGGTAGTATTGGAAAAGGCAACATTTGATTGGTTAAAAGGCATTATTCAGAAAGAACCAATCAGGAGAGAGCAGGCAAACAAGAATAGAAGTTCTCACTCTGGTCTGCGGGTTTTAGGCTGTTTTTGGCTTGAAGGTGGAGTTTCACCGGGGACCCACCCCTATCTTCCTAGGATTTCTTTGCCTCCTGCCTCTATTAATTTGCAAGCAACACAAGCTCATGAAGGAGCTCCAGTCCCTCTCCAGATTCCAGGGCTTTGTGGTGTGGCAGGATGAGTGGCCACACTTGAGAGATTCAGGAGACAGCAGGCTTTAACCTAAAGCCATGAGCTGGGAATCCACTCAAGCAGGAGGCTGAAAATGCAAATATAGGAAAGTACAGTGACCATGGAGTGGGGATGCCACAAGGTATGGCAAAGGTTTTGGAAGAAAGGGAGTGGAGGGGTGTGTGTGTGTGTGTGTGTGTGTGTGTGTGTGTGTGTGTGTGAAATAAAACCTGAGGCACACTGAAGAGGATTCAGGCAAGGCTAACTGACTGCTTGTGAGTTTTCTGGGATATCCCTCCAGTCCCTGTCACAAGCACTAATTCCATTTCTCAGCAGTTCATGCCTATAATGCACACATTACTGGAGTCACACAAACACAGAATCCCTGCATGTTAAACATGGGATCTGGGGGGGTCACAGGCATTCAACATATAAGATATTTTTCTCTTCTAAAATATTATTCTTGCAGAAGGCTGATTTATTATTCATATTGTTTGAAAGGATATAGTTAGATAACAGGCTTCTAAAGGTAACTTTCTAATCCAGTACAGGGAGATAGTAAATATTTGTCACTACATGGTTGATGTCTTTTTTTGTTGTTGTTGGGGAGGTAATTCTTTTTATTTCTTTTTGTTAAAAATAAAACCTTAGCTGGGTGTGGTGACACGCACCTGTAGTCCCAGCTACTTGGGAGGCTGAGGTGGGAGAGTTGCTTGAGTCTGGGAGACTGAGGCTGCCATGAGCCATGATTGCATCACTGCGCTCCAGCCTGGGTGACAGAGCAACACCCTGTCTCAAAACAAACAAAAAAACAAACAAACAAACCACATTCTCTACATCTGAGGGTATCCTATAGAAAATAGTGTTTGGGATTTATTCAGGGTTTGTAGAATAAGTAAACGTTTCTTAAGTGTACAGATTAATGCTTACACAGCTGGGCACAGTGGCTCATTCCTGTAATCTCAGCACTTTGGGAGGCTGAGCCAGGTGGATTGCTTCAACTCAGGAGTTTGAGACCAGCCTGGGCAACGTGGTAAAACACCATCTCTACAAAAAATACAAAAGTTAGCTGGGCGTGGTGGTGCACACCTGCAGTACCAGGGCTGAGGTGGAAGGATTGCTTGAGGCTGGAAGGCTGAAGCTGCAGGGAGGTATGATCATGTCATTGCGCTCCAGCCTGGGTGACAAAGTGAGACCCTATCTCAAAAAAAAAAAAAAAAAAAAAAAAAAAAAGGCTTACATAACAGGAATATTCTGAATTGGAGTTTATGAAAAATGGAAATCTGGGCTGGGCATAGTGGCTCACACCTGTAGTTCTAGTGTTTTGGGAGGCTGAGGTAGGAGGATCATTTGACTCCAGGATTTCAAGACCAGCCTGGGCAACATAGAGAGTCTCCATCACTACAAAAAAATTTAAAAATTAGCCCAGCATGGTGGCACAAGCCTGTAGTTTCAGCTACTTAGGAGGCTGAGATGGGAGGATTGCTTGAGCTGGGAGGTGGAGGCTGCAGTGAGCCAAGATTGGGCATGATCGGGCACCACTGCACTCCAGCCTGGGTGTCAGAGCAAGACCCTATTTCAAAAACTAAATAAGGAATTTTGAATGTCTTTAAAGAATGAAAACGATAGTTATATGTGTGTGCACTATATAAAAACATATTTATGAAAAATATAAACAAGTTTCCTGAGGAGTCAAATAACAGTTCTGAAAATGAGTAGAAGGGAAGAGATGTGTGTGTGGGGTGGGGGGGTTACTCAGCGTTCACTTAACCCCCAGCAAGAGCAACAACTAAGGAGTCCATTGAGCGTTTTCTGAACTCAGAACAATGTAGCATTCTAGGCTCTATGACATCATTTTTTAAAAATAGCTGCTTTCATCAACAGATATCAGTTTATAATGAAAACGTTTTTTCATTTCTTTTGGGAAGAGGGAGGGGAAAGTAGGGGGCAGGAGTGACCAGTGACTAAGTGAGATAAATGTTCTAATTGTCCCCAGTTTCTATGTAAATAGAAATGTAACTGGCACCAAGCTGCAAGGTCACGTGCACATTCTCTCATAAAAATATTAAGCAAATAGTTTGTTCCATTGTTTAGGTTTATGACTAGTAAGTCATTAACATCATGAGTTTTATTATTAGTTGACTTTTAATAGATTAGAAACAATCGGCAATCACAAGATAAACATCTCCATGGATGCTTCCGTGATGACTTCGATGAGGATGATAAAGGTGCGGCCCAAGAGACGTGACCAGGGCCAGGATGTCGCATATGCACAGAGGCCTGGCACCCACCCAGACTGGCCTCCGCCATGGGCAGATGGGGCCTCTGCTTTCAGATCCCCTCTGTGCCCCACAGTTTTCTGCCACTCAGTATGCAAAATTTCACTGCTTTCGGAGTCACAGAGAAGCCTTGTTGCCCGTGGTGTGCTGGGAAGTGCTGAACAGCTGGCTCTGGGAAATGTTTCCGTGGTGTAAATGTCCCCTAACCACTGGTCAATTTCAGGCTTCCCAACCCTGGCTTTGAATGTGGGCTTGGGAAGAGTCGTGCATGATCAGCTCTTGGGAGCCAGTAGGAGCAGACTCTAGCAGGCGGATACTGCTCCTACTTCAACCCAAATGGTCCCTTTGTGATAGAGGAAGCCTGCTAGTCTGCAAGCTTGATTTATAAGGTTCAGATTCCCTTGAAATATAAATCTCCTGGGAAAGGCTGGAGGACCCTCTAGTCCTTCCTTCCTTCCCTCCTTCCCTCCCTCCTTCCTTCCTTCCTTCCTTCCTTCCTTCCTTCCTTCCTTCCTTCCTTCCTTCCTTCCTTCCTTCCTTCTCTTTTCTTCCCTCTCTCTCTTCTTTTGTCAGAATTTACTGATGACAGCTAATGTGCTAGACATTATTCCAGGAACTGGGATACAAAGACTGGTCAGAATTCATCTCTGGCAGTGGGAACCTGTGGTCCAGGTGGTGGAGACGAACCTACAAATGTCATTGATGTTTATAGGCTGGGTGCGGTGGCTTATACCTATAATCTCAGCACTTTGGGAGCTCAAGGCGGGTGGATTGCTTGAGCTTAGTAGTTCAAGACCAGCCTGGGCAACATGGTGAAACCTTGTTTCTACAAAAACATACAAAAAATTAGCCGGGCGTGGTGGTGGGTTCCTCTAGTCCCAGCTACTAGGGAGGCAGAGGTGGCAGGATCACTTGAGCCTGGGAGGCAGAGGTTGCAGCGATCTGAGATCGTGCCACTGCACTCCAGCATGGGCGGCAGAGTGAGACCCTATCTCAAAAAAAAAAAAAAAAAAAGAATATTTACAGTTTACACGTTCTGTGATAGAAGACTGCACAGGGCACAACTGGACTCAGAGGAGAGCGATGACTTCCAACAGTCCAGGAACAAATATGTAAGGAAAAGCTTCCAGAAGGTGCTGGTGCTTGAGCTGCAACATCAGAAGTGTCCGTGTTTGAATTCATACCAAGTAATGGACAAACAATAGCAGCAGCTGTGGCAGCAGCAGGCTTGTACTGAGTATGTTCTGTGTGCCAGGCACCCTTCTAAATTCCTCTATTATGTTGTGCAATCCTGACAGTGACTCTCAAAGATTATACTCTTTTTACTCCTATTTCAGATGAGCAAATTGAGGCACAGGGAGGGTAAGTAACTTGCCAAAGACCACAGAGCTAGTGAAACGTGGAGTCAAGATTTGAACTCAGGCACTGTGACACTGGGGCCACAATTTCAACCATCCACAACATACTGCCTCAAATAATGTCACAGCTACAAATGAAAGTTTTCTAGTTGTTCAAATAGGGAAAGTGGGATGGGGCTGTGGGGGACATGGCTTAAATCAGGGGTGTCCAATCTTTTGGCTTCCGTGGGCCACATTCAAAGAAGAATTGTCTTGGGCCACACGTAAAATACACGAACACTAATGATAGCTGATGAGCTAAAAAAAAAATTGCAAAACAACTCATGAAGTTTTAAGAAAGTTGACGAATTTGTGTTGGGCTGCATTCAAAGCTGTCCTAGGCTGCAAGAGGCCCATGGGCTACAGGTTGGACGAGCTGGGCTGAAACCATTACTTGTCCTAAAATAGAACAGGCATGTGCCCTCAAAAAGCCCTGGGTCAGGGCATCTGTCTTGTCTTTGCAGAACAATCAGATGTTCTACGTGGAATCCATCGCTGAGCATACCAGCTTGGCAGCAGTTCATTACATATAGTGTAGTAGTAATTGCACCATGAAGAAATTTTCTGTAACCAATTCCAGCAATAATTAGATTAGATACTTATTTAGTGCAGATTTCAATAAAGCTGCAGTGTTAACTTCATGTTCAAATGAACAAGACTGTTTTGCAGAGATCAAATGACACCACATTAAAGTGACACTGAAGAGTGCCTGGTGGCAGAGTTTTGGCTAAGCAATGGGGTCAGGTTATCTTGAACTAGCAAACAAGGTCTTGAAATTATTAATGCCATTGTGTTTAGTAAACTATGTAAACAGAGGTTCTCTGCCCAACGGAAGTCAAAATATAGGCCACTTAAAGAGTTGGACTTCAGGCTACAGGCTATTTTTATATGTGTTAGTTTAGCAAAACAGGATCTATTGTGTTAGTTTAAAATATTATTGGGTTTATATTTTGGTTAGGACTTAACATGTATGTTGCCTTGGTTTTACAGTTGTATAAGAGGCATAGGGAATTTATTTTCTTTAAATTAATACTGCAAATTCCAAGGTTCTTTTTTTTTTTTTTTGGTTAGAGATGGGGTCTCACTATGTTGCACAGGTTGTGCTCTGACTCCTGGGCTCGAGGGATCCTCCTGCCTCAGCCTCTCATGTAGCTGGGATTACAGGCACACGCCACTAGGCCCGACTGCAAATTCCAGCTTCTACCTCATCATTCATTTGAAAGTTTATGATTTTCCATTTTTTCAGTCCTGGAGAACTGGGACTTGGACACTTGGCTAAGACAATTTGTGGACACCTAGGGAGCATTGCTCACTCATTCCTTTTGAATGCTTTCTGTCCCTAGTGCTTACATATTACCTACTGTCAGAGACAGTGGTTTTCAGTTTCATATTTCATTAAGTATATAGATAAAGCACTCAGAAATACACTTAGGCTGCAAGCAACAGAGAACTCAATACCCAGCTCCCAGGGAGTTTGGGAAGGCAAGTGTTTTTAGTTGACAGCAGTACTATCCTAAACAAAGTCTGGGTGTTGCTGGTCAGCAGGAAGGGGAGATGGATACAGGGTAGGAAACTAGCAGAGTCAGCTAAAGTGAACAGGTGAAAGAAAAGTCAAAACTTTTCTTACATTTCTCTCTGATCAGTCCCTCCTTCACACTATTGTCTCCTTGGCTCTTGCGAGGTAGTGTTGTGCTGATATATGTTGTGCATTGGGTTCTCTGAGAGAAAAAGCTCTGGTTTACGGTGTTTGTCAGTTTCCACGGTGTAAATGTGTCTACCACGGTGAGTTTCAAGCTACCTACACTGAGCACAGCCTTGGGAAGAGATGCCCAGCAGCTCACCATCACATGGTTTTTCCACCTGATACATCCAGTAGGACTCACAACCTCAAGTGTGTAGGTAATAGTAAAAGGTTTTCTTACTCTGCCAGGGCTGCCATAATAAAGGACCATAGACTGGGTTGCTTAAACCAGCAGTCCCCAACCTGTTGGCATCAGGGACTGGTTTAATGGAAGACAATTTTTCCACAAACCAAAGGTGGGGAGAATGGTTTTGGGATGATTCAATCACATTACATTTATCGTGCACTTTATTTCTATTCTTATTACATTGTAATATATAATGAAATAATGATACAACTCACCATAATGTAGAATCAGTAGGAGCCCTGAGCTTTCTTTCCCGCAACTAGATGGTCCCATCTGGGGGTGATGGGAGACAGTGACAGATCATTAGGCATTAGTTAGATTCTCATAAGGAGGATGCAACCTAGATCCTCGCATGCGTGGTTCACAATAGGGTTGGCGCTCCTATGAGAATCTAATGCCACCGCTGATCTGACAGGAGGCAGAGGCAGGAGCTCAGGCAGTCATGCTCACCCACCCTCCGCTCACCTCCTGCTGTGCAGCCTGGTTCCTAACAGGCCATGAACTGGTACCGGTGTGTGGCTGGGGGCTTAAACAACAGAAACTTATTTTCTTATAGCTCTAGAGGCTGGAAGTTGACAGTCAAGACGTCAGCAGGGTTGGTTTCTCCTGAGGCCTCTCTCCATGGCTTGCAGATGGCCACTGTCTTCTTGTCTCTTCACATGCTTGTCCCTCTGTGCACGTGGACCTCTGGGGGTCTCTCTGTGTGACCAAATTCCCTCTGCTTATGAAGATACTATCCTATTGGATTAGGGCCCACCCTAATAACCTCATTTTACCTTCATCAACTCTTTACAGACCCCTCTGCAAATACAGTCACATTCTGAGGTACTGGGGGTCAGGGCTTCAGCACAGGAATTTAGGGGAGGGGGACACGACTCAGCCCATAACAAATGTGGTAAAACAGTTAGGAAGCAATCAACTTTAAGCATTTCCTTTGTTTCTTAACATGTATTTAATTATAAATTTATAGTATTTAAGTTTTAGTAATGTCTATGTTTAACAGCTGACTTTAAAAAATAACTGAAGATTTAAAAATAGGCTCTCATGAGCTGGTATGAGCTGATTCCAGCACTGCTTTAAGAGAAAATAAAAGCATATACTTTTATCTGGTTACTACCCAACCTGAAAACAAAGTGCTGTGTGGCAGGGTGTCAATTTTCTTAAGGTTTCTTTGCTGGCAATAATCTCCTCATTACTGTGAGAAAATGAAATAATCCCTAGGATGACTCCAGTGGTAATATTCTTTCATTTTAAAAAAAGACCCTGGCCAGACATGGTGGCTCACACCTGTAATCTCAATATTTTGGGAGGCCAAGGCAGGCAGATCACCTGAGGTCAGGAGTTTGAGACCAGCCTGGCCAACATGGTGAAACCCCGTCTCTACTAAAATTAGCTGGGTACAAAAAATAGCCGGGTGTGGTGGTGCATGCCTGTAGTCCCAGCTGCTCAGGAGGCTGAGGCAGGAGAATTGCTTGACATGGGAGGTGGAGGTTGCAGTGAGCCGAGATGGTGTCACTGCACTCCAGCCTGGGTGACAGAGCAAGCCTTGGTCTCAAAAAAAAAAAAAAAAAAAAAAAAAGAAAAAGAAAAAGAAAAAAAAATTCTAATAATAACTAGTGGTTCCATGATGCTTTGCAACTGAAAAAAAAATTTTACCTTATTCGACACGCTATTTAAAAATTGCATAACTGGTCTAGGCTGACTGTGTCCCCCAAATTCCTACGTTGAATCCTCCATGTGATGGTATTAGAAGGGGAGGACTTTGGGGTGATTATGTCATCAGGGTGGAGCCCTCATGATATTAGCACCCTTATAGGAAGAGACACTTGGAGCTAAATGATGAGAACTTATGAACACAAAGAAAGAAACAACAGACACTGTGGTCTACTCGAGAGTGGAGGGGGGAGGGAGAAGAACAGAAAAGATAACTATAGGATACTGGGCTTAATAACTGGGTGGTGAAATAATCTGTACAAGAAACCCCATGACATGAGTTAACCTATGTAACAAACCTTCACATGAATGCCCAAACCTAAACATTAAAAAAAAAGGAGAGTCACAAGGCTGGGTGCAGTGGCTTGTACCTATAATCCCAGCACTTTGGGAGGCTGAGGCAAGAGGATTGCTTAAACCCAGAAGTTCATGACTGGCCTGGGAAACATAGTGAGGTTTCTGTCTCTATAAGAAATTAAAAAAATTAGCCCAGAGTGGTGGTGCATGACCCTGCAAGTCCCTGCAACTTGAGAGGCTGAGTTGGGAGGATCGCTGGAGCCCAGGAGTTTGAGGCTGTAGTAAGCTATGATCATTTCACTGCACTCCAGTCTGGGTGACAGGGTGAGACCCTGTCTCTAAAAAGAAGAAGAAGAAGAGTAAGAGGAAAAGGAGGAGGTGGAGGAGGAGGAAGAAGAAGAAGAAGAAGAAGAAGAAGAAGAAGAAGAAGAAGAAGAAGAAGAAGAAGAAGAGAAGAAGAAGAAGAAGAAGAAGAAGAAGAAGAAGAAGAAGAAGAAGGAGAAGAAGGAGGGGGAGGAGGAGGAGGAAGAAGAAAGAAGAAGAAGGAAGAAGAAGAAGAAGAAGAAGAAAGAAGAAGAAGAAGAAAGAAGAAGAAGAGAAGAAAAAGAAGGAGGAGGAGGGGGAGGAGGAGGAAGGGGAGGAGGAGGAATAGGAGGAGGAGGACGAGGAACATAAGAGAGGAGGAGGAGGAAGGAGGAGGAGGAGGGGCAGGAGGAGAAGGAAGAGGAGGAGGAGGAGGACAAGGGACATATGAGAGGAGGAGGAGGAGAAGGAGGAAGACAGACATATGAGAGCTTGCTTTCTTTCCCTCTGCTCTCTACCACGAGCACACCAGCAAGAAGCCAGCATTCTGAAAACCAAGAAGCAGGCCCTCACTAGATGCTGAATCTGCCAGCATCTAGATTTTGGACTTCCCAGCCTCCAGAACCATGAGAGATAAACGTTTTTTGTTAAAACCACCTGGTCTATGGCATTTTTGCTATAGCAGTCTGAGCTAAGACAGTGCCCATCAGATGTCAAGCACCATGCTGGGAAACAGGGCACATCAAGAGGACAAGACAGGCATGATAGCTCCCCTCATGGCAGTTATGTCTTTCAGGTGAGATGATATCAAACAAATAGTCATTTAAATACTAATTATAGTAGTTCTAAATGCTAGAGGAACATGTATGGGGCACTATGGGAGCATTTAATAGGAGAAACCAGCTGGGCATGATGGCTCGTGCCAGTAATCCCAGCACTTTGGGATGCCAGGGCAGAAGGATCATTTGAGCCCAGGAGTTTGCAGCCAGCCTGGGCAACATAGTGAGACCCCACCTGTAAAAAAATAAAAAAATTAGCTGGGTGTGGTGGTGCACACCTGTAATGTCAGCTACTTGGGAGGCTGAGGTGGGAGAATAGTTTGAGCCCAGGTGTTTGAGGCTGCAGTGAGCTATGATCTCACCACTGTACTCCAGCCTGGGCAACAGAGAAAGACACTGACTCTAAGAAAAAAAAAAAACAAAACTAACCTCATCCAGGAGGTCATGTTTATCTTGAGAAATGAGATTTAACCTGTGTTTTGGGCAGAATTACGTCCTTTCTCCCAAAATATGTGTTGAAACCCTAATCCCCAGTATCTCGGAATGTGACTCTACTTGAAGACAGAGACTTTACAAAGGTGACGAAGGTAAAAGGAGGCCGTTAGGTGGGCCCTAATGGAATCTGACTGCTGTCCTTAGAAGAACAAGGAATTTGGCCACACGGGAGAGCCACCAGGAAGGCACACGCACAGAAGGATGACCATGTGAGGACACGGGGGAAAACAGCTGTCAACAAGCCAAGGAGAGAGGCTCAGGAGAAACCAACTCTGCTGACACCTGGATCTTGGACTTCCAGACTCCAGAATTATGAGAAAATACATTTCTGGTGTTTAAGGCCTGTAGTCTGTGGCATTTTGCATTGGCAGCCCCAGCAGACTAATACAAGTGAAAACCCAGGAGTCAGTAGAAGCTGCTTAGACTAAGGGGCATTGTAAGTCAAGGAAAGAACATCTGGTGTGATCCTCAAAGCCACGAATAAAAGGCTCAGAGGAGAGTGTTTAGAAGTGTGGGCCCTGGAGGCCAATGGGCTGGTCTCAAATCAACTGAACCTAGGGACAGTCATATCACTCTCGGTATCTCTATTTTTTTCATCTGTAAAATGCAGTGGATTCTAGATTCTATTGTGGCATTGTCTGAGGGGGATTAACGAGCTGAGCTGTAAAGCGTTTAGTGCAGTGCCTGCCTGGCACGTAGTGCTGGAAATGCTCAAAATATCGTTTATTGTCTGAGGATAGCTCGTCATCCTCAGAGTTTAGCTGGAATGTTACCTACCATGGCGCGTCTTGACTGGTACTGTGCCAATCCAAGTAAAATCATTTTCTTTCTCTTGTTGGGAAGGAAGACCATCTGTCTTTAAAATCTGGATTCTCCTTTTTGTATTACTGAAGTCTTGGATTTTGTCCTAATGTCTTTTGCTGTAGGCCTTGGAAACCTATCATTTGAAAAAAGAAGTAAAATTAGGCCTCTGGGGAGGGAGGACTGACTATGCTTTGGGAGGACTCATGAGGGTTTACAGGAATGGGAGCAGGGGAGCGGACACTGGCTCTGACAGGGATCTGGCCTCCGTTCCTGAGCACTCATGGCCTAGGAAGTGCTGAAGATGGGGCGGGGGGAGGGTGGGCAGGAAGTGGGATCATGCTGGGGCCACCGCTGAGAGCCAACAGCCTTAGGGCCTCTGGAGGGGACACTGCCTTGCAATGCCAGGAGAGTCAGAAGTTCCTGGCCGGGTGCAGTGGTTCATGCCAGTCACCCCAGCACTGTGGGAGGCTGAGGTGGGTGGATCACTTGAGGTTAGGCATTTGAGACCAGCCTGGTCAACATGGTGAAACCCTGTCTCTACAAAAAGTACAAAAATTAGCCAGGCATGGTGGTGGGCGCCTGTAATCCCAGCTACTCGGGAGGCTGAGGCACGAGAATTGCTTAAACCTGGGAGGCGGAGGTTGCAGTGAGCCGAGATTGCACCACTGCACTCCAGCGTGGGTGACAGAATGAGACTCTGTCTCAAAAAAAAAAAAAAAAAAAGGACTGGAGGACTGGAAATCCAGCAGAATGGCAGTGCTAGGGGTACAGGTAGGATGGAGAGAAGCTCTTGCACCTCTTCCTCTGAGCCAGGTTGGAGTACTTTTTATGCATCCCAAATTAGAGACTTCAGGGGCAGAACAGCATGTTGCCAAATAACCACACCATTATATCCTGTTCATCTGTAGATTACCTCACTGGACTCAGATCCTTAAGGACAAGTATTTTGTCTTTTCTCTCTGCATCCTCCATGGCTAGCATAATGCATAGTCTCTATTTATTTATTTATTTATTCTTATTTATTGTTATTTTTAAGAGACAAGGTTGCACTCTGTTGCAGAGGCTGGAGTGCAGCAGCACAATCATAGCTCACTGCAGCCTCAAACTCTTGGGCTCAAGCGATCCTCCTGCCTTGGCCTCCTGAATAGCTGGGGCTATAGGCACATGCCACTGTGCTGGCTTCTATTTGTTGCATAAAACCCTAACTTACAGTTAAAGCATTTGAGGCTGAGTGATTGAGTGACTTACTTAGGGTCACATACCTGGTAGCAGAGTCATATCTAAAACCCAGAGTATCCACAGTGGAGCCTCTGTTCTTGCCGGCAAACACTTGAGGGCAGGAGTGTGTCTTATTCTTTCTCTCTGGTACCATGGCTAGGCTGCAGTTCATGGATCACAGGAAGAACCTGAACACTGTGGTAGGATCTAGAAGACTGGTTAATGGGTTGATTGATAAAGCTGTTTGCATGAAGTCCAGAGCAGATAAACTATCCTCATCCTTCCAGGGCAACACCTACAGCCATTCTCATTCATTCATTCCAAAGATATTTGGGAAGAAGAATGTTCCATGTGTCAGCTTTTTTTTTTTTTTTAACATATGTTTTAGTTTTTTACATTTATGCTCAGCAAGGCAGTGGAAACACTGCGGTTTTTTATTCATTTATTCAACATATATTTAGCAAACATCTACTGTATCCTAGAGATTCACTGGCTGGCTGTCTAAGTGCAAGTGGGTCAACCTCTCTGTGTTCCAGTTCATACATGCATAAATTGAGGACAATGATATCGATTGCCAGGTTAGCATTAAGTTTAAAAAAGGAAAGTACGTGACATCTTGGGGTGTATTAATATCACTTAACCCTATCACCAGGGTCAGTGACAACTATAATCAGTTGTCTCTTGAATTAATAATCGGTTGTCTCTAGAATTCAGTTCTCTCTTGCAGTGCTAGGGAGGCACTGAGTGCCTTCTGAAAAGCTGTTGATGCCTTGACTTAGTTTATTAAGTTATTGTGAAACAAGAGGGGAGGGACTTCTCTGGGCAGAGTCCTTCCTGTGCCTGGCACATGAATAATGCATAGGAAATACATAGTCAGTCAATACAGTTACTCTGGCATCAATACAGTTATTCTGGCCTCTGAAATGGATGGGACATTTTAGTAATGCGAGGAAGGTGAGACTCATTACACACCTTTTCTTCTTCTGGCCATGGTATCTTTCTATGCATTGGGAAAAGAAAGTTTCCTAGCCAAATGGGATTATGTTGTTTCAGCATAAATTCTCTATCAGTTAGCAGCTGGGCGTGGTGGCTCTCACCTGTAATCCCAGCACTTTGGGAGGCCAAGGTGGGTGGATCACTTGAGGCTAGGGGTTTGAGACCAGCCTGGCCAACATGGTGAAACCCCGTCTCTACTAAAAATACAAAAATTAGCTGGGCATGGTGGCACACACCTGTAGTCCCAGCTACTTCGAAGGCTGAGGCAAGAGAATCACTTGAACCTGGGAGGCAGAGGTCGCAGTGAGCCGAGATTGCACCACTGCATTCCAGCCTGGGCAACAGAGTGAGACTCTGTCTCTAAATAAATACATAAATAAATTCTCTATCATTTAAGATTACATTCATTTGCATATAGTGGAAACATTTCTCCCCTTAACCCCCTATATTTCTTAGGTAAGAGAAAATTCTACTTGTCATGTAAAAGATTAAAGTTAGGCATTCTAGGGC
Source organism: Hylobates moloch (assembly GCF_009828535.3). Classification (NCBI taxonomy): domain Eukaryota; kingdom Metazoa; phylum Chordata; class Mammalia; order Primates; family Hylobatidae; genus Hylobates; species Hylobates moloch. Next base: position 30,992,068 of record NW_026652297.1, on the reverse strand, counting down.
TGGTGTGACAGTTTCACAAAGCCATTAGAGAGTCCTCCCAACTCTACCTCTAGGTGACCTCATGGCCCATGGTGACTGCTAGTGCTCCAGCCATCACATCTGTGTTCAAGACAGCAAATAGAGGAATGGGGAGATGAGATGAGCTTCCCTTCCCTATTAAATAGACTTTTTAAGTCCCATATCTTCCTGCTGACTTCTCTTTGGTGAGAAATTGAACATATGTCCACACCTTATACAAGGAAGGCTGGGAAAGGAAGTGTTTCAGCTAGGCAGGAACTTGCTCAGCTAAAAATTGGGGTTCTGATACAAAGAAGAAAGGGACAGATGGATGTTTAAGGCAGGCAAATTGCAGGGTCTCTCACACCTTCCTTTCTGGAGAAGGCACATAGCTGTTTTTCCCTTCTGTGTTTCTCCCACCCTACGCAGGAACTGTCATTAATGTCTTCACATCTTACATTGAGGGAAACAGAAGTGATGACGCTGTGTTTTTCATCCCAGGCCAAAACTAAAGAAGAAATGGTGTCATTCTTCCACCTACACGCTCATGCTCTTTTTCTCAAATGTTCTGTTCCCTTCTCACACCTCTTCCTCCCTCTCTCCGTGCCTTTCCCAACACGTGCACAGAGTTCCTGTTAAATCTGCCCTCTGAACTGCAAACAGATGCTTGTTATCCCTGAAATTGATCACCGAACGTTGTGTACTTGGTCCTTTGATATTCTCTGCTTGCCGTGGACGCAGAGCATTTCACTTTGTTCAGGAGAAGCAGCCCCAAAGAAAGGGGGAGCCCTCTGTGCAGCGGGGTCTGCTGGATGAGTAACAGGGTTCTTGTCAGGATTGGGACCTGTGTTCATCCAGTTAATGATTACAGACAGTGCTCATCTCAAGACACTTCTGTTCTCTCGTTTGGAGCACAGGGAATTAATGTTACCTTTCATACAAAATATGAGACCTCTTACCTTTCAAACAAAATAGATGGAGATTAATAACATAAGAATCATTTGGGTGTCGCTACATTTTGTAGGATGCCTATTATCTACTAATCTAATTATTGACTATGGCAGAATTGAAGCCAGCATTTGAAATGGTGGTTGGGGTGAGGGGCTGGGCTGGAGAAAGACCAGAAGGCCTGGCTAAACCCTGGTGCAGCCATTAGATTCTGGGTGCAGTGGGCTGTGCCTTCATCCTTCAAATGACGATGAGATTGTCTAATTCACAGCACCCTTTGAGCATAGAATTAGGTAACACGTGGGAAACCCTAACAGAGGACTTGGCACATAGCAAGGACTCAGTGATTGATTTGTTCCTTTTTCCTAGAGGGGAAGAATAGAGAATAAAGGGACAGGAATAGAAGGAAGAGATGAGTTGAGGAGTTGAAGTGGGAGCTGTTTTAAGTAGGTCCTTACCAACTCAGTAGTCGTATTCAATTAAGCTCTCAGAAACAAGCAAACACGCCATCCATTCTACTTTATGTCGTCGTACTCCGAGACCAATTCTGTTCAACAGACAGCTCATTTATAAAACGTTACATATCAAGGAGTTATTTTTTTAAACTGCTAAGCTCTAAATACTCTTTTCTAGGTTAAACATAAGATTGGAGTCATTTTTTTTTTAAATGAAACCTTCCGAACAGCATTTCATTTTCCAAAAAGGAAACCGACATGTAAAGAATTTCAGTGTCTATTTTACACTGCTAATCAGTTTTTCCTCTCCCCTGTCATTCCACTTTCTCTCCCTACCCTGAAAGATGGTGACCAAGCTTCAAAAGTATCTAAATCACAGGGCTGGGCGTGGTGGCTCATGCCTGTAATCTCAGCAATTTGAGAGGCCGAGGCAGGCAGATCACTCGAGGTCAGGAGTTCGAGACCAGCCTGGCCAACGTGGACAAACCCCGTCTCTACAAAAAATACAAAAAAATTAGCTGGGCATGGTGGCGCATGCCTATAGTCCCAGCTACTCAGGAGTCTGAGTCAGGAGAATCACTCGAACTTGGGAGACAGAGGTTGCAGTGAGCTGAGATTGCACTACTGCACTCCAGCCTGGGTGACAGACTGAGACCCTGTCTCAAAAAAAAAAAAAAAAAAAGTATCCTGATTACTAAGGTGTCAGCATGGATCTGTGATGAGCTTCTGTGAACCCCTCCAACCTTGGTGCCCCTGAGGCCAGGACACTCAGGGATTCCCCAGCTGCCCCAAGGTGCTCACCCAGGAAAATATTTGCCATTCTGCCCACTGCCCACAGCTGGTGCATCAAGTCTGCCTGCTGTCCCACATGGAGGTGTGCGGGAAAGGGGCAGCAGGAGAAAGAATAAAAATGACTCATAGCAGAAGCATCCTTGCTACTGTGCCTGCAAACTGCAGCCTGCAGGGAACCAGGGAACATAATTTTTCTACATTTCATTATGTAGCCTTGGAAAAAGATGGAGAAATGAACACTTAATTCAAAGCTGTCAGGGTATGAAATAAGCTTGTGTCAAAGGGTCCAATACACGAACAACCTAGAGAGTGTGTTCATGTGGCCCCTAGCCCCGAACTTCAGCCCGCAATTCTCTATGCATTCCTTTGGCAAACATTATGGAAAGTCTATAGAGTTCCTGGCATGTTTGCATACATTATCTTATGCAAAATTTAAGGGGGTGCCTCCCCAAAACACCCTTACTCAGTAATCAAGATGAATAATATTCAATCCCATATTTAAGGTAATAAATAAATGCAAAAAGTTAATGATGAGAAAATGACCAACATTTTATTTCATTTTTATTTGTATAAAGTGATGGGGTAGAAGTGCAGTTTTGTTACATGCATAGATTGTGTAGTGGTCAAGTCAGGGCTTTTAGGGTATGTGCCACCCAAATAACATACATTGTACCTATTAAGTAATTTATCATCATCCAGCCCCCTCGAAATTTTAAATAAAGACGAAGTATCAGTATTGATGATTTGTTGTTTCTTTTGCCTCAGCTCCTCAATGGCTGGTCATTTTTTTTATTACACCCTTGGGGTAGGGTGTGGAATGGCATTTTGTAGACAAAATGATTGCACATCCAATGAGCTGGGGAAGTTACTCTAGCCAAAGTGGAGACCCAGGATTTGAATCTGGGACTTTTGACTCCCTTGTGCCCTTGTAAAACTTTAGCCACCTGGTTTTGTGGCACCGACATCTTTAGCACTATGCCTTCTTCAAACGATTTGTTAATGTGTGTTCCAGGCAGCCCGCACCCTTTGCCTCTGAAATAACTACTTTTCGGAGGTGCCAGAGGAGAGAATCGGCGGAGTGCCCTCCTGGAGTGGGATCACAGCACCACCCAAGCCTAGAATCGTCTTCTGGGTGAGCAAAACATTTACTTCTCTGTGAATAACCAAGTCAGCCTGTGAGTCCCTAAAGCCATTTGACCCTTCCTTTAAGCGTCTCACTGGTGGAATGGGAGGCTGACCATGGAATCAGTTAGAGTAATAGCAAATTCTGGAATCCATTCTGAGCGAGGTTACCATTCAGGTCACGAGGTCGGCGGACTTAGCGGAGGCTTTGCGCGCAGCCTTTTCATGGGAAAGGAGGCTGTAGAAATCCATGCTTTGCTTCCTGCACGGCCGGTAGAGCTGCGGGAGGAGGGGAGGCTTCCCGGTTGGCAGCGGGACCCGCTTCCCCAGGTGCCCGGAGCCTTTGGCGTGAAACTGTCCCAGGGATCCCGGCTCCCGCTGTCGCCGCTGCTCGCACACTGCTACGTACGGTGCTCCGGCGTCCCGGTCCTGCCCTGCCCTGCCCTGCCCTGCTCTGCCCTGCCCTGCCCTGCCCTGCTGCCGGCCCCTCGCCTTGGAGCAAAGGCAGCTCTAGCGCCCTGACAAGATTCCAGCAGAGGCCTCCCGGATTCATCACCACAATTCAGGCTTCATCTTCCCCTGGGTAATTGAGGGCTTTACTAAAGCTCTGGTCTCACTTTACTTGCCTTATCCCACCACCAGAGTTGTTGTTGTTGTTGTTGCGGTCTTGCTATGTTGCTCAGGCTGGCCTTGAGCTCCTGGGCTCAAACTATCCTCGCATCTCAGCCTCCCGAGTTGCTGGGTGAGCCAACTGTTGGTGAGCCAGGTGCGTGAACCCAGGTGCCTGGTTTAGAGACTTTCACTTTGGTAGGCGAGTGAGACTCCCTCTCCAAGTGCATCTTTAGGACCCAGTAAATTCAACTTACATCACCAAGCTATGGCCCCCTTTGCTCCCCTGCTTATCGTCATAATCAAAATAATTGCTCCTCTTTACTGAGCAGTCCCCAGGTAGCAGGCTGAGTGTCAAGGATCATTTTGCAGGCATCATTGTGTTTAACTTCCTCCAAACCCTTTAAGTTAGGTGCTGTTATTATCTTCATGCTATAATGAAGAAACAGGCCTAGAAATATTGTAAATGTATCTATCCAACTCACTCAGCTGGTAAGTGGCCGTATCAGATTTTTATTTTTTATTTTTATTTTTTTAGCTGGAGTCTCGCTGTGTCACCCAGGATGAAGTGCAGTGGTGCCATCTTGGCTCACTGCAACCTTCGCCTCCTGGATTCAAGCGATTCTCCTTCCTCAGCCTCCCAAGTGGCTGGGATTACAGGCGCCTGCCCCCATGCCCAACTAATTTTTATGTTTTTTAGTAGAGACGGGGTTTCAACATGTTGGCCAGGCTGGTCTCGAACTCCTGACCTCAAGCGATCCACCCGCCTCGGCCTCTAAAAGTGCTGGGATTACAGGCTTGAGCCACCGCTGGCCTGGTGTCAGGTTTCAAATCCAAGTAGGAGAATTCCAGGGCCCAGACACTTACTCAGATAACATCCTCTGCAAGGCTGTGTCGGATCTCATTCAATCATCACATACTGAGCATCTGCTACAGGCCATGTGCTCTGTTTAGGGCTTGCTGAATTCTTACAACAGCTGCGTCAAGTACACACACATGTTAAAACGATTTTGCAGATAAAGAAAACTAGGCTCAAGATGTTACTAGTCTTTTCTTCTGTTGGATGTTGAGTCTGGATGCGTGCCTGGGGTTGGGTAGAAAGATGGAAAGAACTTGGACCGTTGATGATATCATTGAGGCACTGCACTAATGAGCTACCTGGAGCCAACCTACCTCTGGATTTCTTGTCCTGAGAACAGACAAACATACTCGTTATTTTTAAGGATTTGATTTACTGTTTCTGTTACTTGTGGATGGAAGCAGCCCAGCTGACAGAACTGGGGTTCAAATACAAGTTAATCAGACTTCAAGAATGATTGGACATGTTTTCCAGAACATCATCTTATCTTGTATCACAAAATTATTAAAAAGTGTCAAGTTCCTCGGGCGTGCGGTGATTTTTACATGTGGAACATTGTGGTGGAAAGAGTCAGGAGGCTTAGAATTTAATCCTGGCTCTTCCTAGGTTGCTTATTGACCCATGAGGGAGATAAGACACCAATGAATGAAATGGTAAAGATTGAGAGGTCAAGCCAGTGAATGTTTTAGAAAGTGTTAGAAATCGTAGAAATTAAACAAGTCTGGACAATGGGTTTTCTGCAAAGGTAAAAGATCTAGAAAAAAACCGCAAAAACAAACAAACAAAAAACAAAGCAATAGCCCCTGCTTAGTAACAGAATGCTCTTTGTTCCAAAGTCTGCACAGATGCTCATTACACCCGTATCCAGTCCCATCTAGAGCCCTAGTGAAATGAACAGTGTCATACAGTAGCAGAGAGCGGCAATTGGACCACTACTTGCCATCATTGGCATGCTTGGGTTTATAAAACAAACATGCTATTTAATAATACATCATTACTATATACGTGTTACCAGTTTTCAAAGAGATACGATTCTGTCAAGTTTAGCTCATGGTGTAACCACACAGAATAGTGAATAATTTTCCTTAGCTGACGGAGCAAGATTTCCCCCTTAGAACTGTGCAGGGTCATGGGTCAGCTGTGATCATTATTGCAGGGTGGTATGGAATATAATGATTTCAGGGTGATGGAGTGCAAAATATGCCCACTTTCACTTAATAATGATTTCCAGGAACACATTTTAATAGCTTGGGCTAATAAGCCAGTAAATGGATCCTGCACATGCTTGAACCAAGTGGCTTTGACAGCCTTGCTTCTAGAGAATTAAGGCCCTGCAGAGCTGGTGGGCTGAACCAACTCTGATACATAGAAAGGCAGCTTGAGAGCCAGATCATGTCACAGTCCTGTCTTTATTAATTTTTAAATTTTTTATTTTTTTGAGACCGAGTCTCGCCCTGTCACCTAGGCTGGAGTACAGTGGTGCACTGCACTCTCAGCTCACTGCAAGCCTCTGCCTCCCGGGTTGAAGTGATTCTCTGCCTCAGCCTCCCAAGTAACTGGGATTACAAATGTGCACCACCACGCTTGGTTAATTTTTGTATTTTTAGTAGAGATGGGGTTTCACCATGATGGCCAGGCTGGTCTTGAACTCCTGGCTTCAAGTGATCCGCCCATCTCAGCCTCCCAAAGTGTTGGGATTACAGGCGTGAGCCACCACACCCAGCCACAATCCTGTCTTTTAGATAACTTGTATTACTGCCTGTGCCTGTCTTCACTCATCTATTTATAGAATGGGGCATTAGAGTCAGCCCTCTGTGGGTTCTGCATTTCTGGACTTAACCAACCACAGATCAAAACTGTTTGGAAAAAAAATTATGTCTGTACTGAACATGTACAGACTTTTTTATTATTATTCTCTAAACAATACAGCACAACTATATACATGGCATTTATGTTGTATTATGTATTATGAATAATCTAGAGATGACTTAAAGTATAGAGGAGGATTTGTGTAGATTATATGCAAATACTATGCCACTTGATATCAGGCACTTGAGCATCCTCAAATTCTGGTATCTGCAGGGGTTCCTGGAACGGTGTCGCACATGGATACTGATAGGCAACTGTATGCTGCCTTGTTTCCCAGAAAGTTGTAGAGGGTAATTTTGTCTGGAAAGTAGTTTGAGATATAGGCATCATGCAAATATGTGTCTTTACCTGTACTGTTTATTTTCTTCAGATAGTGAGGCCATTCTGAAATGGATGTTCAGTTCCCAATCCTACAAACAAGTGGCAAATTAATAAAAATAGTAACAGTGCTCTAAGTCAGAAGTTTAAAGCTTGCAAAATCAATAAAGATCCATTTCAGAATCTCACAAATGTGTAGTCTCTGAAAGGTTGGCTTTAAAATCACTTGGAGGAGGTACCTTACTTACAATATCTGTGTCCGGGCCTCACTCCAAGCCTATTTGATCAGAATGGGGTGTAGGGACAGGACCTAGAAATCTGCCTATGACAATCTCCTCCGATGAATCTTGGGATTAATACTAAGGTTTTAGAGAGGCTGGTTTAGCCCTTGGAAAACAAAATAGCATGAAACCTGAAGTGTCATTCATGTATCAAGGACATTCAATTACAGGATATAGTAGTGGAAGGCTTCTACTCCCATACATCATTCTTCAGCCCCAGTGCAGAGGGCTACCGAATGAGCTCCATCCCTTGGGAGGAACATCTGTCTGTAAGCACTGGCCTGGGCCAGGCGGTTCAGGGTGGGTTGCCAGCTCAGTGATTTGTGTAAGCTGATACACTCAGGGGTGGGGAAGGGCAGAGCTCCCACTAACCTCGTCAGTCCTCACTCCGTCCTCAGAACTCAACCCAGCCATTGCTTTCTCTGGACAGCCTTTCCTTACCTTTGTTGCTCTGGTTTAATTTTGTTTATTATTCTGAAATTATTTTTCATTGTGGTAAAATACACTTAACATAGAGTTTACAATCTTAACAATTTTTTTAAGTATACAATTCAGCAGTTGTAAGTACATTCACATTGTTGTGCAACCATCACCATCGTCTATTTCCAGACCTCCTTTCTTACTGCAGAACTCACACTCTGCACCCATTAAACTCCAACTTCCATTTCCCCTTTCCTCCGGCCTCTGGCAACCCCTATTCCACTTTCTGTCTCTATGAATTTGAGTCCTCTAGGGACCTCATATAAGTGGAAACTTGCAGTATTTGGGTTTTTGTGAGTGGTTGATTTTATTAAACATAATGTCCTCAAGTTCCATCCACGTTGTGGCATGGGTCAGAATTTTCCTACTTTTTAAAGCTAAGTATTCCATGATATACCAGACTTTGCTTACCCATTCTTCCATCAATGGACACTTGGATTGCTTCCACTTTTCAGCTATTGGGAATAATGCTGCTGTGAACATGGGTGTGCAAGTATCTCTTTGAGACCCTGTTCTCAATTCTTTTGGGTATCTACCCTGAAGTGGGATTGCTGGATCATATAGCAATTCTATTTTTACGTTTTTGAGGAACTGCCATCCTGTTTCTTATGACAGCCCTCTAGAGTAGGGTAATTGTCCATTGATTTATGTAATTATTTGATTGTCTGTCTTCCTACCATGAGCTCAGGGACTCTGTTTATTTTTGCTGCCTTAGCTCCTGTATCTGTGTATCTAGAGTGATGCCTCGGACATGGTAGTTCTTGAAATACCTGATGAATGAATGAATGAGTCAGCCTAATATGAACACAGCATTGTATAGAGGCCGCCTCTGCACTTAATGAGTTTACAAATTAGTTGGTGAGACATGACACACACAAGGCAGTGAGTAAATATAAGAAGGATATAATTATGTACTAAACCCTAAACTGTGGTTCTGTTTTTAAGCATAAGAGGAATTGAGAGAAGTAGAAATTTTTGTGGGTGGGAACAGTCGAGGAAAAATAGGTGGGTTTTGAATAGAATGAAGGAAGGCAGTTTAGGAAGAGGAAAGAGTTTCCTTACTCTTCTCTCCTAGCACTATTGAAGTATAATTGACAAATTAAAAATTGCGTATATTTAAGGTATACAATGTGATGATTTGATATATGCACACATTGTGAAATAATCACCACAATCAAGCTAATTAATATATCTGCCATCACACATAGCTATCATTTTCTTTCTTTTTTTTTGGTCTTGAGAACGCTTAAGATCTACCTGTCTAGCAAATTTCAAATATACGTTACCATATTGTCAACTATAGTCACTATCAGTACCCTAGATCTCCAGAACCTATTCTTCCTGTATAACTGAAACTTTGCACCCCTTGACCAACATCTCCCCATCTCCCCATTTTCCCTGTCTCCAGCCCCTCGTAACCATCCCTCTACTCTCTGCTTCTGTGAGTTTGACTTTTTTTTACACTCACCATATGGGTGAGATCATGCAGTATTTGCCTTTCTGAGCCTGGCTTATTTCACTTAGCATAATGTCCCTCTAGGTTCATCCACATTGTCACAAATAACAGGATTTCTTTCTTTTTTAAAGCTGAACAGTTTTCCATAATGTATATATACCCATTTTCTTTACCCATCCATCCATTGATGGACATTTAGGTAGCTTTCACATCTTGGCTACTGTGAACAGTGCTGCAGCCAACATGTGAGTGCATGTATCTCTTTGATATACTGATTTCATTTCCTTTGGGTAGATACTCATTATTGGGATTGCTGGATCTTATGGTGTTCTATTTTTAAATTTTTGAGATACTTTCATATTGCTTCCCATAATGGCTGCATCAGTTTTCATTCCCACCAATAGTGTGCAAGGGGATGAAGCCAACTTCACTTGCGATTCTTTCTTGGAGGCCCACTTTGGAGGACGAGGTACAGGGTTAGCTAAGAAGTCTGAAGACATCAGCCTAGGGACAGCTGTATGCAACATGGATTAGACGTAAGCAAAGGTCCAAAGCAAGCTACCAGGGGAGCTTGCCGTCTCAGAGGGTGCTGCCATGGGGGATGCAGGAACCAGCCCCTGCTTGAGAATTCAGCAGGCAGGCAGTGAAGGGGGATCTATCAGTTCTCCCTACGGGAAGCAGAGCAGGAGCCCACACCCTGCCTGAGGGACTGGAAAAACAAGGCTTGGCCCCGTCTAACGGGACTGGGGCAGAGGCAGAACTGGACACAGGGATCAGGAGCAAAGCTTCATCTACAGGACTCAGAGGTATGATAAAAACCAGCCTCAAAAGCCGTGAGCTGGGGCTAGTTTCGCCCTGAAACATCGCACATCCATGCAATAGGAAGAATTCTTCATGCTAAGGAGCTGCAGCCATGAAAGTCCTTTTTGCCCTTTTTTTCTCAGTTGGGATGGGCTCTGCAGCTTGGGCAAGACTGAGGCTACAAGAAGGCAGAGGGGTCAGCTCACCTCTGGAGTGGGAAGGCTGGGAGAGGCAGATGCAGAGGGAGAGGAGCAGGTGTCAAGATTCATATGCAAACAGGGAGCAAACAAGGTGTATGGGGAGTGAGGTGAGAAGAGAGGGCTGGCTGGCTGAGAAGGCAGGGACTGGGTATAACCAGGAACTGAGACGAAATAGAGGCTGATGTTCAGACAGGGTGTGGGAGGCCTAGAAGTCACATGGAGACACTCCTATTTCACTTTCCTCCTCCTCAAGTTAGGAGAGCCAAAATATCACTGCTTTAACATCCAAGTTTAGAATTCTTAGGGTACAGAATGATCTGCTTAACAAAGACCTCGAGGGACCAGCTTGAACCTGAAAAATTAGAACTGAGGGCCTGTGTGGCCAGGGCAAGGTGTGAGTCAGACTCCATTAATTGGCTCTGCAAGGAAATGAACAGAAATTTTGGGTTTAAGGAGTGAGAAAACTCTGGATGGACTCTAGGGAAAAGAGGATGTCTTAGTCTGTTCAGGCAGCTATAACAAAATGCCATAAACTGGGTGGCTTATAAACAAGGAAATTTATTGCTTTCAGTTCTAGAGGCTGGGAAGTCCAAGATCAGTGTCTGGGGAGGATCTCTTCCTGGTTCATAGGCAGCACCTTCTTGTTGTGCTCTCACATAGTGGATGGGGAAGAGGAACCTCTCTTATAAAAGCACTTATCCTATGCATGAGGACTCCGCCTATATGACCCAATCACCTCCCAAAGTCGTGATCTCAGCTCACTGGAACCTCCACCTCCTGGTTTCAAGTGATTCTTGTGCCTCAGCCTCCCGAGCAGCTGAGTCTATAGGTGCACACCACCATGCCCGACTAATTTTTGTATTTTTAGTAGTGAGGGGATTTCACCATGTTGGCCAGGCTGGTCTTGAACTCCCGACCTCATGTGATCCACCTGTCTCAGCCTCCCAAAGTGCCTGGATTACAAGTGTGAGCCACTATGCCTGGTCCCAAAGTCCCCACTTCTTAATACCATCATGTTGGGGGTTAGGATTTCAACATATGAATTTCGGGAGGGCAAAAAAACATTCAGACCACAGCAGGGGGTGTTGTAGTTTGGGTTTTCTTTTTTTTTTTTTTTCTTTTTGAGACTGAGTCACGCTCTGTCGTCCAGGCTGGAGTACAATGCTGTGATCTTGGCTCACTGTAACCTCCACCTCCCAGGTTCAAATGATTCTTCTGTCTCAGCCTCCCAGGTAGCTGGGATTACAGCCTCATGCCACCACGCCTGGCTGATTTTTTTGTATTTTAGTAGAGATGGGGTTTCACAATGTTGCCCAGGCTGGTCTCGAACTCCTGAGCTCAGGCAATCCACCTCCCTCAGCCTCCCAAAGTTCTAGGATTACAGGCGTGAGCCACCACGCCCAGCCTGTAGTTTGGGTTTTCTAGGAGTTAGATCCTGAGACAGAGTTTAATGACCAGGATGTCTGTTAAAGAGGGCCCTTGGGATCAAGATTATAGGAGAAAAGAGACTGAGCCTTGTTGCAGGCCCCACAACCTCAGGAGACCCTATGGGGCCATCTAGGGCTGAAATGGCCTGTTGGAGTTGTCCCCACTTGGGCTGAAATGGCTGGGCCTTCATATGTCCTCCTTTATCAGTCACTCGACATGAGCTACCTCAGAGTTGTCCCCACTTGGGCTGAAATGGCTGGGCCTTCATATGTCCTCCTTTATCAGTCACTTGACATGAGCCACCTCCTGTGATGACCTTGAGTGTGACCTTGGGTGAAGTGGTACTGCAACTGAGGCAGTCCATGGAGGGGATGACAGGTGGAGGTTGTCTACTCACCATTCTCAGCAGTGGGGACAATAGGCCCTTTCTTTAAGGTGATCTGGGCTCTGTGTCATTGGGTCCAATGTGGGGCATTGGGGCTTTGAAACTAGAGACTGACCAGGAGGGTGCTTAGTCTATTCGGGCTGCCATAACAAAATACTTTAGACTGGGCAACTTGTGAACAGCAGAAATTTATCGATCACGGTTCTGGAGCTTGGAAAGTCCAAAATCAAGGTGCCATCATATTCAGTGTCTGGTAAGGGCTTATTCCTCATCGGTGGCACCTTCTTGCGGTGTCCTGACATGGTGGAAGGGGCAAAAGGGACAAGGCAACTCTAATATCCAGGGATAAGGGCACAATCCCAATCACAAAGGCTCCATCCTCATGACCTAGTCACTTCCCAAAGGCCCCACCTCCTAATACTGTCACCTTGTGCATTAGGTTTTTTTTTTTTTTTTTTTTTTTGCGTTAGGTTTTAATATGTGAATTTCGAGGTCGACAAACATTCAGGCCATAGCAGAGGGTTGCAAGGGACGGTTTCTCAGTAGTAGGAATGTCTAAGACAGCATTAAGAACTGAAGAGATTAGTCCCAGCTACTTGGGAGGTTTAGGTGGGAAGATCACTTGAGCTCAGAGTTGGAGGCTGCAGTGAGCTACGATCGGACTCCTGCACTCTACCTTGGGTGACAGAGAGAGACCCTGCCTCAAAACAATAGAAAAGAACTGAAGAGATTAGTGTTCAATTTTAGACTATTTGTGGCATCCCATAAAACATTGAGCCCACCACACTTCATGTTCCTTTGGCATGTCCTTCATATAGCCATGAGTTGGTGGTACCTTGAGGACTGATGGCATGGAGGCAGTGATGAGTTGGATGAGATGGTGCAGAAGAGGACAGCACAGAGAAGGCAAAATGCAAAGCAGAACTCCTGCTTCTAAGCCCTGTAAGCCGCAAGTGACTAGGAGAAACTTCAGGCCACCACATCACCTGTCATTCCCACTCCAAGAATCCTTGCAGATGTTGGGATGGGCACTTGGTTTTACAATATATGCCTTAGTCAGTCAGGCTATTATAACAAAATACCATAAACTGGGCACCTTATAAACAACAGAAATGTATTTCTCACGGTTCTGGAGGCTGGAAGTCTAAGATCAAGGTGCCAGCAGGGCCTCCTTTCTGGTCTTCCTGGGTCCCTTTCTGTGTTCTCACCTGGTGGAAGGGCCAAGGCAGCTTTCTGGGGCCTCTTTTATAAGGCCACTAATCTCATTAATGAAGGCTCTGTCCTAATGACCTAGTCACCTCTCCAAGGCCTCCCCTCCTATCACCGTCACATTGATGACTAGGTTTCAATATATGAATTTGGAGGGGACACAAACACCCAGACCATGATATTCTATCCTAGGCTCCCCAAAATTAATGTCCTTTTTGTGTACAAAATGCATTCATTCCACCGCAATAACTCCCAAAGTCTTAACTTGTTCCAGCTTCAACTTTAAAGTCTAAGACCAAAGACTCATCTAAATATCATCTGAATCAAATATGTTGAGACTCAAGGTATGATTCATTCTGAGGTAAATTGCCCTGTAGTTGTGAACCTGTGAAATCAAGCAAGTTATGTGTTTCTAAAATACAATGGTGGGACTGGCATAGGGTGGACATTCCTATTCCAAAAGGGGAAAATAGGAAAGAAGAAAAAGGTAAGAGGTCCCAACTAAGTCCAAAACCCAACAGGGCAAACAACATTAAATCTTAAGCCTCAAGAATAATCTTCTTGGCCAGGTGCGGTGGCTCAGACCTGTAATTCCAGCACTTTTGAAGGCTGAGGGGAGGATTGCTTGAGGCCAGGAGCTCAAGACCAGCCTGGGCAACATGGTGAGACCTCTTTTCTACAAAAAATAGAAAAAAATTTCTGGGTGTGGTAGTGCATGCCTGTAGTGCTGGCTACTCAGAAGGATGAGATGAGAGGATCACTTGAGCTCCAGAGATTGAGGCTGCAGTGAGCAGTATTTGTGCCACTGTACTCCAGCCTGGACAACAAAGTCAGACCCCATCAAAAAGAAATAATAATAATTTTCTTCTTTGACTTGATGTCCTGCTTTCTAAACACACTGTCATGGGAGTGGGGTCCCAGGTGGCCCCACCTTTATGGCTTTGCTAGGTGCATCCCATACCACAGCTTACGTGGGTTGGAGTTGCTTGTCTGTGGCTCTCCCATACTGGAATTGCAAGCACGTGAGTCTATCAGTCTAGAGTCATGAGGGCAGCTTTGCTCCCACGGCTCCAGTGGGCATTGCCCTGCCCTCATAGTGGCCCTCTACCTGAGTCATACACCCAAGAAACTCTATCCTTTAAAATCTAAGTGGAGGTAGCCTTTCCCCCATGGCTCATGCATGCCAACTGCTGGCAAAGGTGGCACCACACAGGTGCTACCCAGGGTGACTTTTCTGTGCCTTCCAGAAGGGAACCACCACAGCCCGTACTGCAACTGGGCTTACTGGAACAATTCCTAGGGTGGCTGAGCAGCACTGTGCCTGCATGCAGGGAGCAGAGCCTTGAAACTGTTTTGCCCCATCCTAAGCTCTTATACTCTGGGCTTCTGATAAAAGAGTCAACCCCAGTGATCTCCAAAATGCCTTCAGGGTCAATTATTCCGTTGCTTTCTTAAATAACACTTGGCCTCTGTTGAGATGGCAGATCCATATTAGTCTCCTTATTGGTTGCTTGGCCACACTCTTGTTCTCTCTTGGACATACTTTCTCGTTTCCTTCAATATGGATAGGCTGAGAATTTTCCAAATTTTAAAGTTCTACTTTCCTTTTGATTAAAAATGTCATCTTTAAATCATTTCTCTCTTCTTCCATTTTATTATAGTCATTCAAAGAAACCAAGACACACCTTCAACATGTTGCTTAGAAATTTCTTCAGCTAAATATACTATTTTATTGCTTGCAAGTTCTACCTTCCACAAAACACTATGATGTGAACACAATTCAGCCAAATTCTTTGCCACTTTGTAACAGAGATAGGCTTTTGTCCATTGTCCAAGAACATATTGTTTATTTCGATTTGAGACCTCATCAGAGTGGTCCTTACTGTCCATATTTCTACCAACATTCTGACCATAGCCACTTGAATATTCTCTGAGAAGTTTGGGGCTTTCTCTATAGTTCTCCTTTTTTCTTTTTAGGCCCTCAGCAGAATTACCCTTTAAATCCATTCATTGCAAAGTAGGCTTTTTCTAATATGCAACTCAAAACTCTCCCATCCTTTGCTCATTACCCAGGTCCAGAGCCACTTCCACATTTTAAGGTATTTGTTACAGCAGCACCCCCACTTCTCAGTGCTAATTTTCTGTCTTAGTCCATTCAGGCAACAATCACAAAATACCACAGACTGGGTGGCTTATAAAAAACAGAAATTTTTTTCTCACAGTTCTGGAAGCTGGGAAGTACATGATCAAGGAATTGGCAGATTGAGTGTCTAGTGGAATCCTGCTTTCTAATTCATAGATGATGCCTTCTTGCTGTGTCCTCACATGGATGAAGCGGCAAGGCAGATCTCTGCCTTCATGATCCAATCACCTCCCCCATCTCCTGGCCCCATCTCCTGATACCATCACGTTCGCAGTTAGGTTTCAACATATGAATTTTGGGGGAACAAAATCATTCAGGTCATGTATAGTACCATATCTAGGATGAGTGTTTGAGCTGATTTAAAAAATTGTATTATGAAGTGCAAGAAAACTCTAGCAAGGCAGAAGACATGGAAATATTGAGGGGCTGATATATATCTGGGCTATTGTGGTAACCAGCTTCTAAAGAGGCCCTCAATGATTCTTGCCCCTTGGCATTCAAACACCTGTGCAGTCCTCGCCCACACCAAATAGAGCTGACCTGTATAATTAATAGGATATTACAGAAATAATGGTGTCTTACTTCCTTTTTTTTTGAAACAGAGTCTCACTCTTTCACCCAAGCTGGAGTGCAGTGGTACGATCTCGGCTCACTGCAACCTCCGCCTCCTGGGTTCAAGTGATTCTCCTGCCTCAGCCTCCCGAGTAGCTGGGATTACAGGCACACACCACCACACCCAGCTAATTTTTGTATTTCTAGTAGAGACGGGGTTTCACCAGGTTTGCCAGGCTGGTCTTGAACTCGTGACCTCAGGTGATCCATCCCCCACAAAGTGTTGGGATTACAGGCTTGAGCCACCATGCCTGGCCAGTGGTGTGTGACTTCTGAGGCTAGGAAATAATAACACATTGTGACTTCCACCTTGCTACCTCTTGGATGGCTCCTTCTGGGGAAGCCAGCTGCCATGTTGTGAGGACACTCAAGCAGTCCTCTGGAGAGGGCCATGTGACAAGGAACTGAGATCTACCAATAGCAAGCACAAACACCAATTTGCCAATGAGGAAACTTGAAATCATATCCTCTAGCCCCTGCCAAACCTTCACTGACTACAGTCCTGGTTGTCAACTTGACTGCGATCTCAAGTAACAACATCACACACATTTTCATGAGCCATGAGCCAGAAACACCCACCTGACGTGCTCCCGTGTTTTTGACCCACAGAAACCATGAGAAATGATACACAGTGTGACAATGTTTATTGATATTCTAAGCCATTAAGTTTTGGGGTAATCTGTTACTCATCTATAGCCAGCTAATGTATTACGCTCTCAGTCAAAATTCTTTGTGGATAATTATCTCAACTCTCTGGGCTACCCCCAATCCCACATACACGCTGTGTGTTGTGCTCAGAGAATAGTGTGTTTCCTTTTCTTCCAGACCCTCTAAGTACTATTTCAAGAACACTTTTCTTTTCTTTCTTTTCTTTTCTTTTTTTTTTTTGTTTGAGATGGAGTCTCACTCTGTCACCAGGCTGGAGTGCAGTGGCGCAATCTCAGCTCACCACAACCTCTGCCTCCTGGGTTCAAGTGATTCTCCTGCCTCAGCCTCCTGAGTAGCTGGGACTACAGGTGTGTGCCGCCACACCCAGCTAATTTTTGTATTTTTAGTAGAGATGGGGTTTCACTATGTTGGCCAGGTTGGTCTCGAACTCCTGACTTTGTGATCCACCCGTGTCAGCTTCCCAAAGTGCTGGGATTACAGGTGTGAGCCACTGTGCCCGGCCCTTCAAAAACACTTTTCAAAGGTTGCTGTGCACTGAAGCAACCTAAACACTTAATTCCAGATCCCTGAGTCCTATGTATTTCTAATGTAGACTAATCACAGAAAACAACGAAAACATTTGCTTGCAAACATGAGATATTTGTTCAATTCCCATCCATTAAAAAGCAACTTTTGAGTTTGTTTTATCACAAATTTTAAAAATCTTAGAAATATGACATTCCAATATGTTTACAACAGATATTATTTTGAAGAAATTTTTTAATTTTTTCTTGATGGAAACTTTAATGAGAAAGAGTCAGCTTTTTTATGGTTAACTATAATTTATTGTACATTTTCTTCTTTAACTTTTATTTTAAGTTCAGGGTACTTGTGCTGGTTTGTTATATAGGTAAACTTGTGTCATGGGGGTTTATCATACAGGTTATCAGGTGTTAAGCCTAGTACTCATTAGTTATTTTTCCTAATCCTCTCCCTCCTCCCATCCTTCACCCTCTCATAGGCCCCACTGTCCATTTTTCCCCTCTACGTGTCCATGTGTTCTCATCATTTAGCTCCCACTTATAAGTGAGAACATGCGGTATGTGGTTTTCTGCTCCTGCATTAGTTTGCTAAGGATAATGGCCTCCAGGTCCATCCATGTTCCTGCAAAATACATGATCTTTCTTTTTTATGGCTTAATAGTGGTGCATCCATGGTGTATATGTACCACATTTTCTTTATCCAATCTACTGTTGATGGGCATTTAGGTTGATTCCATATCTTTGCTATTGTGCTGCAGTGAACGTACACATGTATGTGTCTTTATGATAGAACTATTTATATTCCTTTTGGTATACACCCAGTAATGGGATTGCTGGGTCAAATGGTATTTCTGTTTTTAGGTCTTTGAGGAATTGTCACACTGTTTTCCACAATAGTTGAACTAAATTACTCTCCCACCAACAATGTGTAAGTGTTGCTTTTTTTCTGCAACCTAACACCTGTTATTTTTTGACTTTTTAATAGTAGCCGTTCTGACTGGTGTGAGATGGTATCTCATTGGGGTTTTGATTTGCATTTCTCTAATGATCAGTGATATTGAGCTTTTTTCCATATGCTTCTTAGCTGCATGTATGTCTTCTTTTGAAAAGTGCCTGTTCACGTCCTTTGTCCACTTTTTAATGAGGTTGTTTTTTTTCTTGTAAATTTGTGTAAGTCCCTTATAGATGCTGGATATTAAACCTTTGTCAGATGCATAGTTTGCAAAATTTTTCTCCCATTCTGTAGGTTGTCTGTTTACTCTGTTAATAGTTTCTTTGGCTGTGAAGAAGCTCTTTAGTTTAATTAGATCCCATTTGTCAATTTTTGCCTTTGTTGCAATTGCTTTTGGCATTTTCGTCATGAAATCTTTGCCTGTTCCTATGTCCAGAATGGTATTGCCTAGCTTGTCTCCCAGGGTTTTTATAGTTTGGGGTTTTATATTTCAGTCTTTAATCCATCTTGAGTTAATTTTTGTATATGGTGTAAAGAAGGGGTCCAGCTTCAATCTTCTGCATATGGCTAGAGAGTTATCCCAGCACCATTTATTGAATAGGGAGTTCTTTCCCCATTGCTTGTTTTTGTCAGCTTTGTTGAAGATCAGAGAGTATAAAAGAATTTTAAAGACGCTGTTAGATGCAATGTAAAATGTAAACTTTGTGCATCACAACTTTAACTTATGAGTGATTATCATGCCCAATTGTCAATACATCACTGATTGATATTTAGAATAGTTGGACCAGAAGTGGATTCAACCAATAAAAATGTACAGGTTGGTCATGCACACATTAATGTCTACCCCAGCAATTGGTAAGTAAACTGTAGTGGTAGCAGATGATGGCTATCAATGATGGAACAATAGAAAAAAATTAATTATCCATGGCCAGTAACTGCTAATAAAGTAATACAGTCACACACATTTCCAAAATGTCTATGAATAGGAAGGAGAATAATAAAGGCAGGAAATAGAAATCAAGTTGTTCCAAAGGACCTAAGCAGGTAATTTTAGAGAAACAAAAATTGTCACATGTATGGCTTGTACCCCAGATCATGTTATCTCTGTTTAATGCAGGTTCAAATGCTAAGGCTGGACAGTGGCGATGAATCCAGGGGTAGAACAGTCTGTTGGAGGAAGAGTGGGCAAGACAGGATTGTATTATCAGAGGGATAAAAAGCATCGGTAGTCCAACAGGTCTGAGCTGGCATTAATGTGTCCGAACTCCAGCCGAGAATTAGCGTTAGAGACATCTAAGAAAACTTCTACTGGGAAGCTGTGATTCAGAGCAGGAAATCCAGTCCCTGGGGTGGAATTTCCAGCTGATTTTGCTGGGACTTCACAAGTTTTGCATCCACCTCCTGAACCCCAGAAAAGGCCTCTTCTCCACAGGAGGCTCCATAGCCATCTCCAGGGGAAACCCCCAAAGGCCCGCATAGAAGGCTGGACGTCTCTGGCCTTCCCTTGAGGCCCAATATACCTCAAGTCATGACTGCTCTTTGGATCCTGAAAATCTACTTCCTGAGGGTCAGCACTCTTTCTACCCAAGCAACGGAAGCTCCCCTCCACCTGGGACTTCCTTCCTGCCGGCTGTGGGCAGTCTAGCCCCTCAGCTCTCTTAGGGTGCATGGTTCTTTTCAGACTCCCAGGGGTAGTCTTGAACTTTCAGATGTACAGCCCCCTTTGTTAGTGACTTAGAACAAATTCCCAAGAGCCGGGAAGGAGGCTTCTTGGGGAAGTACTCACTGCACAGCACCAGTGACCCTCCTCCCCTGATCAAATCCCATAAGGAGGATGCAGATCCTTCTGCTGTTAAGGTGAGCTCTCTTTACTCTCTTTTTGGAGGACTTGGAGCTTACATTTTCATCCTCTTCTTTGTACAAGAATCTTAATTTCTGTGTCCAGGATGTGACCCCTGACCTGTAACTCCTTTTTCAGTTTTTCTCAAAGGACACTTATGAAGGAGGGCATCCAAGAATTTTGAGTGAGAATAAAGGTTAGACTAACTCATGTTGCCAAGCTAGACTTATCTTAAAGGAAAGAGTCCTCTTTTATTTTATTTTTTTCTTCCTTGGGCTTCTTTCCAAAGCATTGTTTATAGTTGTGTCTTAAAAAAAAGAAAAAGGAAATTACAGAGTTTAAGCCTGACTCTTGCAAAAGGTCTAAATCTGTGATGGGAACTGGGTTTACAAGACAGAACAGGTCTGTGCAAAGAGTTTATAGTTTAACATGATCCACAAACAAGTACATGGGCACAGCTCTGAAGGAGGCATTTCTCTCCTTAGAAAGCATCCTGGGGTTCCCAGGATCAAGTTCAAGGTCACTGTGCAGTGTACAGGGCTCTTCAAGATCTGGCCCCCCCGACCCTGCAAACTCACCTTCTCCATCAACAAGTAAGTTGTGTCCAGGCTCTCTCATGACTTTGGTTATGCTACTTCTTTGCCTTGAATGTCCTTTTCCTCTGGCTATACCCATTCAACTTTCTGCAGACAGGTTAAATGGCACTGCCCTTATAAGATCCTAGATCCTCCCAGAAAGAGTTAGTAACGACTCTGTTCTGGTCTCACCACATGCTATCTGTAGCTCATGTGGCTGTGCTGTAATTATTCATTTAAATGTCTTGCTGCCCTGATAGCCTACAAGCTCTTCTGGGATGGACTTTATTTGTATCTGTATTCCTAGCTATACTAGTCCATTTTTGCACTGCTATCACTGCTATAAAGAAAAACCTGAGACTAGGTAATTTATAAACAAAAGAGGTTTAATTGGCTCACAGTTTCACAGGCTGCACAGGAAGCGTGGCTGGGGAGGCCTCAGGAAACTTACAATCATGGTAGAAGCTGAAGGGGAAGCAGGCACATCTCACATGGCCAAAGCAGGAGGATGCAAGAAAGTGGGGTGGTGCTACACACTTTTAAACAACCAGATCTTGTGAGAACTCACTCACCATCATAGAACAGCAAGGGGAACAACCATGCCCATGATCCAGTCACCTCCCACCACGTGCCTTCTCCAGCACTGGGGATTACAATTCAACATGAGATTTGGGCGAGGATACAAATCCAAACCATAACACCAGCACAGAGTAGGCACTCATTTAATGTTTCTTGAGTAGCATGGATGAATAAATGAATGAATGAATGAAGTCTTGAGTGGAAGAGCAATTTTGGTTGTTGAGATCTAGCATGGGTTTATCAGGAGCCTAGAGGAGGGAATAGGAGAGGCAGAATAAGTGTCTTGAAAATGAAGACAGAGTGGGGCACTGATGTGAACTTAATTTTCTCTATAGTTTTGCCTCCGATTTGCTCTAAGGGGGTGTCTTATATAGGAAAGGATGTCATTGAATCACCCTTTGATTATTGGTCCTTTGTGGACATTTCTCAGGAGGCTCATTCTTCACATGACCCAAGTTTTGAGTTAGGTGGTGATCAAATCTGGATTTCCAAATTTACTGTGTAATTTATTGAGTTTAATAAAGAAATAATCCCTTACAATTATATGATATCTTTCATCTTTAAACCTCAAAGCATTTTCTAACTACTAATAGACATGAACAGCCCCAGGGGTTTGCTGCTACTGGATCCATTTCTCTGCTGGATAAAAGTAGAAGAGAGTTAGCTAACTTGCCAAGAGGGTGGGTTATTATGTTTTAAAGACAGTTTTTATTATGGAATATTTTAAACACATACAGAAGTGGGGAGAACAGCATAATGAACATCAGTGTACCTACCATCCACCTATCAACTTATTGCCCACCTTGTTTTACCCACTTCTACCCTCCCATATGATTTTGATGCAAATATTGCATATCATACATTTTTATCCATAAATATTTCAATATGTCCAAAATATAAGGAATCTTTTAGAAAAAACATGATAGCAGTATCACACCTCAAACAATAAACAATAATTTCCTAATGGCAAATAGTCAATCCATTTTCAAATTTCCAATTGTTCTATAAATATCATAGATTTAAAATTTTGTGTTTCTGAGTCAAGATCTAAATATAGCTCACATACTGTGCTTGGTTGATATGTCTTTTACATCTCTTTAAACTTACAGGTTCTCTCTCTCTCTTGCAAGTTATTTCGTGGAGTTGGGTCTTTTGTTCTGGGGAGCTCTCACACTGAGTTTTTCTGATCGAATCTTCATGTATAATTTAACAGATTCCTCTCATCTCTGCATTTTATGTAAATTGGTAGCTAGATCTGGAGGCTTGATCAGAATGGGGTTTGATTTTTTTTGGCAAGACGACTTTATAGGTGGTGGTGTTTTCTTCTAACTGGGGGAAGATAATGTCTGATTGCCTTTTTTTTTTGGTGCTGTTAGCAGTTGTTCATGATCTATACTCAGAGTCATTAATTTATTAGAGGTTACTTCATTTCTTATTAATGGAATTATCTCTATAAAGAGAAACTTTTCTTTATCTACTATTTGGTTGTTCTGAGGTACATTTTGAATTGGAAAGAAAAATGCTTAGTTCCCTTCCTTTATTACTAATTTTCAAAATAATGAGTTGATTTATTAGTATCAGTAATAAATTGGTTAGCTAACAGTAACCAATTAAATTATTTAATATAGCTTTATTGAGGTCTCACTGACATAAACTGTGTGTAAATTGATGAGTTTTGGCAAATCTATATGCCTGGGAAACCATCATTACAATCACGAAAATGAATATATAACTCACAAATTAGGCTTTGAAAGTATTATTGGAACTGGTAGATTTACTTATTTATTTATTTTTATTTTGTTAGACAGAGTCTTGCTCTGTCACCCAGGCTGGCACACTGCATCTTACCTTCTGGGTTCAAGTGATTCTCCTGCCTCAGCCTCCTGAGCAGCTGGGATTACAGGCACACACCAACACGCCCAGCTATTTTTTTTTTTTTTTTTGTATTTTTAGTAGAGATGGGGTTTCACTATGTTGGCCAGGCTAGTCTTGAACTGACCTCAAGTGATCTGCCCGCCTTGGCCTTCCAAAATGCTGGGATTACAGGCATAAGCCACTGCGCTCGGCCAAACTGGCAAATTTAAACATGTGTATATTTTCCACTATTTTAATTATTATTCTTTTTGAAGCTTGAATTTTTCCAATTTTGAACAATGGGGGCTTATTGGAGTTATCCTTTATTTTTATATATTTTTTATTTTTACTTTTTGAGACAGGCTCTCGGTTCCATCACCCCAGGCTGGAGTGCAGTGGCGCAATTACAGCTTACTACAGCTTCAACCTCCTGGGCTCAAGTGATCCTCCCACCTCAGCCTCTTGACTAACTGGAACTACAGGCACATGACATGACACTTGGCTAATTTTTAAATTTTTTTGTAGAGATGGGGTTTTGCCATGTTGCCCAGGCTGGTCTCAAACTTCTGGAGTCAAGGGATCCACCTGCCTTGGCCTCCCAAAATTCTGGGATTACAGGCATGAGCCACCATGCCTGGCCTCCCTTAGTCTTTTTTTTTTTTTTGAGGTGTCACCCAAGCTGGAGTGCAATGGTATGATCTCGGCTCACTGCAATCTGCAACCTCCACCTGATGGATTCAAGCTATTCTTGTGGCTCAGCCTCCCGAGTATCCCAAGTAACTGGGATTACAGGAGTGCACCACCAGGCCCAGATAATTTTTTTGTATTTTTAGTAGATATGGGGTTTTGCCATGTGGCCCAGGCTGGTCTGGAACTACTGACCTCAAGCAATATGCCCATCTCGGACTCCCAAAGTGCTGGGATTACAGGTGTGAGCCACCATGCTGGGCCCTCTCTTGATTTTTTTGAAACAACTCTTATAGTCTTTGTTAATTTCCTTGCCATCTTCTTATGAGAGGGTGTTCCCGACCTGACATCAGTCTTTCTTTCCAAGGAGCCCTGCATCCTCTCAGTGGGAAAGGGGGACTTCATCTATTATATGGTGTTAAACAAAGGAGCAAAATCCAATATGATATTTGGGGTGGGTTCACATGCTTACAATGCAAAGCTGCTTTATCAAGCAACTCTGTAATTACCACTTTTGTTTGTATAGTGCCTTTCACTGAAGCAAGTTTACAGGATCAAATTTCATCTTGGGGACAATTCCAGGATGGAAGAAAAAGGTTAGAGAGATTATTATCCCATTTTATAGTTGGGGAAACAGATAAAATTGCTGTGGCTTATTCATTATGTTTTAAAAAGCTAGGAGCAAGTTGAATAGAATCTAGCCTCCTAACAATGAAAACAGTGGTTCTCATCTTGTTGCTAGGGGTACCCTGGATTTAACAGCTTCACTTATTATTACTTTTTAATAAAGGGGCTAGAAAGCTTCAAGCAATAGGCAGGAAGGAAAGTCAGAACTTTCTTTCCTTCTTTTCCTTTTCATTGTCCTCTTTTTCTAGTTCTCTCTTTTAAATTTTCTAAGTTTCCAAAGGAGCTGGGAAAACATGAAGAGTGGGATGAAAAACTGGGAATTACAGAATCCTGGGCTTAGAAGAGCCCTTTTAGAAAGTTTCAGCCCAACCCCCTCCATCTAGACAGCACTGTACTTGGGCTGAATCCAAAGAAATGGGCAGTTCTCCATTTAGAAAGATGCAATGAAGAGTATTCCACTGTGAACTAAGTCAAATTAGAGTTATGAAAACAAATCCCCAAATAACAGCTTTAAGTTTATGAAAACGAATCCAAGTCTAAGTGCTTAGAGAGAAAGAAATGACCGTGTGTAAACAGTGGCATGAAGCCAGCGACAGTTGTCTAGGTAGGAAAAGGGCCTGTGCAAGCAGCTCTGCCTTAGATTTCACTGTGTCCACCACTGAAGAAATGGAAAGGCAGCCTGTTTGTGCTAGCTACAGAATCAACTAGCTATTAACTATTAATTGGCTTAACAGATTCTGCATCTTCAATGGAGGCCATGAAGAAACATCATAGATTTAGCTTCCCTAGAGCTCTTTAAATCTGTGTAGGATTAGGGCAAGAATCAGAGGTTCTGGGGTCTGGGCAGTGAATGCAGGAATTGGAAACCCCTTATGTATCATCCCGGACAGTGTTTCCCAAACCAGTGTTCCACCGGTAACGGTATTCCACGGTGAATAAGGGAAATAAGAATATAGCCCTTCTTGGTCAGCACTTTGGGAGGCCGAGGCGGGAGGGTTGCTTGAGCCCAGGAATTTGAGACCAGCCTTGGCAACATAGTGGGACCTTGTCTCTACAAAAAATAAAATAAAAAATTTGCCAGGCTGGGTGTGGTGGCTCACACCTGTAATCCCAGCACTTTGGAAGGCTGAGACAGGAGGATCTCTTGAGCTCAGGAGTTCAAGACCAGCCTGGGCAACATAGTAAGACCTCGTATCTACACACACATGCAAAACCCACAAAATTATCCAGGCATGGTGGTGCATGCCTGTGGTCTCAGCTACTTGGGTGGCTGAGGTGGGAGGATCACCTGAGCCCAGGAGTTCAAGGCTGTAGTGGGCTATGATTGTGCCACTGCACTCCAGCCCGGGTGAGAGAATGAGACCCTGTCTCAAATATGTATATATATATCCCTTCTCAAAAGTTGCTAAAACATACCATTATGTTAAAGGCTCTGAGAAGTCTTGAAGGAAACAAATATACTGATCTTTGTTGAAATCAGTTTCTTCGAATGTACTTGACTGTATAATCTCCCTGTCCTCACTTTTCTGGTCCATACCTATGAACTTGTAGACATGAGCACACGATGAATGAATAATTTTACAGATGTTGGTGTGGATATTTTCTTTTGCAGATGAGGAAAATAGGGCTCAGGGAGGTGAAGTAACTCATTTGGGAGTCACAGAGTGAGTTACTGGGAGGCCAGAAGAAGTAGAAGAGGAAGCAGAGCCTTTGCAATGAGATAGACCTGGATTCAAATCCTGACTCCATGGTTTTCTGACTATGAGATCTTGGATAGTTATTTTTTTCTGAACCTCAATTTTCGTATTTGTAAAATGAACAATATAATGCCTGTGTCTTGGTGTGGTTATATGTTAAGTTTGTTACGAGTTGGTGGTTAGCTTGAGAGAATAATTTGCAAGTGCAGGCATCGGATGAACAAGGACAAGGTGGGTGCTGGGCTAACTGTGAAATGACTGAGATCTCATAGATGTGGGCCTGGGTTACTTGTGGGATTGACTCTAGACTAAGACCTGGGGCAGTGAGTGCTGCTACCTCAGAAGGAGAAGGAGGTGGGCCAAGGCTGAGAACCAGGCTAATTGGCAGTTCCCCATTAGGAAGTATGATTGCAAGGCAGAAACAATGCCCCGCCTCCACTCCCTTCTGCCCCACAGTACAAGCAAAGCACCTGGGCTAGTAGAGTCTGACTCAGCAGATAGTCTGGCCCGGGAGTGGCAAACATTGTTCATCTTCACTTCTACGTTGGCAAAAACTTGGGATGTCTTTATTCTTTATTTATTTTTAGTTTTTAGTTTTTGTTTCCGGGGGGGTTGCAAGGATGTCTTACATTGTTGCAGAGAAAATAGAATGTTGACTTACCTTGTTGCAGAGGAAATAGAATGATAACTTACATTTTATTAATTATGTAGCTGTTTGCATGTGTCATCAGATTTCACTCTGTTAGACTTTGGAAAACCTGTATGTAACCATTCTGGAGTGGAGATTTTAGCCTGAGATGAGGATGTTGGAGTGTGATCTGCCTTAAAGGCTATTAGAGCTGATATTTACATAGTGTTTTCTCTACTCTCCAAAGTCCACCCTGTTCTCCCCACCACCTTCAACAGCCTCCCATTCAGGCTCAGCTCCCCACCTTTCTGCTTCCGGGCTCCTGTGTGCATGCATTCTTGAAAGCACTGAAACAGTGAAAGAGTGTGGAAATTATCTGTGTTTCTTCCCAGCCTATGAACACTTAGAGAGGGCAGGAACTCAGCCTCATGCTTCTGCGTATCTTCAGCTCCCAGAGCAACCCTTACTTAGAGTCAATGCTTTGTAAATGAGAGTCGAGTGAATACATAAATGATGAACAAATGATGCTCTGCTCTTCAGGGACAAAACCTTTTTACATCTCCTTCTTATTGAATTCCTGTAGAGCATTGTTTTTCTTTCAGAGATGGGATCATCGTTTGCAGATCATTTTACAGATGAAGGGGAGGAGCCTGACTGAAAAATAACATGCCAGAATTTGGAATATCTAAATGAGTACTATCCCCCTTTACAACATCAGCTTGGCACCCTGGATGCTTCTTCCAAGGTGACACTTGCTGTAGATGGCAGTGTCAGAGGTACACTCTTTCACCTATTCTCAGTGGTCATACTCTGTCATTTTAGAGTAGATTTCACTTTTGAAATCAGCTCCACATCATTTGGAGTGAAGGCTGGTGAAAGGATGTAAATAACCCAAATGGAAGATGCTATTTCAGATTTTTCTTTCTTTTTTTTTCTCTCTTTTTTTTTTTCCAGACACGGTCTCACTCTGTTAGGCAGGCTGGAGTACAATGGCATGATCTCAGCTCACTGCAACCTCTGCACCCGGCACGAACAATCCTCCTGCTTCAGCTTCCCAAGTAGCTGGGGTCACAGGCGTGTGCCGCCATGCCTGGCTAATTTTTGTATTTTCTGTAGAGACAGGGTTTCACCATGTTGCCCAGGCTGATCTTGAACTCCTGGACCCAAGCGATTTGCCTGCCTTTGCCTCACAAAGTGCTGGGATTACAGGGGTGAGCCACCATGCCAGTCCTCTTTCAGATTTAAAAGAAAGTTTTGTGTGACACAAATAGGAAGCAAACCCACAGAGAAATTTCAAACCATTGTGAGCAACGTAGAATAAGCATGTGGACTTCAGAGGGGAGAACATTCGATTATTGTAAATTCTAGTGCATTGGTTTGAAAAAAATCTCTGTAATCTAGAATCATACCTTTCAGAGCCTGGTTCAAACAACAAATAAGAGTGATAGATTCAGTCCTTTAAAATGTACTTTCTGTTCTGGCCAGGCCCCCAGTTCAGGCTCCTAGGTTGGTTCCCCTGCAGTCGCTGATAACATCCAGAGCCCTTTCCCGGCATTGTTCTGGGTGTCATTGATGTTAAGCAAATGGGGAAGGAAATGTAATTCAGAGCTCACAAAGCTAAGGGGAACTGATTTTCAAGTTTATGTTCAAATCCGTGGCACAAACGCATATGCATTTTAACGAACTAGGGATGTGAAGATGGAGTTACTGCCTTTGGATCTGTTCTTTCCTGTTAATGGGAAAACGCTTTTTAATTAATGTTTTTGAAACTTGTTTAACTGCATGAAGAGACTTGTTCCCATGCATGTTTGGTTCAATGCCTTCCTATACTGTAGTGGGAAAAGAATGTGTAAATAAAGCCCTGGAAAATCAAAAGTCTCACTAACTCTGAGTCTATTTAATTCAGCAAACATTTATTAAATGCTTGCATGTTCCAGGCAGTGCAGCAGGAACTGGGTATGGGATGAGGAGTAAGACAGTGTTCATGCCCTAAAGCAGTTTATAGTCTGATGAGACAATTGACAGGTATACAACTGAATGCTGAAATCAGATGCTAAAAGGTTTTTTTTTTTTTAAAAAAAGTAGGAAAGCAGTGGGGAGGATGGGAAAAGAATTCATAGCACAAGTGACATTTTAGTTGAATCTTAAAGGACAGATGAAATCTTAATTGAGTTAGGAATTGGAGTGGGATGGGTCATGATGAAGCATAAAAGAGAATAAATGAAGACCTGGAAAAGGCAGACAATGCTGGCAGAATGTTGCCTGATGCAGCCTCCCTGATCATTGGTGGGTGCAGGGAAGAGGAGAAGCATTACTCTTCTCCCTTCCCAGGAGAGTAGAGGCATTTGTCCAGAGTGGATGAGGAACTAGTCTCGGCTCTTACTAAATGTGATTTGATCTTCTCTCAGACCTGACTTCAGGCAACTATCCTGCAGAGATTGTGCTCATAAACTTATTCACACTAAGATGACTTGGCAGCAGAAGTCTCTTTAAATTTTTTTAAAAAATATTTATGGGTACATAATAGTTGTACATATTTATGGAAGTGCATGTGAGATTTTGATGTAAGCATACAATGTGTGATGAGCAAATTTGGGTAATAGGGATAACCCATCACCTCAAGCATTTATCTTTGTGTGTGTGTGTGTGTGTGTGTGTGTGTGTGTGTTAGAAACATTCCAATTCCACTTTTCTGGTTATTTTGAAAAATACAATAAATTTTTTTAACTGTAGTCACCCCATTTTGCTACCGAACACTAGCAATTATTTCTTCCATCTAATTGTATTTTCGTAGCCATGGAAGTCTTAATTCCCTACTTTTTCTTACTATATTTACATAATTTTAAATTATTTATTTATTTATTGAGTTGCCCAGGCTGGAGTGCAGTGCATTTATGGCTCACCGCAGCCTTGACCTCCTAGTCTCAAGCAATCCTTCCACTTCAGCCTCTGATTAGCTGGGACTGCAGGCATGCACCACCAAACCCAGCTAATTTAAAACAATTTTTTTGGTAGGGACAGGGTCTCGCCATGTTGCCCAGGCTGGTCTCTAACTCCTGGCTTCAAGCAATCCTCCTGCCTTGGCCTCCTGAAGTGCTGGGATTACAGGCATGAGCCACCATCACCTGGCCAACACAGTGATTTACTCAGTCATTTACTTACCTCTTTTACAGTGGAATTTTATGCTTTGAGCAAGAGGTCTTTAAGGAAAATACTTTTGACCAGGGAATGTTGCTGGAGCACGTGAGGTCACAGTGGGTAAGTGAGCATCAGGGACTTAGACTGTGAAGGTGGTGCATTTGGGGACATAGGAAAGGAGTATTGACAAGGCGTGAGAAGGGGTTGATGGTTTTGCATCGAATCTTGCTATTCACCAGCGAGTTTCATCTTGCTGTGATCCCTTTATGCATGTGCTACTCTTTGATTTCCATCCTGTCCCATCTTCCTCTGTTTTTAACTCCACCTGCTTTTTCCAGATCCAACACTATCATACGTACACCATATGGCATAATGTTATAATTTGGCAAAAACCAGTGATGTGAAATTGAACTCTCCCTTCTACCTCCTTTTCCTATCCTCTTCCTTCTGTTGCTAGTTAATATACTTCATGGTTATGTGGGAGGCTCACACAGCTGGTAGCCTGTTGAAGGAGCTGCAAAATGATGGAAGATGCCACTTTAGAAATAAACACATTGATCCTGCAAAATGCCTGAGCTCAACTGTGTGAGGGAAATCCAGCAGAGACCTGAAATAGATGAGTCCATTGTGATTGTGTTATTTGGCATTAAAGCATAACTATTACACCATATGTCATACATCCGGTATCTCCAAGGCATGAAGTATGCTACTGAAGAGCATTTTTTAAATAACAGAGCTTTATCATGTTTCAGATAGAATTAACACTTTTCCATTTGCATTTTTATAAAACGTGATTACTCTCTTGCCTTCATTTTGTCTTAGAGTATTACAGAAAGAATACAGGGGCCGGGCGCGGTGGCTCACGCTTGGAATCCCAGCACTTTGGGAGGCCGAGGCGGGTGAATCACGAGGTCAGGAGATCGAGACCACGGTGAAACCCCCTCTCTACTAAAAATACAAAAAATTAGCCGGGCGTGGTGGCGGGCGCCTGTAGTCCCAGCTACTCGGAGAGGCTGAGGCAGGAGAATGGCTTGAACCCGGGAGGCGGAGCTTGCAGTGAGCCGAGATTGCACCACTGCACTCTAGCCTGGGCGACAGAGCCAGACTCCGTCTCAAAAAAAAAAAAAAAAGAATACAGGAACAACCTTTAAGCACATTTTTTTCATTGTTTTAATCCAAAGCAAGCTTACAGAAAAGTTGAAAATAAAGTACAAATAATTTATTTTTCCTGAACCATTTGAGAGTGAATTGCTGACATAATGCTTCATCAGCCTTTTGATACTTGTGGGCTCAACTATGTCCCTCCAAAATTCATATGTTGAAGCCCTAACCCTCAGTATTTCACAATATGACTGTATTTGTAGATTGGGTCTTTAAAAAGGCAATTAAGTTAAAATGAGGTCATTAGGGTGGGCCCTAATCCAATGTGCTGGTGTCCTTGTAAGAAGAGGAGATTAGGACATAGACACATACAGAAGGAAGATGATGATAAGACACAGGGAGAAGACAGCCATCTGCAAGCCAAGAAGAAAGGCCTTAGGAGAAACCAACCCTGCCAGAACCTTGATCTTGGACTTCTAGACTTCATAACTTAAGAAGATACATTTCTGTTGTTTAAGTGACCCAGTCTGTGATATTTTGTTACAGCAGCCCAAGCTAACTAATACAGTACAGTATTCCCTCTTTATGTGCAGGAGAGGTGTTCCAAGACCCCCAGTGGATGCCTGAAATCACAGTTAGTACTAAATCCTATGTATACTATGCACGAATTTCTTTTTCCTTCTTCCCAATTTCATGGATAGAAGATATGTTTTTTTTTTTTTTTGAGATGGAGTCTCGCTCTGTCGCCCAGGCTGGAGTGCAGTGGCGCAATCTCGGCTCACTGCAAGCTCCGCCTCCTGGATTCACGCCATTCTCCTGCCTCAGCCTCTCTGAGTAGCTGGGACTACAGGCGCCCGCCACCACGCCCGGCTAATTTTTTGTATTTTTAGTAGAGACGGGGTTTCACCGTGGTCTCGATCTCCTGACCTTGTGATCTGCCCGCCTCGGCCTCCCAAAGTGCTGGGATTACAAGTGTGAGCCACCGTGCCCGGCCAGAAGATATGTTTTTACCATAGATCTTAGCAACTTCAGTATATAATTTTTTGTTTCCTTATTAAGTCAAGAACTTTCACTTTTTTTATGGAAAGGAAGCAGTTTTATGCTTCTCTTTGGCATATCCAAATTGCCAGCATCACTACTCTTGTGCTTTGGGGACATTATTAAGTACAAAGGTGACCTGAACCCGAGCAATGGGATACTGTGACAGCTGATAACCAAGGTGGCTCCTAAGAGACTCATGGATGGGGCACATCTATAATGAGGATTTGCTGGACAAAGGGGAGATTCACATCCTGAGGAAGATGGAGCTGCACAGAACAAGATTTCATCATGCTACTTATGATGGTGTGCTATTTAAAACTTATAAATTGTTTATTTCTGGAATTTTCCATTTAATATTTTCTGACTGCTGTTGACCATGGGTAACTGAAACCACGGAAAGTGAAACCAAGGTAAAGGGGGACTACGGTATTTAAGTGGATATTTCCTACAAACAAGGACATTGCCTTCGATAATTATTTGGCTGTTCCTGAATCATAACCTTTAGAATAAACTGGTAATAGTTGGCAAAACGTTTCCTTGAATTCTGTGCACTTTTATAGCAAATTATCAAACCAAAAGAGGGCGTCATGGGAACTCCTATTATGTAGCCAACTTAGCCAGAAGTGCAGGTGTTAACCTGGGACTTGTGACTAGCATCTGAAATGGGAGCAGTCTTGTGGGACTGAGCCCTTTAACTTGCAGGGTTTGATGTGGTGTTAGTCTATTTTGTGTTGCCATTGTGAAAGAAAAACACGATGTTGGAACCTCAACTCACTATGCCAAAGGGACAGTTAAGCTTGGAAACTGAGTTATGCAAAAAACAAACAACAAGAACAACAAAAAACAAACAAAAAAACAACAAAAAAATTGCCTTTCTGTTTGTTCCTAAACCATCTATCTAGCTGCAGTGATCAAAGGCCATGTATCTCCCCAGGTAGTGCTTTCACAAATTGCTTACAAGGAAATTCCTTGTGGGCCCTCAAATCTTTCAGTTAACTAATCCTAAAACAGAGGTCTGTTGAATCTCATCCTGACAATACAAATCAATAGCTTATATTCACAGGTACAGGACAAGGACAAGACCGGAGCCATCCCTCCGCCCACCCCATGACAAATGCATAATTGACTGCTTCCTCTACTTCATGTTTATCTTATGTAAAATGTAGATTTACTGAGCATGAGATGAATGCATAATTGACTGTTCCTCTACTCTGTTTATCTTATGTAAAATGTAGATTTACTGAGCATGCGATGAATGCATAATTGACTGTTCCTCTACCTCCTCTTTTCACATGTAAAATGTAGATTCAGTGAGCACTAATCAAAGCCTCCCCAGAATGTACCTGCCTCATTGCCTACCCTCCCTCCTTTATTTCTTTCCTCCTTCACCTCTTGGTTGCTCTTTCTCCTTTAAATATTGAAGTCCTCAAAACTCTCTCAGAAAAGTCACAGATCACAGATGCTCCTGTGATTCATGGTCACTGCCCCCATTCCCTACAACCCAGGTACATCCTCAACTTTGGCAAAATAAACCTCTAAATTGATTGAGACTTGCCTCAGTCTTTTTTCGAGGTTGGGCATCTGCATCTGGTGAGGGCCTTCGGCTGCTTGCACTCACAGAGAAGGTGAAGGGGAGCCAGCGTGTACAGAGATCACATGGCAAGAGAGGAAGCAGGAGAGAGGCAGAAGGTGCCAGGCTGTCTTTAACAACCAGCTTTCACAGAACTAACAGAGTGAAAACTCACCCACTCCCCACCCCCAGGAAAGGCTATGATCTATTTATGAGGATGAACCAAACATTTCCTAATATACCAAACACCACCATATTTGGGATCAAATTTCAACGTGAGTTTTGGTGGGGACGAATAAACCACAGCAGATGTTAACTCCAGAAAATTAGTGTCAAAATTGAAAGACACTCAGTTGGTGTCTTTGCTGAAAATTGGAGAACTGCTTGGAATGGAAAAAACCCATATATTTGTTGTCAGAAGTGTTGAGGATAGAGAAAAACTGAATTGTTTTTTCTTTCCTTTTAGGCACCCTATGCCAAACATGCATGCACTTCTTGCCTGCTGGGCTCTGAATTCTGCTCTGGTGCCCCCATCCCCACACCCACCTTGTCCCACCTACCTTACTCTGCCCCTCCTAATGGCTTTAGGGCTAAATTGTTTCAGGATAGGAAGGGGAAGGGAAAAGGAAGAAGAAGACGAGAAAAAAATCACTATAAACCCACTCACCTAAAGCAACTACTTTTATTTTAGTTCACTTCCAGTCTTGACCTAGCATGTATACAGACAGTCCCCAACTTACAATGGTTCAACTTACAATGTTTTTACTCTACGATGGTGCAAAAACGAGGCACATTCAGTAGAAATCACACTTTTTGAATTTTGAATTTTGGTCTTTTCCCAGGCAAGTGATATATGGAATGATACTCTCTTGTGATGCTAAGCCAAATCATCTAACACAAAGCCTATTTTATAATAAAGTGTTGACTATCTCATGTAATTTATTGGATACTGAAAGTGTTCTGAGCATGTTTAAGTAGGGTAGGTGATATGGTTTGGCTGTGTCACCATGCAAATCTCATCTTGAATTGTGACGCCCACAATTCCCATGTGTTGTGGGAGGAACCCAGTGGGAGGTGATTTAATTATGGGATAGGGTCTTTCCTGCACTGTTCTCATGATAGTGAATGAGTCTCATGAGATCTCATGGTTTTAAAAATGGGAGTTACCCTGTACGAGCGCAAGCTCTCTCTTTGCCTGGCACCATCCATGTAAGACGTGACTTCCTTCTCCTTGCCTTCTGCCATGATTGTGAGACCTCCCCATCCATGTGGAATGTAAGTCCATTAAACCTCTTTTTCTTTCCAGTCTAGAGTATGTCTTTATCGGCAGCATGAAAACGGACTAATACAGTAAATTGGTACCAACTGAGTAGGGCACTACTGAAAGACACCCAAAAATGTGGAAGTGACTTTGGAACTGGGTAACAGGCAGAGGTTGGAACAGTTTAGAGGGCTCAGAAGAAGACAAGAAAATGTGGGAAAGTTTGGAATTTCCAAGAGACTTGTTGAATGACTTTGACAAAAATGCTGATAGTGATATGAATGATAAGGTCCAGGCTGAGGTGGTCTCAGATGGAGATGAGGAACTTGTTGAGAACTGGAGCAAAGGTGACTCTTGTTATGTTTTAACCAAGAGACTGGCAGCATTTTGCCCCTGCTCTAGAGATCTGTGGAACTTTAAATTTGAGAAAGATAATTTAGGGTATCTGGCAGAAGAAATTTCTAAGCAGCAAAGCATTCAAAAGATGACTTGGGTGCTGCTAAGAGCAGTCAGTTTTAAAAGAGAAACAGCATAAAAGTTTGGAAAATTTGCAGCTCGACAATGTGATAGAAAAGAAAATCCCATTTTCTGAGGAGAAATTCAAGCTGGCTGCATAAATTTGCATAAGTAATGAGGAGCTGAATGTTAAGACAAGACAATGGAGAAAATGTCTCCAGTGTCAGAGGTCTTCATGGCAGCCCCTCCCATCACAGGCCCAGAGGCCTAGGAGGAAAATATGGTTTTGTGGGTCAGGCTCAGGGTCCCGTGATGTGTGCAGTCTAGGTACTTGGTGCCCTGCATCCCAGCCACTCCAGCTGTTACTAAAAATGGCTGAGGGGCAGCTTAGGCCACAGCTTCAGAGGGTGCAAGCCTCAAGCCTTGGCAGCTTCCACGTGATGTTGAGCCTGTGGGTTCACAGAAGTCAATAATTGAGGTTTGGGAACCTCTGCCTAGATTTCGGAGGATGTATGGAAACACCTGGATGTGCAGGCAGAAGTCTGCTGCAGGGGTGGGGCTCTCATGCAGAACCTCAGCTAGGGCAGTGCAGAAGGGAAATCTGGGGTTGGAGCCCCCACACAGAGTCCCTAATGGGGCACTGCCTAGTGGAGCTATGAGAAGAGGGCCATGGTCCTCCAGTCCCCAGAATGACAGATCCGCTGACAGCTTGCACTGTGTGCAAGGAAAAGCTGCAGCTACAGGAAAAGCTGCAGACACTCAACACCATCTTGTGAAAGCAGCTGGGAGGGAGGCTGTAGTCTGCAAAGCTACAGGGGCAGAGCTGCCCAAGACCATGGGAACCTGCCTCTTGCATCTGTGTGACTCAAATGCAAGGCCTGGAGTCAAAGGAGATAATTTTGGAGCTTTAAGATTTGACTGCCCTGCTGGATTTCAGACTTGCATGGGGCCTGTAGTCCATTTGTTTTCACTAATTTCTCTCCTTTGGAACAGCTGTACTTACCTAATGCCTGTACCCCCATTGTATCTAGGAAGTAACTAACTTGCTTTTGATTTTACAGGCTGATATGGCTTGGCTGTGTCCCCACACAAATCTCATCTTGAATTGTACTTCCATAATTCCCACATGTGGGAGGGACATGGTGGGAGATAGTTTGAATCATGGGAGCAGTTTCCCCAATACTGTTCTCATGATAGTGAAGAAGTTTCATTAGATCTGGTGGTTTTATCTGGGGTTTCTGCTTCTGCATCTTCCTCATTTTCTCTTGTTGCCACCATGTAAGAAGTGCCTTTTGCCTCCTGCCATGATTCTGAGGCCTTCCCAGCCATGTGGAACTATAAGTCCAATTAAACCTCTTTTTCTTCCCAGTCTTGGGTATGTCTTTATCAGCAGCATGAAAATGGACTTGTACACAGGCTCATAGGTAGAAGGGACTTGCCTTGTCTCAGATGAAGTGTTGGACTGTGGACTTTTGAGTTAATGCTAAAATGAGTTAAGACTTTGGGGGACTGTTGGGAAGGCATGATTAGTTTTGAAATGTGAGGACATGAGATTTGGGTGGGGCCATGGGTGGAATGATATGGTTTGGCTGTGTCCCCACCCAAATCTCATCCTGAATTGTAACTTCCACAATTCCCACATGTCATGGGAGGAGCCCAATGGCAGGTGATTGAATTATGGGGGCAGGTCTTTCCTGTGCTGCTCTTGTGATAGTGAACGAGTCTCATGAGAATTGATGGCTTTAAAAATGGGAGTTGCCCTGCACAAGCTCTCTCTTTGCCTGCCACCATCCATGTAGTATGTGACTTGCTCCTCCTTGCCTTTTGCCATGATCGTGAGGTCTCCCCAGCCTTGTGGAACTGTAACTCTGTTAAACTTCTTTTTCTTTCCAGTCTTGGGTGTGTCTTTATCAGCAGTGTGAAAATGGGCTAAGACAGTATACTAACGCAGTATTCACTAGAATGGCTAAAATTTAAAAGTTTCACCACACTGAACATTGGCAAAGGATATGGAAGAACTGGAACTCTGTACTGCTGGTAGGAATGTAAGATGATGCAATTGTTTTGAAAACATTTGAAACATTAAACACATTCCTCTCATATGAGCTAGACATTCCACTTGTAGGTATTTCCCCAAGAAAAAAGAAATCATATGTCCACACAAAGACTTGTACATGAATATTAATGTCATCTTTATTTGTAATTGCCTAAAACTGGAAACAACAAGCAAATGTTCATCAGCAGGTAAGTGGATATGCTATGATACTCACATAATACTACACAGCAATAAAAAGGAATGAACTACTCCTGCATGAAGCAACATGGATGAATCTCGAAATAATTATGCTTAGAAGACAGGCAAAAAGACAGACAAAAAAATCATACATACTGTATGATTCCATCACTAAAAAAGTCCTAGAAAATGTAAACTAATTGGCCAGAAGTCAAATTAATGGTTACCCTGGGTCGGGGGCTGGTGCCAGAGAGGGATGGATGACAAAGAGACATAAGAAAGTTTTTGGGGATGATGAATATGTTGGTTATTTTGATTGTAGTGATGTTCTTATAAATATATATATATGTCAAAATTCATCCAAGTACAGACTTTAAATATGTGTAGCTGATTGTATGTCAATTATACCTCACTAAAGCTAAAAAGGTAAATAAACAAATAAATGAACATAGTAACCTATATACTGTTTTTACACACTACGAATAACCAGTTAGAAAATATAAAGGAAAAAATGTCTTATTCACCATGCCTATATAACATACAAAACAATCTATAGTAAATTTAATAAGCAAAGTGGTAGAGATTGTCTGGAAAAGCCTATGTAAGTCTTTGTGAAACTACCTTTGCAAAAACTATGGCAGTGAGAGAAGCCTAGCATGACTGATTCCATCTTGCTTCTGGCTGCACAGGCTGGCTGTCCCTGGTCATTCCTGGGCATAGGCCAAGCTAACCATGGGAGGAATTTAGTTTACAGTTTAACTTGAAGGCAATGATGATAACAGTCTCTCCCTAAAACTAACACCTTCCTTGCTCAGGGACTGAAGCTGCCTTTATAAAACTAACGAAAGACCACAAGATTAGGATTACTGGGGAGATGAATTCTGCTAAAATGTAGGCATAGTTTCTATAATCCCTTACTGCTAAGGAGTCATGTGGCTAGAGGTCACAAGATTTGTGACTTCCCAATGTGTTCTTATAGGTAGCATCAGTATTGTAGAACCTAAGATTGGTCTTTTGAGATGTTTTTCAGACTTTTGGTTTCTGGTAAACAACTGGCCCCACGTGGACCTGTGAATCATGACTCAACCGGTCCCAAGGCCTCCATCCAGAGGCAGAATCAGTGCACAGGGACCCTTTTCAGCACCCCTATGATTTCATCCCCAGCCAGTTAGTGGCACTCATTCCCTAGCCCCCTGCCCACCAAATTATACATAAATACCCTAGCCTCTGAGTTCTCTGGGAGGCTGATTTGAGTAATAATAAAATTTCTGTCCTTCCACTTGGCTGGCCTTGCTTTAATTACACTTCTTCTGTACTGCAATACCACAGTCTTAGTGAATTGGTTTTGTCTGTTCAGTGGGAAAGAGGAACCCATCAGGAGATTGCATTTGTAACCATTTGAATCTTTGAAAATCTTCAGAAAAAAACAGACTTGAATAAACAAGAAGACACAATATACTCATAAAGAGACTTAAATGGGTGTAGTGGATGCTGTGATGTGCCACTGAGATTCCCCACTTGGAAAGAGACCAAGGCATTCATTTCCTTTGCTGCTGAGAGTGTTAGCTGCCAATGGCTCATAGCTCGTTTGTTCTCCAGGAATCTCCCTCAATGAAAGCCACCTCTCTTAAGCTTAAGGCCTCTTCTTGCTGGGTAGTTCACCTCTAGTGAGACTGGGGTCAATGGGGGGAAGGAAGTTTTTACAAAGGTCTGGTCTCCTTGCCTCAGTTTGGGACAACTATGAAGTTCCATTTTAGCACTAGAACTCTATCTCCATGGGATCAACTGCTTTGTTGTGACTTCATTACAGTTCAATGCTTCCTCTGCCTGATCCCACCTCCTTACTCCCACATATTAATCCCAAGGCTTCTTCCTAATAAATCTGCTTATACAAATCTCCTTCTGAGTAGGCTTCCCAGGGAACTTGACCTACAACAAAGGATAAGGGTGTCAATTATACCCAAGTAAAAGTACACGTTTAATGCAATTTCTATCAGAATAACACTGAAATAATTTTATTAAGTGAAAATAGCTAAGAAATTGAGGGTAGGGGCAGGATAAGAACAAAATTGTACTTGAAAGACCAGAAATTTAATTTTATTATAAAGCTATGATAATTTAAACAGCATATTAATGATACGATAATAGAAAAACAGTCAATGAAACAGAAGAGAAAATACCATATTCACTATAAATAACCTCCAAGAGGACATTATCTTTCTGGAATTTTCTCTCTACTCCCATGACTTTTTAAATCCTGTCTCTTCCCTAAGGATATTGATTCCTTGGAACTGTTTTATTTTTATTATATTTTATTTTATTTTATTTTATTTTTTGAGACTGGGTCTCACTCTGACATTCAGGCTGGAGTGCAGTGGTGCAATCTCAGCTCACTGCAACCTCTGCCTCCCAGGCTCAAACGATTCTCCCACCTCAGCCTCCCAAGTAGCTGGAACTACAGGCTCACGCCACCATACCTGGCTAATTTTTCTATTTTTTGTAGAGACAGGATTTCACTGTATTGTCCAGGCTGGTCTCAAACCCCTGGGCTCCAGTAATCCTCTTACCTTGGCCTCCCAAAGTGCTAGAATTACAGGCATGAATCACCACACCTGGCCTCCTTAGAACTATTTTTAATGGAAGCTGCTCATTCTCTCATATGGACACCAGTGGTGGTATTTGCATTCCCTCGACTCCCTAATAATTTTATTAGGACATTATTTTTACCTCCTCATACAAAATCACTTAGTTTTTAGGTTCCAGCCATTTGATTACTCCTCCTTTTACTTTTCTCATTAATATTCTACCAAGTGAGCATTGTACTTCTACATTCATTGAGCACTTTAACACCTGGTTGAGTCTTTCTTCCCACCTTAGCCTCTACTACCATCTTAAATAAATTTAATATCTGCATAGGCAACACAGCTAATACCCTAGCCTCTTAATGCTTTAACTCAATGGCAATGAACTCCAACTTTCTTCTCCCTGAAACCTACTCCCATGGTCATAGTGGCCCCTTCATCATGAGGAATGGCTCTGCTTCTAAAACCTTGAACTCCAGCACATCCATGACGACAGTCTCCTCCCTTCCTCTTTTTCCACAAGTTTTCTTCTTTTAAGTGTATACCAAAAAGTATCTGAGCAGGTCTCAATCAATTTAGCAGTTTATGTTGTCAAATTTGAGGACCATGGCCCGTGACATGGCCTAAGGAGGTCCCAAGAACATGTGCCCAAGGTTGTTGGGTTACAGCTTGGTTTTATACTTTTAAGTGAGACAGAAATTCCAATGCAAGACACAAATCAATACTTGCAAGGTATATATTGGTTTGGGACATCTCAAAATGGAGGGGAATGGGGGCTTCCAGGCTATAGGTGGATTCAAAGATTTCCTGATTGGCAAATGGGTGGAAGAGTTAAGCTTTGCGTGAAAAGTTGAGTTCATCATAAAGAAATGCTTGTGTTTATTTATTTATTTATTGAGATGGAGTCTTGCACTGTCACCCAGGCTGGAGTGCAGTGGCACGATCCTGGCTCACTGTAACCTCCACCACCTGGGTTCAACCAATTCTCATGCCTCAGCCTCCCAAGTAGCTGGGATTATAAACAAGTGCAACCACACCTGGCTAATTTTTGTATTTTTAGTAGAGATGGAGTTTCACCATGTTGGCCAGGCCAGTCTCGAACTCCTGGCCTCAAGTGATCCACCCACTTTGACATCCCAAAGTGCTGGGAGCCACTGTGCCTCACCAGAAATGACTGAGTTTAGATTAGGGGGCTATGGAAGCCAAGGTTCTTGTCATGTACATGAAGCATCCAGGTAGCAGGCTTCAGAGAGAATAAATGATGAACGTTTATTATCAGACCCTAAAAAATCTTAGACTCTCTGGAAAAATTCCTATTAAGGGAAGGAGATTCTGCATAGAATGCAAATTTCCCTCACAAGAGACAGCTTTGTGGGGCCATTTCAGAATATGTCAAAGAAATATATTTTGAGGTAAAATACTTTGATTCCTTCAGGGCCTGTTATCTGTCATGTGTTGAACCTTGCAGTTAATTGGGGTCTCTCAAGCCTACCTGAAGTTTCTTTCTTTCCTTTCGAACTTGAACCCATGTGGTTTACAAAGGGCTGATCCCTATCTATTTGAGACAACTATAAAGTTTCATCCCAGCTTCAGAACTCCCCTTATCAGACAGGAATGATATAGCATCACCACAGGGGAATAAAAACTCCAGATAGCAGTTTCACATGACTAGAGGCTGTGAGCTTAAGACCCTGAAACACCTGTGTGGATCAAGTGGGCTAAGACCAACTGGACCCAACATGGTGCTGGATTCGACCTAGGTTTCACTTAGATACTCATTATATGCTCATTAACATACTCAATTACACATCCACCAGTGCCAGGAGAGTTTTGGAAACACGCATATTTTGTGTAAAAATGCATGGCATGGCACCACAGTTCCAAGAAATCTACATCTTTTTCCAGGAATTTTCATGACTATTCCATACCTTGGTTAAAGAACCCATAAAGGTAGCAGTCCCAAACTCCTTTATGTGAGACTCTCTCTTGAGTATGCCTGCACTCCCCTTTCTTGAGTATGTAATTTTCACTTGCAATAAATTTCCATACTTTCACTATTTTCTGACTTATCTTTGACTTTCTTCTCATGATGGTGTCAAAAGCCTGGACACTGGTTGGGGTTGAAGTCCCACCAGCGTTTGGGGACCTACCCTGGTATCACCTGAACTCATAGACTCTACTCTCAATTCCTTCCAGCCCATGCTCTGCAATGCTGCCAGAGAAGCCTGTCTAAATGATGGCTTTCATCAAGTTATTCATCTGTTAAGGCATTTCCTTATCACCCTCATCATGAAGCCTAAACTCACTGGTCTGGCACACAAGGCCCGCCATGGTCAGACTCCAGACTTCCCCTCTGACTGCTCCTCTTCTCACTCCTTGTGTTCCCACCATGATGACGTGCATAATGGTTTATGCCCTAATGAGTTGCATATCCTGCTGCCTCCACCTGGGAGACCTCCCCACACTCATCTCTTTGCAGACCTACTTCCCCAGCCAGCACTGATTACTCCTCCCTGAAAATCTCCATTGGCCCTCATACATACCTAAGGTACTCGACGCTCTATGTGGAAACTATTTCACTGTTAGAGTCACCTACCAGACTGTTAACATGTCATGTTGGGAGTTGAGAGTGGCATCTTCGAAATTATATCACTGCACCTATCACACAGTATGTGACACAAAGCAGATATTAGACAAACAGCTTGGCTGAAAATAAGGAAGAATGCAAGGAAGAAGGCTTTGGGCTTGGATTCCAACAACCTGAATCCCAGCCGTAGCTCCATTACTTACCTGTTAAGTGACTGAAGGTGGTGATTTTCTTAATCTTTCTTTTCTTTCTTTTTTTTTTTTTTTTTGAGAGGGAGTTTCACTCTGTTACCCAGGCTGGAGGGCAGTGGTACAATTTTAGCTCACTGCAACCTCCAACTCCTGGGTTCAAGTGATTCTCCTGCCTCAGCCTCTTGAGTAGCTGGGATTACATGCACATGCCACAATGCCTGGCTAATGTTTTTTGTATTTTTAGTAGAGACAGGCTTTCACTATGTTGGCCAGGTTGATCTCAAACTCCTAACCTCAAGGGATCCACCTGCCTCGGCCTCCCAAAGTGCTGGGATTACAGGCATGAACCACCACACCTGACCAATCTTTCTGATACATATTTACTTCCACCTGGAAATAGACATAGTAATAGCTACTCTACAGGGTGGCTTTAAGGAGAAAATGAGAGAACAATGTGAAATGCACAAGATAGTTCCTGATATACAATGAGTCCTCTGTAACTTTCAGGTTTCCTTCTTGTCTTTCTTTCCTCCTTACCTTTTGTCTTCTTCCCCATCATTTGCTGTTTTTCCTGTTGGTTCTCATCTCCTCCTCATGCCTTTGGAACAGCAACAGGAAGAAATACAACTGACTTTGAGCCTAACCATTACCAGCTTCAAAGTGTTTTAACTCCCAGCCCATGACTCAGCCAGGGCTCACCTCATTGTTGCTCCACCTTAATAAATAGTTGACCTTTTAGCTCATCTAACAAGGAAGGGTTGCTAGAAACAAACTAAACGTACTCATCTGGGTGTGTCCTGGAGTCTCCCTAATGAACCTCCAAGAGTCTAAGCAATTCACTTAGCAAACCTTGGGGGGAAAGAAGCTGTGGAATTCCTATAACTACACCCAACTCCATCCTCAAAAATATACTCAACACTGATGTGGACATTGAAATCCAGATGCTACTTAACATCATTTAATTTGTACCAATGGAAAATAAAGGGAGTATCACATTATTCCAGTGATTCAGAAAAGAAAATGGCTTGGATACAGAGAAATCACCAATTTGTAAATTTCAACCAGATTTAAGCTTATGCCAGAGTTTCCTGGATGCTTATTTTGCCTAAGAACATGATTTAAAGCATCGACCTGTAGATTATATCCTTACATACAGACAAGAACGACATTGAAGGCTTAACATTGAAGAAAAAGAAGAAGCAGGAAAGACAGTAACTAGAAGTGACCTAGAATAGTAAAGCACAAAAGAAATTTAAGGAAACAAAAGGGTAGAAGAGACTCATCAGTAATTACAGCAATTCCACAGGGAATATAATCCAGTTTCCATTTGACATACTAGAAAACTGAG
This sequence comes from Hylobates moloch, assembly GCF_009828535.3. Lineage (NCBI taxonomy): Eukaryota > Metazoa > Chordata > Mammalia > Primates > Hylobatidae > Hylobates > Hylobates moloch. The sequence continues at coordinate 30,947,967 of NW_026652297.1, read as the reverse complement.
GCTCAGAGAGATTATTAAATAACATATCCAAAGTCACACAGGGAGACATTAGTCACATCAAGGTTCCAAAACAGGTCTGTCCAAGTCCAAAGCCCATGTTATTTCTAGTCTTTCAGGTAGTCTCAAAGAAAGCATAGTAAACACATATAAAATGAATCCACCAGGTTGCCTAGGGTTTATTTAGCTTTATTCATCATCACCTGGCAAAGAAATATTTTGGAACATTCAAAACCATTAGGGGAAGACTCCCGTTTCCAGTCCAGTGTGTTAGGAGCTTGGAAGTCATCACTCTGTCCTAACAAGTAAAAAGCTGAACAAACTACAATTCAACAACTCTTCTTGGGTCCATCAGAGGATTAAGGTCACAGGTCAAACTGCTTGGAGAGACAGACAGGCAGGTACAGAGAACCACAGCTTACTCTAGGGGAAACTCATGAGCAGAAACTTCTGCAGAAACAAGTAGAGAAACCTGAAGTGTAAGTAACGAATTGCTGGAGACTCAGAGTGGACAAGTTGAGAGTAAAAAGCTTCAGGGGGATGCCCAGTCTTAGAGGGGAGCACTCCCACTTTTGTGAGTTTTAACTCCGGTGGCTCCAAGCGGTTCTCAGAGTGAAGATCAAAGGAAAAAAAAATCACCTCATGCTTCTAGAAGGGGAAGAGAAAAGAAACCATGGTGAAATATGTCAGAGCACTCTGTTCTTCACAAAGTCTGCCCCCAGGAGAACCTCTTGCACCAGAGCCTAAGTGACCTGGGAAAGGGAAATACCCAGCTCTAGCTCCCTCTAGCCATCCTGTTCCTCCTAAGGGGGAAAAGTGAGAAGCACACTTGAAGTGCACAGTCCAGAGGTACAAGCTTACTAAAAGACTGAGACCTGTTCATGGGACCATAGAGCACTTGCCCTCCCTCCACACCTTACCACCATACCACTAAAGGTCAATTTACAGCAGGTTTTTTTTTTTTTTAAACCCAGTATAGCACATCCACTTTCAACAAAAAATTGCAAGGCACATGAAAAGGCAAAACAAAACAAAAAACAAACAAACAAAAAACGCCCCACAGTTTGAGTATACAGAATGAGCATCAGAACCGGACTTAGGTATAACAAGGTTGGCATTATCTGACCAGCAATTTAAAATAACAATGATTAAAATATTAAAAATAGACAGTATGTAAGCCACACCCTGGCTTGTAAAGCTCTTTGTGAGAAGGTAATAATTCTTTGCATGTCACATTTCAGCTTACAGCGAGGTAATACAAATATACATGCACACTTGTGAAAAGTGAGCAAGAAAAGAAAATGTGGCTGGGTGTAGTGGCTCACGCCTGTAATCCCAGCACTTTGGGAGGCAGAGGCAGGAGGATTTCTTGAGCCCAGGAGTTCGAGTCCAGCCTGTGCAAAATATTCTGGCCATTCTGGCAGCTGATTAGGTGGTGCCCACCCAGATTAAGGGTGAGTCTGTCTTTCCCGGACCACTGACGCAAATGTTATTCTCCTTTGGCAAGACCCTCACAAACACACCCAGGATCAATACTTTGCATCCTTCCATCCAATCAAGTTGACACTCAGTACTAACCATCACATATACCATTGCAGATTTATTTTGCATTTCCTTAATGACCAGTGATGCTGCCCATCTTTTCATCCTTCTGGCATTTAATATCATTCTACAACATTATGATTGAAGACTGCATAGTGTTTCATTTTAGAGGTATCACAATTTAGTTAACCGATTCTTTAGAATAGGACTTTTTGGCTGCTCATGATTTCTCTTTGGCTACTATAAATTTTGTTGAGATAAATATTTGTATAATTAAATCTTGGAGTTACATCATTGACTATTTAGACTAAAATTCCTAGATTTCCAATCTGCCTTCTTGTTTCAGCTCTCATACTGTGTGCTTATTGTATTTAGTTTTGTCAGAAATCGAACTTTCTAGTTATTTCTACAAGATTTTTATTGATTCAATTGGATTTTGTAGGTACACAAATAAATAATGTATAAGTAATGATATTTATTTCCTTTGAATAATCATGTCTTGGTTCCTTTTTTCTTTATCCGATTTCATGGGTGAGAACTTAAATAATAGTGGTGTCTGTCTTTTTGCTGACTAACATAGTCGATTTAGTATCAAAATAAGATATCAGCATTATAGTATTAATTCTTTAAATAGACTTGTATTCCATCCTAATTTGCTATGATTTTGTTAAGAAGTTTACCTTTAAAGTAGTTATGTGTCGTTTTTCACAATTATTTAAATAATTATGAGTCTTACCTTTCCCCTTTTTACATATAAAAATAGAATCAAATTTATAAACTATGGTCTAATTTTTGAAAGTGAAGTTAGCCTTTTAGAGTGAGCAACTTGCCAAGTGTTTAATATCATTCTACAACATTATGATTGAAGACTGCATAATATTTCTTTCTCTTTTCTTTCTTTTTTAGACAGAGTCTTGCTCTGTTGTCCAGGCTGGAGTGCAGTGGTGCAATCTCGGCTCGCTGCAACCTCTGCCTCCTGGGTTCAAGCAATTCTTGTGCCTTAGCCTCCCAAGTAGCTGGGACTACAGGCGTGTGCCACCATATCCAGCTAATTTTTGTATTTTTCATAGAGTCAGGATTTCACCATGTTGGCCAGGCTGGTCTCGAACTCCTGGCCTCAAGTGATCCGCCTGCCTCAGCCACCCAAAGTGCTGGGATAATAGGTGTGAGCCACTGTGCCCTGCCTGAAGGCTGCATAGTATTTCATTTTAGAGGTATCATAATTTAGTTAACCAATTCTCTATTACAAGACTTTTAGGCTATTTATAATTTCTCTTTAGCTGTAATACATTTTGTTGAGATAAATATTCTTGTAATTAATTATTGGGGTACATCTCTGCCTATTAATTTAGGTTAGAATTCCTGGATTTCCAATGGTAGGTCAAGGAATCTGAACATTTTTCAGGCTTTTGATTATTCACTATGACTTTTCTCTCAAGAGAGTTAGCGGATATTTTCATGCTTACCAACATTCTAATCTATTCTGATGATTTGATAGGTGATTAATGCTATTACAGTAACTTGTATTTGCCTTTGAAAACACTGAATATCTTAAATGTGTATTTCATTTTTATTTTCTGTTTAAATGCTTTATTTACTTTCTCTCTTTTATTGTACGTTCAGTTGGTCCTCATTATTTGTGGATTCTGTACTTGCAAATTCACCTACTAACTAACACGTATTTGTAACTTCGAAATCAGTCAATACTCATGGTGCTTCCATGGTCATACTCAGATATGTGCAGAGTGGTGAGACATTTGGGTAACCTGACGCCCATGTTCCCAGCTGTGGTGGACCAAGACAACAATCTGCCTCTTGTTTCAGCTCTCACACTGTACACAAGGACCCTTTTTGTAGTCTATTTAGTTCCATATTTTTTTTTGCATTTTTGTGCCTTTTGTTGGTGATTTCACTGTTTCAGACGGTCCCCAAGCATAGCACTAAGGAGATGTCTAGTGTTTCTCAGCACAGGAAGGCTGTGCTGTACCTTATTGCGAAAATACATATGTCAGATAACCTTCACTCAGGCATAAGTTATAGTGCTTTTAACCATGAGTTTAAGATTAATGAATCAGCAACATATACTAAATAAGGTGTCTCCAAACAGAAACACACATAAAGCAAGGTTATGTACTGATTAGTTGATGAACATATGACCAGAAAGAGGTATATAAGCATGTAATGCTGTTTTTTGTTTTTGTTTTTGTTTTTTTCCATCTAGGAGCAATGGCTCAGTATTTGCAGAGTCATGTTTTAGTGGCTTTATAAAACATAACTACCATAGGCCGGGTGCAGTGGCTCACGCCTGTAATCCCAGCACTTTGGGATTACAGGTGCACACCACCATGCCTGGCTAATTTTTGTACTTTTAGTAGAGATTGGGTTTTGCCATGTTGCCTAGGCTGATCTCGAACTCCTGGCCTCAAGCGATCCACCCATTTTGGCCTCTCACAGTGCTGGGATTACAGACATGTGCCACTGCGCCCAGCCCAGAATATTTTCATAGGTGCTATGACACTTGTATTCTCTTTAACAATGCTCTGATGGGAGGTCTGCCCGGCGTCCTTGGTTTCATATAAACAGTAGGGATAGATGCTTTAGAAACCTCCTCGGATCTTAAGGTGGGGAAGCTGTCAATAGAAATACCCATCACCAGTTCGGCAGTGCATAATTCTGAGAGGAAAATGGGGACTGTTAAAGCTACGGTTGGTGGAAGAGAGGGAGGGACATTTTACTTTTGTCCATTAAAAGCAAAATTTTAATGGTTAAGGGGTGGTCTTTTATACCTGGCTGTGTTTGGGCCAGTTTCTACACCTGTAGTTTTACGTGGCAAGATCATGATGCTGCTGCCTGGGACATCAAGCCCAAACTCCTGTCACCCCATCCAGGTCCCTGTTTTCCCAATTACCATGTGAAAGCTGGGGGTGGGACCTGGGAAGGGGAGGTTATCTGGAGGATAGCTCAGTGCTTCTCACTTAGATTATCTGTGCTCCAATCTATATGAACTTGTGCCTTGAGGCTAGGATGAGGAGGCTGCCATAAGATAAGAAGAATTTACAGAGCCAGTTTTTCTAGTCTTGGAAGGAGAACTTGGGACATTGACATGGAGAATGGTAATGGCAGGCAGATCAGTCGTGATTGTGCTGGTGGGCAGGGGGTGGCTGTGGGGCTCTTACGTCACACTGCTTTTTACCCAGAGACTTGGGTGTGCTTCTGCATACAGAAGAACAGCACTAGGACCCAGAGAGCCGGTCCTAAGCATCACAGAATCCCAGTCTCTTCAGCAATGGCTCAGCCAACATGGGCCCACACGAGGTCATGAACCATTGGTTTAATGGCTCTGTGCCACTTGTAAGCCAGCAGGCAACAGGAGGATATTATGACCTCTGAGACCTGGAGCTCAGTACCAGATGGCATATTTTATCCTGGCCCCACCCTGGGACACCATTTCTAGTGTGCCACTGTTTCTGAGACCTGGGGTTCAGTGCCAGATGGTATGTTATGTCCTGGACCTGCTTGGAACACCATTTCTAACATGCCACTCTTTCTCTCACCATGGGATCCACCCCTAGCTGTCTGAAAGATACTGTTGAGCTACCAGTTAATTGAAGTTGGAGAAGCACAAATCCCTACTCTTAACCTCTCTGTGCTTACAGCATGGTATCTGTGAAGAATGGCAAGATGGTATCTGTGAAGAATGCAGGTCTTTCCCAGCCTTAGCTTAGAACGGAATTGACATCTGTCTCTCTTTCTCTCCCTGTCTCATCTCCTTTCTCTCCTACATTACTAACCTGCTGAGTCTTTATTTTCCTTAACCACCCTATATTAGCCTTGGAAATGACAGATATGTTGATGGTGAACGTGGAGGCCCTGATGTCCTTGCTCCAGATGTCAGAACCCTTGGCCTGATGTCGGCAGCTGCAGCAGCACTGGTTGTTTTGTTTGTCCTTCCAGATCCACTCTCCATCCTTCTCTACTCTGTCTGTGCTGTGGGAGGCTGACCCCATCTGTTTACTTCAGTGTAGCACTAGAGCCTGCAAGAACCAATTGTATGCATCTCATCCTAACTCCGTGTTTGGTGACCGTGGTAGGAATATTTACACCATGGACATTGGCAAATACTACAAGTAAGCATGCATGCACACATACATGTCTCAGAGCTTGCTGTTAAATATTTATTTACCAGCCGACCACTGGGGCAACATCAGTATATTCCTGGCCTCTGGCTTCTGCTTGGGTTTGGCCACTGAGTGGTACTTGCAAGGAATAGAATAAAGCATGGTAAGAGAATCTACTCTCCTGGCCTCCCTAACACATTCTCAGATTGGCTGAATCCCTCTCCAAAGGCTTCAGCTGTGGTCAAGCACCTACTCCATAAATCCATCCTCTCTGGATTCTGGATACTCCTTCCCTTTCCTTCTTGACATCTGTATTAGGCCATTCTTGCATTGCTATGAAGAAACACCTGAGGCTGAGTAATTAATAAAGACGAGGTTCACAGTTCTGTAGGCTGTTACAGGAAGCATGGTGCTGGCATCTGCTCAGCTTTTGGGGAGGCCTCAGGAAGCTTCCAATCATCACTGAAGGTGAAGGGAAGCAGGCATCTCACATGGCCAGAGAGGGAGCAAGGGGTGGTGGGAGGTGCCACACTTTAAGAGAGATCTTATGAAACTCACTATTGTGAGGACAACACCAAGCCATAAGGGATCTGCCCCCATAACCCAAATATCTCCCACCAGGCCCCATCTGCTACACTGGGGATTACATTTCAATGTGAGATTTGGGGGGACAAATATCCAAACTATATACAAATCTATGGGTGGTAATGGATCCAGATGCCATAGGATCTCTCCCTGGGTTCCCTAAACCCTACCTACATCAATAGCCCCATACATAACACTCTTCTTTAAAAACTCATCTGAGTGGGTATTAGCTGGTTCCTTCTGACTAATACAAAAGCCGGGCATACTCAGTCTAGTAGGAATGACTGCTGAGTGCACTTCCTGTGTCTGCATATAGATGCTAAATTCAAGAGCTGCAGTTTTCAAACTCTCTCTTATTTTTATTTTTATTTTTTTGAGACAGAGTCTCACTCTATCCCCCAGGCTGGAGCAGAGTGGTGCGATCTCAGCTCACTGCAAACTCTGCCTCCCAGGTTGAAGTGATTCTTGTGCCTCAGCTGGGATTGGAGGCATGTGCCACCACAGCTAGCTAATTTGCATATTTTTTAGCAGAGACAGGGTTTCCCCATGTTGGACAGTCTGGTCTCAAACTCCTGACCTCAAGTGATCCACCCTCTTAGGCCTCCCAAAGTGCTGGGATCACAGGCATGAGCCACCACACCCAACCTGCAGTTATGATTTCTGATAGAAGTGGTATCTCTCATTTGTCTTTCAGTCCTCCAATACCCAATTAATCAGTTCCTTTATTCTTTCTGTTAACATAACTGGTGGTGTTTAGTTTTCCAAGCCAGACCCTGGCCAACATAGACTCCTTGAATCTTCAACATGGACACTAGGTTAACAGCATCTGATGTCTCAGATGGTTAGCTAGTACCTATCTCGAGAAAGAATCAGGGATCACAAGCGAGGGTTTGTGACTATCAAAACTTAGTAAGATTGCCAGGCACAGTGGCTCACACCTGTAATCCTAGAACTTTGGAACGCTGGGGTGGAAGTATTGCTTGAGCCCAGGAGTTCGAGATCAGCCTGGGCAACATAGTGGGATCTTGTGTCTACAAAAGTTTTAAAAATTAGTCAGGTGTTGTGGTGTGTGCCTGAAATGGTTTGGCTGTGTCCCCACCCAAATCTCATCTTGAATTGTAGTTCCCATAATCCCCACGTGTTGTGGGAGGGACCTGGTGGGAGGTAATTGAATCATGGGGGTGGTTACCACCATGCTGCTGTTCTCATGACAGTGAGTGAGTTCTCATGAGATCTGATAGTTTTATAAGGGGCTTTTTCCCCTTTTGCTCAGCTCTTCTCTTGCCTGGCACCATGTAAGATGTGACTTTGCTCCTTCCCTCCCACCGTGATTGCGAGTCCTCCCCAGCCGTGTGAAACTGTGAGTCAATTAAACCTTTCTTTTATAAATTACCCAGTCTCAGGTATGTCTTTATTAACAGCATGAGAAGAGACTAATACAGCACCTGTACTCCCAACTACTCAGGAGGTTGAGGCAGAAGGTTCACTTGAGCCCAGGGGGGTTTGAGGCCACAGTGAGCTGTGATTGCACCACTGCAATCCAGCCTGAATGACAAAGTAAGACCTCACCTCAAAAACAAAACAAAAGTGAGCCCCTCAAAACTTAGTGAGACTTTCATGTTTGTGTGCTTTTCCCCTTGTTTTAAACATCTCAGTTACAACTGTATTGTGCCCTTGCAGTGATGCTTAAAATGAAATGGACTCAGAGTTTGTCTTTAGGAGAAGTGAGAAAACGGGGGACTGGCTTAATAACCAGCAAGGGAAGTGAGGTGGGAACACCTTCCTTTTTATTAACCTCTCTCAGAGATCTAGCATTTCCTTTCCTTATGCATATAGGCTAAAAATAAGGAAAATCACAGTAGTATTAGCAGTACATGCAACTCTGTTACTATGCTTTCGTAACAGAGTTGCTGCAGATATTTCAAGGGTGAGGGGCAGAGGTGGTCTTGGATGGAGAAGCTCCCCATGGGGAAGAGGGAGGGGGCAGCACTAAAGAGAAAATAAAAGTGGTTGAGGTCAGATGTGGTGGCTCACGCCCGTAATCCCAGCACTTTGGGAGGCCGAAGCAGGCTGATCACCTGAGGTCAGGAGTTCAAGACCAGCCTGGCCAACATGGTGAAACCCAGTCTCTACTAAAAATTAAAAAAAAAAAATAGCTGGGCATGGTGGCACATGCCTGTAATCCCAGCTACTTGGGAGGCTAAGGCACGAGAATCGTTCAAACCCAGGAGGCGGAGGTTGTACTGAGCCAAGATAGCACCACTGCACTCCAGCCTAGGTGACAGAGTGAGACTCTGCCTCAAAAGCAAACAAACAGGCGGGGCACAGTGGCTCATGTCTGTAATCCCAGCACTTTGGGAGGCTGAGGTGGGTGGATCACGAGGTCAAGAGATCGGGACCATCCTGACCAACATGGTGAAACCCTGTCTCTACTAAAAATACAAAAAATTATCTGGGTGTGGTGGCACGCGCCTGTAGTCCCAGCTACTCAGGAGGCTGAGGCAGGAGGATCACTTGAACCTGGGAGACGGAGGTTACAGTGAGCCAAGATCGTGCCACTGCACTCCAGCCTGGTGACAAAGCGAGACTCTGTCTCAAGAAACAAACAAATAAAACAAAGCAACACAAAGCAAACAAACAAACAAAAAACAAAATAAAAACCAAAATGTGGTTGAGTTCCTGGTACTAGGGCAGGGAAGACAAGAAGAACATGGAAGCTGGGCCTGAGGAATGACTATGGGAATTCCACAGGAAAAAAAGCTTTGGTGCCCTTTAACCCAGTGATCCTGCTTCTGGGAAGCTATCCTAGGAAAATAACCCAAAAGGAAAACTATCCAAACCCTTGACTCTTTCCAGCCTGTCTGGCTTGTGGGTACAGATGAGAACCCATTAACATTGATGCCTGTAGTCCACACATTCACTGGGTCAACCACATAACTGGAGGAACTAAGCCCCTGCCTCAGAGTCCCTCCATCAGTTCTTGGAGGTCTCTGCCAGTGTCTTGCACGTGGGCAGGACCAAGTCTCCTTCTGCCCTGCTCCAGCCTGCTTGTGGGGTCCTCAGCCATTAGCGGGTTGCCCCTCACTCTGCCTCTGCTGCCCCACCTGCATGAAAATGCTACTTATGGGCCATTTTTGTATTTCCCCAACTCCTGGCTACTGTGGTTTTCACGCCTGGACCAGGAAGTAACCCATCTTTGCCCCAGGCCTCATAAGACCTTTCCTCAAAAAGACAACTACTCCTGCCCTTCTCTTCTCTCTAAAAATGATGAGTACCACTGTCTGAGGTCAGCTGTAGAACAAACCCAGCATCGTCCATTTTTCTTGCCGCCCCCATCTCTCTCCCTACTAGGCCAGAATCAGCCGATGCCCATTGCATATCATCTTGTGGAAAGAGGTGCCTGAAAAATTGCCAGTACTTCACCTTCAACCTTCTTTTAGGCTCCCAGACTCTTTTCCAGAGTGGTGATCTGAGTAAGGCACTAAACTGTTCATTGTAGCATTAGGTCCAACAGTGAAAAACAGAAAGCAATCTAAAAGGATACAATTTGAGAAGTGACTGGGTGAATTATGCAGTAAAACCTCTTGTGAGATATACAGAGCCAATAACAATTGTGAGGACCCCATATAACATAAAAAAGTGCTTAGAATTTAATTGTAAGTGATAAAGAGAATACATTTTACTGTACACGACAATGACTTCAGCTACATAAAAATGATACATGCCAATGAAATGAAACGAAAATGAACTTGAACCAACAAAAAGCAGTTCAACTTGGAGTGTTAATGGTGTGGGACAAATTTTTCCTTTCCTTTACTGTCCTATTAGTTTATTTATAATATCATGTATTTAATAAGAATAAAAAATTATTGGAAGAAAGTAATAAAAGGCTTGATCCTGCTTTGAGATCTCCTTTGAACGTAACTCACGTTGTATTTGAGCTGGCGGGGGGGATGGGGGTCACCCTGACCAGGGATATGAGGTTGACCTACTATTCTCTCTGGCAGCATTTCCAGCTTGAATTTCTAGAAGCTGTACAAAGGTGCTTCTTTTCTGCAGTGGCAACATATAATCCCAAGGCTTCAGGAAGGAAGAGTAATCATGCCTCACTGTGGAGTTGCCTTTAGTCCATTTGGGCTGCTATAACAAAACAAAACAAAACAAAACAAAACAAAACAAAACAAAACAAAACAAAAAAAAAACACGTTAGAGTAGATAATTTATAAACAACCAAAATGTATTTTTATTTTACTATTTTTTTTTGAGACAGAGTCTCACTCTGTTGCCCAGACTGGAGTACAATGGTAGGATCTTGGCTCACTGCAAACTTCATCTCCTGGGCTCAAACAATCCTCCCATCTCAGGCTCCTGAGTAGCTGGGAATACAAGCATCACAATGCCTAGCTAATTTTTTTGGTATTTTTTGTAGAGACAGGGTTTCACCATGTTGCCCAGGCTGGTCTCTAACTCTTGGCCTCAAGTGATCCTCCTGCCTTGGCCTCTCAAAGTGCTGGGATTACAGGTGTGAGCCACCATGACTAGCCTAATAACAGAAATTTATTGCTCATGGTTCTGGAGGCTGGGAAGTCCAAGATCAAGGTGCCAGCAGACTCAGCACCTCTGCTTCAAGATGGTGCCTCTTATTCCATCTTCACGTGGTGAAAGGGTCAAAAACACATCCTTTAGCTGCTTTTATAAGGTCACTAATCCCAGTTATTAGAGCAGAGCTCTTATGACCTAAAAACTTTCCAAAGGCCTCACTTCTTTTTTTCTTTTTAAGCCTACAGCACCCAGTATTCCCAGGCAGTCTCCCATCTAACGACTAACCAGGCTTTATCTTGCTTAGCTTCCAAGACCAGATGAGATCGGATGCATTCAGGATGGTATAGCTGTAGACAGCCCCACCTATTTATACCTTCACACTGGGGGTTAGGTCCCAACATAGGAATTTTTTTGGGACACCAACATTCAGACCACAGCAGGAGTGTTGGAGACCAATGAGAACATTGACATTTGATAATTGCCCTCTTCAAAACTGGCTGACTTCCTGCAACTTGAGGGGGTCTAGAAGACAAAGGAATCTGACTGATTGTTGAAGCTAGTGCTCTTTTGCAGATGCCATCACCTGTGTGTTGTGTGAACTTGGTGTCTGTCCTCTTGGAGTCAGCTACTAAAACTTCTCATCCACACTGCTGGCCCCTGAATCCTGGCTAACAAAGCCTTACCCTATGGACAGGAAGAGAAATGAGAGGCAATGCTGCCCAGCAGCTGGGCATTGGTGATGACTCCAAGCCCTACTTCTCTTCCACCTGCTAGGGCTCTGCTTGCTCCATTTGTTTGCCAAATCCACATCTGGATTGTCCTGTTCGCCGGGCCCATTTCAACTCACAATTTGCTTTGGGCTTTCCACTTGATTCTATGCATTGCTCTCTGTGATGATCCTGGTGGTTCAGCCTCTCCATTTTGACACAGAAAGCCCCTGGTAGCAGTGTGGACAGCCATGTTGGCCTGGACCTGAAGAACACTGAATCTCACCCACCAGGAACCGGACTCCCAAACTCCTGGCTGCTGACTCCAGGAATTCCTATAGCTATAATTGTCTACATTGTTTTATTTTGATTCCACTTTGTTTATTTGTATCTGTGTATCTGCCTCTGAACTCTGTATCTGGTATCTTTTATTTTTATTTTATTTCATTATTACTTTTTGAGACAGGATCTCACTCTGATGCTCAGGCTGGAGTGCAATGGTGTGATAACTTGAGCCCAGGAGGTTGTGCAGCCTCAACCTCCTGGGCTCAAGTGATTGGTAGCCAGGACCACAGGCTAGTGCCACCACAGCCGGCTGAGTTTTAAATTTCATGTAGAGGCAGGGTCTCCTTATGTTGCCCAGGATCATCTCGATTTCCTGGGCTCAAGCGATCCTCCCACCTCGGTCTCCCAAAGTGCTGGGATTGCAGGTGTGCGCCACCACAGCCAGCCTCTTGTACCTTTTGTAATTATTCCTTGGCTCCAACTACTACACAGGGGCATGAAGGGGTCTGGGCCACCACTAGCAGGGCCTCTCTCATTCTCTCTTGTCCAGAGACCCAGAATGGGACCCTTAGAGAGCAATGATCTCCGTTGCTCCCTGGGTGAAATAGGAAACATAACACCTGCTCTGTGAGTCTTACTGAAATCCTATACCTCCAACTGTTCATGGATGTGAAGTTATTTAAATACTTTGGGAGAAAGTACAAATCTTGCTACTTTTTAAAGGAACTGCTAAGATACTTTGGACACTGTGCTTTTCAATATGATGATTTGTTAGGAGACTCACTCAGAGGCTTCCCCAGCAGGTGCTCCAGTCCCTTGCTGAGGGCACTGCAGCTTGGGTGAGAGGACCAAAGTCAAGACCTGGTTCTGCCGCATTCCAGGTTGTGACTCAGGTCTCACATTTCCTCCTCTGTGGAATGGGAACAACAATAATACCTGCCTGACGAGGTTGTGGTGAGGATCAAAGGAGATGCTGTGAAAGTGTGAACAAAAGGCAATTGCCCTAATTATTGTGTGTCATGTACCCATCATTGCATTAATTACAGTGGAGAGTGGGCAAGGGCTTAAAGAACACAGAAGACTTGGTTTTGCTCACCAAGATTTCATGCACAGAAGGAAAATAACTGAGGTAGCAGCCAGTGCCATTGGCAGTAGAGTTCTATAAGGGCTAGGAGTTGAGGGTGTGGCAGAAGAAGGGTTAAAGGTACGGGACAACATCAAAGAGTCCTCTGGGGTGGTGGGGAGGCAAAGAAACTGGCATCAGATGGGCACTTAGGGACCCTGTAAAGGGGTAGAAAGAGTAACAGCAGGGACATTGAGTCCTGCTTCTGTGCCTGAGATCCCAAGCCAGCTGTCAGCAAAAAGCCTCAGGAATACAAAAAGAAGTAAGCCAGGCCGGTCTCAGTGGCTCACGCCTGTAATCCCAGCACTTTGGAAGGTTGAGGTGGGCGGATCACCTGAGATCAGGAGTTCGAGACCAGCCTGACCAACATGGTGAAACCCCATCTCTACTAAAAAAAAAAAAAAAATACAAAAATTAGCCAGGCATGGTGGCACATGCCTGTAATCCCAGCTGCTCAGGAGACTTGAGTCAGGAGAATCGCTTGACTTCAGGCAGCGGAGGTTGCAGTGAGCTGAACTTGTGCCATTGCACTCCAGCCTCAGTGACAGGCTAAGACTGTGTCTCAAGAAACAAAAACAAAAAGGAGTAAGCCCTATATGCAGTGGATGGGGAGCTCTGTCAGCACATTCATTCTGGCAGCCACAGTGTGAGATCCCAGGCCCTGAAGCTGGGGTTGCCAAGCATCTCGTGGGAAGTCCCTACTTCTTAGGTCAGGCTTTAAACCCTTGAGATGGCATCATGGGGTAGGTTGAGTGCATCTCTATCAATCTCATCTTTGCAGTGGGAGGAAAGAGCAGAGAGTGCAGGGAGGGCAGTGGCTGATGGGGAAGTGGTAAACCTACTGCCTGGTGACCACACTCAGCTTCCCAGCTGAAATCCCCGCAAGCCACACAGAGGGGAGAAGGAGCTCTGTGGCCGCCGGACTGGGAAAGCTGCCAAGTGAGACTTCAGCACCAGCGGGAGATTCGCATTTCTTGGTTGGGAATCTCTGTGACGGTGCTGCCCTGCCAGGTGTCAATGATTTTTGATTGACCAGGCTCCTTGCAACTGTGTGAACCTGTTTTCACACCTATAATTGGTTGCTAAAATTAAATGAAAAAATATAGTAAAGCCTTTGCCAATTATTTAATAAATAGTAGCTGTTCTTGTCATTGTCATAGTCAGCTGCACTGCTGTGTCATCTCTAAGGGCTGAGTCAGCCCTGCCTCAATCCTGAGCCAACTGACAGGACTGGCAAATGTGCGAGGCTCTCTAGCTTCACCCTCTGGCAGGGGACTGCAATGAGTCTTGCTGCCCAAGAAACCAGGGACCAGGGATGGGAACTGGAAGCGGCTTTCATGCGACATTGCTGTATCCTTCCTCCCCATCTCCTCATCCTCCATGTTGATCCCTCAAAGAACTAGATTTCTGCTGGTTCCTCTCGCAGAGCACTCTAATTCCCACGAGGACTGCAGGTGTTCGCTTGGCCAGAACCCAGACAACTACCTGCCTCTCGCTTTCTGTGTCTCAGTGGTTCTCAAGATGGGCAATATTACCCTCCTGGGGATGGCTGGAACTTGGTAGGGCATTTTTATCAATAACGGGGAGCCCTACTGGCATTTAGCAGGGTTAGCCAGCGATGCTAGATATCCTGTGAAGTGCAGGGCAGCTTGCTACCACAAAGAATTGTCTTGCGTGCTTTCAAATGTCCTGCTGGATAATCAAGTAGGTGAAAGACCATTTCTTATTCATTCTCTGAGCTAGAACTAACTCCATCTTATGTACAAACACAAAGTTTTTCCAAGATTTTTTTTTTTGGTATTTCAAAAATATGATAAGATCTATATAACCTAAAATTTACCATTTCGACCCCTTCAATTCAGTGGCATTAATTACATTTGCAATGTTGTGCAACCATCACCATTATCTATTCCAAAACTTTTTCATTACCCCAAACAGAAATTCTGTACCCATCAAACAATAACTCTCCGTTCTCCCCCTCCCAGACACCACTGACTTCTAATCTACCTTGTGTCTCTTCAGACTTGCCTATTCCAGGTACCTCATACAAATGGAATCATAGAGTATTTGTCCTTTGTTTCGTCAAAAACTTTACCAAGAATTGTTCATCATATTGAAAATTACCATCACCAGTGACAAGGCCACATGTGAGGTGTTCGAGTCATCAATGAAATTTACATGTATGGGTCTGCACTTACAACTGCCACATTCAACATGACCATATGTACTTGACACTTTAATATGTTTTCTAACGAGTGTTTAAATCTTTACATATTGTAAGAGTTTATATGTTTTTATGATTAAATAATTACATTCAGGGGCCGGGCGTGGTGGCTCATGCCTGTGATCCCAGCACTTTGGGAGGCCAAGGCAGGCAGATCCTGAGGTCAAGAGTTTGAGACCAACCTGGCCAATATGGTGAAACCCCACCTCTACTAATAATACAAAAATTACCTGGGCGTGGTGGCGGGTGCCTGTAATCCCAGCTACTTGGGAGGCTGAGGCAGGAGAATTGCTTGAACCCAGGAGGCTGAAGTTGCAGTGAGCTGAGATCGTGCCACTGCACTGCAGCCTGGGTGACAGTGAGACTCCATCTAAAAAAAAAAATTATGTGGAGGTAGCATAAATAAGCTATTAATTTTATTTCAGATTAGGAAAGGGAGTAATATAAAACATTTATTATTAAAGGGGGCATTGGGCTTAGTGGAGCCGAGAGCCATTTATCTACTATAGTCACAGACAAATAACCAGCCATGAGGGAATATCTTGGAAGTGAGGTGCTGTTGACTGTGAATATTGCCTTGCCTTTATAACATTATACGGCCAGCCCCACCTCCCTCAAACAAGAATCCTCAAATCACTGAACCTGTTGGCTCTTTGGTCACTACCTGCCTGTTAGGTCTGGTCAGTGCAGTCAGGCAGGGTATTTGCACCTGTCTGCAATGTTGGACCTTCCTAATACTATTTTTTTCTAGCTTTCATGATGGGTATGGGCATAACAAACAAATTGAGATCAGATTGTTTCTAGGCAATTACCTGAAATTGAAGGTATATTTTCAGCATTCAAGGAAACGATTTATTCCAGCACAAATCCTAAGCATCATATAAATGGGAATTTGGGATCACACTGTATTTACTTCACATTCTTGCTTCAGACTGACCTGAATCTGGCTGGGAGAACTCAGATATTGATTTCTTCCAAATAAAAAGGCAGGAAGTATTACAGAAATTGTTTCCTAACCAACTGCCTGTTTAATATTCACATTTCCTTAGATCAGCCCCAAAGTCTTTCTTGAGAACATATAACACCACAAGACTTTTTTTTTTTTTTTTTTTTTTAACTTTAAGTTCTGGGATACATGTGCTGAATATGCAGGTTTATTACATAGGTATATGTGTGCTTTGGTGGTTTGCTGCACCTATCAACCTGTCATCTAGGTTTTTAAGCCCCACATGCATTAGGTATTTATCCTAATGCTTTCCCTCCCTTTGCCCCTCACCTCCCAACAGGCTCCAGTGTGTGATGTTCCCCTCCCTTTGTCCATGTATTCTCATTGTTCAACTCCCACTTATGAGCGAGAACATAACACTAAAGGTTTTAAATGGGCTGAAATTTTGTTGCTAAAACCAATTATGTGGTATGTGTGTGTGTTTAACATGGAGCCTTGGAGTTTGTCTGCTTGTTGCACTGTGTGAAGGATGTAATGTCACGCTTGGATAATGTAGTGTTTTCACTTCCTCCCTATGTCAATATTCCTTCACTCAAATGCTTTCTAGCTCTGTGCTTGGAGCTGACCCACATAGATGAACACAATCATTGGCCCCAAGGAGACTGAAGTCTTGCATGAGAGAAGGACTAGCAAAAACAAAACATGGCGATGCTGTGTGAGGGATATTTTCTCAGAGCTGTGGACCACAGGGGGGACAGGAATAATTACACTGACTCAAGAAAGGAGCACACAAACACACACCATGCGCACACCACACAATCATACGCCACACATGTACATACACAGCACACACATACACAACATACACATACACACACATCCCTGTCAATCTACTCAAGTTCTTGAACAAGGACCAGTAGAAACCACAGTGAAAGCTCAGTGTCATGTCATTCTTAGTCCATTTTGTGCTGCTATAATAGAATACCACAGACTGGGTAATTTACAGATAAGAGAAGTTTATTTGGCTCACAGTTCTGGAGGCTGGGAAGTCAAGATTGAGGGTCTGCATCTGGTGAGGGCCTTCTTGCTGCATGACGTGGTAGAAGGCATTACATGGTGAGAGAGAGAGAGAGACAACATGCTCGGGAGGAAGGCCTAACTCATTCTTCATAAGGATGCCACTACTAAAATAATGAGCTCATTCTTGCCACATGGACATTGTCCATTTATGAGGGCAGAGACCTCATGACTTCATTGTCTCTTGAGGGTCCCGCCTCTCAACACTGTTGCATTGGGGATTAAGTTTCCAACACATGAATGTGTTCCAGTATCAACTCAAGTCCAAAGTTCACGGTCTCAAATTAATCACATGTTGGTGAGACTCAAGGCACAACTCATCCTGAGGCAAATTTTTCTCCAGCTGTGAGCCTGTGACATCAAATGTGTTATCTACTCTCAAAATACAATGGCGGGACAGGCATAGGATAGATGTTCACATCCCAAAAGGGAGAAATAGACAAGAAGGAAAGGGTAACTGCTCCCCAGTTTGTCCAAGACCCAAGAGGGCAAATAACACTACATTTTGAAGTGCCAGAATAATCTCCTTGGACTCCATGGCCCACATTGTGGGCACAGTTGGGGGAGTAGTTGGGTCCCCGAGGCCTGAGGCAGCCCCACCCCAATGGCTTTACTGGGTTCAGTCCACCCAATAGCTCTCTCAGGCTGGCATTGCCCACTGAGAGCTCTACAATTCTGGGGCCTCAGTGGCCATCTCACTCCATAGCTCTGCTAGGCATTGCCCTAGTGGGGACTCTACATGGCTGCTACTCTCCTGCAGCAAGTTTCTTCCTGGAACCCCCAGCTGTGTATAGCACCCTTTGAAATCTAGAAAGTGGCTGCCATAGCCCCATAGTTCTAAACTCTGTGAGCCTGCAGAATTAGCACCATGTGGACGCCCTGTGCTCTCTGGAGTGGCAGCCCAAGATGAGCCTGGTTCTGCTTAACCTACAGCTGGGATGGCCAAGGAGCACCATGCTAGAATGCAGGAGTAGATGCTTGAGGTGGTGCAGGGCAGTGGAGGTCCCAAGAGTGCCTCCCTGGAAAACTTGTCCTCAAGGTCCTGCTCACACTCCCCTCACCATCCCTACCCTTGGACAACCGGTAATCTGTTTTCTAGCTCTACAGTTTTGTCATTTTGAGAATATTATATACATGGAATCATATGGTAGACTATACTGATTTTTATCTCCTGCTGTAATTATAGTAATCAAGCCAATGCTCTGGCTTGGGGAGCAAAGTCAGTAGTTTTTGAGGCTACTTCTGGTCCATAGTGCTAAACTTATGTCCTCAGTGAAGCTAAGCACCGCTGTTTATGTTTGCATTTGCTAGACTATGGCCATGAACACAGCTCATCCAACTGGCTGTGTCTTGTTCTTTAGATGCACATTTAAAATCACTGAAGACGTTAAGACGGAGTCCTGTTACCCTTTGGAACTCACCTGTCAATTGGATCTGTTGAAAAAAAAAAGTCATGCCTGTGTGATGTTGGTGAATGTAGGCTTTGAGCAGGTTTATGGGGATGAACATATAGAAAGATTGTTTGGGCTGGGTGCAGTGGCTCTCACCTGTAATCCCAGCACTTTAGGAGGCTGAGGGGGGCAGATCACTTGAGATCAGGAGTTCGAGATCAGCCTGGCCAATATGGTGAAACCTCGTCTCTACTAAAAATACAAAAAATTAGTTGGGTGTGGTGGCATGTGCCTGCAATTCCAGCTACTCGAAAGGCTGAGACAGGAGAATCGCTTAAACCTGGGAGGCAGGGGTTGCAGCAATGAGCTGCAATCATGCCACCGCACTCCAGCCTGGGTGACACAGCGAGACTCCATCTCAGACAAGAAAAAAAAAAAGAAAGATTGGTTTGCCCATTTCAAGTACCACCTTGTTATAAAAAAAAAAATCAGTGAATGTAACACAAGTGTGAGGCACATCTCGGTTATTTCTTGGTCACAGGAAATGTTGCAAAAATGATCACTTGTGGGAGAGTTGTATTGAAAACATACTTAAATCTTGCAAAATTTTAGATTATGAGAAACGGTTCAATCAGAAAAAAACTGGTGTAGATTTCAAAAAGTGTGTAGAGGGGACACCCCCTTCTCCCAAACAGTTCATTCATAATGTTGGAGAGACAGCCACAATTTTGCCATTTTGAAAATGGGGTCAACTATATTGTTAGTGTATTCTGGGAGGTTCTCTATCCTGGGAGCTAACATGGGGAAAGAATTTAAATGAGATTAGGGCTGAACAATTACAGAGGAAGCAGATGTGACCTGTGCCTTTTTCCACTTTAGATGATGGAGTGGTCCTAAAATGCAGCATCAGCGTCTCCTTGGGGGTTAGAAACTCTTGGATTCCTGAGACATTTTGATTCTGCAGGTCTAATGGGGCTGGACTTTCTTTCTGTCTAAGCTCTGATGATAATCTCCCTTCTTTTTTGGTTTTTTGTTTTTTGAAACAGTCTCTCTCTGTCACCCAGGCTGATAATCTCCTTTCTTTTTCTTTCTTTCTCTTTCTTTCTTTCTTTCTCTTTCTTTCTTTCTTTCTCTTTCTTTCTTTCTCTTTCTTTCTTTTTCTTTCTTTCTTTTTCTTTTTTCTTTCTTTCTTTTTTCTTTCCTTCTTCCTTTCTTCCTTCCTTCCTTTCCTTCCTTCCTTCCCTCCCTCCCTCCTTCCTCCTCCTTCCTTCCTACCTTCCTTCCTTCCTTTCTTCCTTTCCTTCCTTCCTTCTTCCCTCCCTCCCTCTCTCTCTCTTTCTCTCTCTCTTTCTTCCTTTCTTTTGAAACAGTCTCTCTCTGTCACCCAGGCTGATAATCTCCTTTCTTTCTTTTTCTTTCTCTTTCTTTCCCTTTCTTTCTCTTTCCCCCTTTCTCCCTTTTTCCCTTTCTCCCTTTCTTCCTTCCTTCCTTCCTTCCTTCCTTCCTTCCTTCCTTCCTTCCTTCTTTCCTTCCTTCCTTCCCTCCCTCCTCCTTCCTCCTCCTCCTCCTTCTTCTCCTTCCCTTCTTTCTTTCTTTTTCTTTCTTTCTCCCTCTCTCTTTCTTTCCTTCCTTTCTTCCTTCTTTCTTTCTTTTCTTTTTCTTTCTTTCTTTCTTTCTCTTTCTTTCTCTCTCTCTTTCTCTCTCTCTTTTTTTCTTTCTTCCTTTCTTTTAAAACACTCTGTCTGTCACCCAAGCCGGAGTGCAGTGGCACCATCTCAGTATTTCCTGGGTTCAAGCAATTCTTGTGCCTCAGCCTCCCAAGTAGCTGGGATTACGGGTGTGCGCCACTGTGCCTGGCCTGATGATAATCTCCCTTCTTTTTGAGATTATCTGGCCTCCTGGGTTCCTGGCCACAGCTGTATCCTGGTGGCTCTTGGCCACTCTGTGGGAGCTTTGCTTTGTTTCTATTCACCGTCTCTCACCTTTAGGCACTGGAAGGTGGACATGGGCAGGACCCTTTTGGCTGCTGGGCCTCTAAACTCCCTTCCGTGCAACATATAAAAGCCTGGGTATGTTGAAAAATGTTTTTGGCTTATTTGTTTTTGCTTTTATTCTGAGGAAATAGAAGTTTATGCCCAGAACACAAACAACTTTGTCTGGAATATTAGACACTGTGTACTCTTTGGCTCACTGTTTGGCCAAATTGCGTCCCTTCCTCCTCCAAAAAAAAAAAAAAAAAAGGATGTGGAGTCCCAGCCTCCTCAGAATGTGACCTTATAGGGTCTTTACAGTGGTAATCAAGTTAAAATGAGGTGATTTGGTGGGCTGTGGTCTGATATGACTGATGTCTTTATAAGAAGAGGAAGTTTGGACACAGGCAAGCGCACGGGGAGAGCACCATTTAAACGTGAAGATGGGCAACAACCCAAATGAGAGGTAACCTGTGTTTTGGGCTGAATCGTGCCCCCCTCCCGCTCCCCTCATCCCAAATTCATGTACTAAAGTCTAACTCCTATTCTCTCAGAATGTGATTGTATTTGGAGATGGGGTCTTTAAAGACATGTTGGAGGTAACTTGAGCCACCAGGATGCACCCTAATCCAATCTGACTGTGCTTACAACAAGAGGAAATTTAGAAACAGAGAGAAACACCAGGGATACAGGCACAGAGAAAGGACCGTGGGAGGATACAGCAAGAGGGCAGCCATCTGCAAACCAGGGAGCAAGGCCTTAGAGGAAACCAGCCCTGCAGGCACCTTGGTCTTGGACTTCCAGCCTCCAGAACTGCGAGAAAACACATTTCTGTTGTTTAAGCTGCCCTGTCTGTGGTATTTTGCTATGGAAGCCCTAGACAACTAAGATAACAGCTGAGACCAAAGAGTTATGCTGAGGCAAAATATACTTTTCTTAAAAAAATGAAAATGTTAAAAAGGATTTTCACTTAGCAAGGGTAACAGGAATAATATTTTGAAATATTGAATGGACACATTTTTCATACCCCCATAAATCCTATTCTCCCACAGCCTTCTGCCATTAGGGCTAAGCCATAAACTGCAGGGTGGGTGAGGATGGGCAGTGCCTGGAATAAAAAGGTCATTGATGGCTTTGGTTTGCAAAGCTGACTTCATTGATTCCATACTGAAATAACAGTTTTGAAATGCAGACTTTATGGGGAGAGATAATGTTTATTTTCTGAATTTTAAAAGCTCCATTTATAGGTGGAAAGTTAGGGTTGGAGTTTAGACATATAAGCCTTTGGTAGAGACAATGCGGATTATTTCATAAGGGAGGTGCTGACAGAATGAGAAGAGGAGGCAAGAGGTAAAATAACCAGGTACCTGGTTTGTAGTGTACCTATTGTGCTGTTTGTAGTACAAAGACAAGAGTGCATGTGTGCACATGTGTGTGTGAGAGAGACAGGAGAAGCTGGCTTTGGGAGAGCAGAAGGGCTGTCTTTCCTTTCCTACAGGCACTCGTCTAGTCTCTGTTTCGTTTCAGTTTGGAGGAATCCCAGAGCAGCGGCTTTGTTCCTTGCTTTTTCAGGATAGACCGGGGAAATATCAAGTCCCAAAGAACTGCTGCATCCAGCACATGCCACCCAGGTGGTGGGTTAGAAAGGGTGGAATGAAGGGGGAAGACAGAATGGAGACGCCACTATCCTGCAGGTATTGCTAGGCTCCTAGTGGAGAATGCAGAAAGGAGCTCAGTGAGAGCCAGAACACTTGCTGTGGGGCTACCCGAGGCATCACCCAGGGCACCTGTGACCCTGTGGCAGAGGCTGTGGTTAGACACCAGGTCAGGGAAGGAGGGAGGACATTGCCAAGATTCAGAGCATTTGCAACACCAGTGGGCGTCAGACAGAGCCAAGATGGTGGAGTTGGGAGGAGGGCACGACCAGGTGGGACAAGACAGTTTGACTCCTGTGTAAGAGACCTGTCCTTGCATCCGAGACCTCCTCTCCTGTGGCTAAGCTCATGGAAGCTTTTCCCTACATGAATGGAAGGGCAGGTGAGGATGGGAGGCAGACAGAAATCTTGAAAGATGATTTTACCAAAAAGAGACCACTAACTCAATTAAGGCAGTGGTAAGCTGGAAGAGACTGAATTATATTCAGCTGGCAAGCTCCTACCCTCTTCCTCTCTGACCTCTTCCCTTTTCTCCTTCAAGCAACAGTGAAGTAAAAGTTATAGGAAACAAAGAAGTAACCTTTTCTGGTACCTCAATGCATTGGACATAGTTTTCAAATCACTATGACATGTGTGTGAGTTCTTCTGAGTTCTGTAAGGCTTTGTCCCCAACTTTTGCCACAGAAAGCTTCTTTGCAGGTAAACAAAATCGAGACGGTAATTATTTCTCAGATTTTTTTTTCTTCTGTTTTGAGTCTGACTCTGTTGCCCAGGCTGGAGGGCAGTGGCCCGAACATGGCTTACTGCAGCCTTGACCTCTGGGCTCAAGGAATCTTCCCACCCCAGTCTCCTGAGTCGCTGGGACCACAGGCATGTGCCCCCACATTCAGCTAATTTAAAAATACATATTTTTTGTAGAGACAGGGTCTCACTATGTTGCCCAAACTGGTCTTGAACTCATGGGCTCAAGCAATCCACCTGCCTCAGCCTCCCAAAGTGCTGGGATTATGGGTGTGAGCCACTGTGCCCAGCCACTCAGATTCTTGATTTAAGATTGTTTATGCTCTGGGGCCTGGTTATCTCAGTCGCATGTATTCTACTAATATTATGCAAACAACGTTTTGATTTTTGTTGTTGCTTATTTCAATGGACTAACATATGAGTTAGCAAACTTTTCCTGGAAAGAACCAGATAGTAAATATATTTGAGGTTTGTGGGCTGCATAGTCTTTGTTGCAGCTATTCCATTGTGGCATTGTAGGGCAAAAGCAGCCATAGACAATATGTAAATGTATGGGCATAGCTGTGTTCCAACCAAACTTTATTTATGGACATTGAAATTTGAATTTTATATAATTTTGCATATGTCACAAAATCCTGTTTTGATTTTTTTCCCCCAGCCATTTAAACATGCAAAAACTATTTTTAACTTGAAGGCTGTACCAAAACAGTCAGTGGAATGAATTTGGCCCACAGGCTATAGTTTGCCACTGCCTGGAGTGACATATAACATGCAAACATTTTATATGGAAATGAATGCACTTTATTACACACATAATATTTCAAAAATAAGATGAAAGGTGGGATTTTTCAGGGGAAAGGGGATACAAAAATTCTCTTACTAGTTTTGGTCTAAACATGAATATTTGATTAAAAACTAAATCAGATGTTGTTGGATTAGTGTGATTTTTTTTAAAAGGCTATTTCTGCCCATGTTGTTGTTAGAACATTCTATTTTGATGAGAAAATAGTGAGATCATTGCAGTTATCACTGACACATGATGCCTGTGATAACAACCTTTACCAGTGGCCAGGAGGATTGACTGGTTTCTTTTCTTTTCTTGTTTTTCTTAAGACGGAGTTTTGCTCTTGTTGCCCAGGCTGGAGTGCAATGAATGGCACAATCTCAGCTCACTGCAACCTCTGTCTCCCAGGTTCAATTGATTCTCCTGCCTCAACTTCCCAAGTAGCTGGGATTACAGGTGTGCGCCACCACGCCTGGCTAATTTTTTGTATTTAGTAGAGAGGGGGTTTCACCATATTGGTCAGGCTGGTCTCGAACTCCTGACCTCAGGTGATCCACCCACCTCGGCCTCCCAAAGTGCTGGGATTACAGGCATGAGCCACTGAGCCTGGCCAACTGGTTTCTTTAATGCTATTTAACTCCTTATGCTGCTGTTTGTAGTACAAAGACAAGAGTGCACGTATGCACGTATGCACGTATGTGTGTGAGAGAGGAGAAGGTAGCTGTGGGAGAATGGAGGGGCTATCTTTCCTTTCCCACAGGCACTTACTCAGTTCTTCGTTGTGCAACCTGCAAACCACCACCATTTATTACTCATGTCTAGCCTGTAGACTCCTCCATTAGAAGTCAAATGGACTTGCAGAGATCAGCCATTAAGGACCAAAGTAGCCAGTAATATAGCCCCAGAGTCCCAAGAAATTACAGAGATAAAAACTGGGAGGACCCTCCTGCAATAGCCAGGAAGTAAGAAGAGAGAAAAACAGCTCAAGAAGGGTTGGGAAAATGCCATTTGACCAGGAAGCCTTAATACAGTTTCCAATTTCTCACTGAAATGCAGCCATCCCTTGATATCTCAATCTAATTCTTTCCTGAGATTGTGCGAATAACAATCTTTTGGATCCTGGGACCCTTATCTTTTTAAGTGGGAAAAATAATAGTGCTTTCTTGGCTGCCTAAAACCTCAACTATTTTTATTCTGAAAATTAAAAAAAAAAAACACTAAAATACTTTAAAACACCTATATAAAAGCCCACTAAGAATTTCTAAATAAAATAAAGCAATGTAAAGCATCAGTTACATAACAGTTAATGAACTCATCAGTGGGTCTCTTTGTAGGAAGTACACAACATTATTGAGAGATATTAGTTACAAATTACATTTTCTCTTGATATCAGGCAGTGAACATGTACAGCAACGAGTCAATAATAAAATAATAGGTTACAAGTACTCAAGATTCTATCTGTCCTGGGACCCAGATTGTTAGTGTCCCCAGGTGCCCAGGGGACTGTAACATGGAAACTCTGAAGGGCTTAATCTCTAGGAGCGAGTAGAATCAGTCTAGCACGCTCCATCCTGCAACCTGGGCTCAGGGCTACGTAATATGCTCAGTGTTCAGGCATGCATATGGCTAATCACAGATTTCAGATGTGAACAGTGAATTCTGGGTGAATATTTTTGCAAAAAGCAGCACATTTTCTGAGTAGCACAAGTATAGATAATGACACCTGTATGTATATAGACACAGAACGAGACAAAAACTTACCAATCAGCGTAAACTAGTGTTGACAATCAGCCTAATGCCTGAAATTGGAAAGATTTTGTAAGAACAAGGCCAAGAGAATGACATGAAAAGTAAATGAATAAATCATTGACAAATATATCATCATGTCCCTCTTTTTCTTAATATTGTTAATACATTTAGTGACTATGCTATTATTTTATTTTTATTTTTTTGAGATGAAGTCTCACTCTGTCGCTCAGGCTAGGGTGCAGTGGCATGATTTTGACTCACTGCAACCTCCACCTCCCAGGTTCAAGTGATTCTCTTGCCTTAGCCTCCTGAGTAGCTGGGACTACAGGCGTGTGCAACAATGCCCGGATAATTTTTGTATTTTTAGTAGAGATGGGGATTCACTATGTTAGCCAGGCTGCTCTCGAACTCCTGACCTCAGGTGATCTGCCTGCCTTGGCCTCCCAAAGTGCTGGGATTACAGGTGTGAGACACTGCACCCAGCCACCATGCTATTATTTTATACAAATAGCTGGTGTGCAGAGATATAAGATATGAATTTACTTTCCTCATCTACTCAGTCATAGGTCCCTACAGAGTTTGTTCCTCCTATGCATCGAAATGCTCATTCTCCCTACATGCCCTTCCCTCCATTGTCTCCGCAGTGACTCCATTCCCTATGCCCATCCTTCTGGCATCCTCGCTCCATCCTATGGTTGCTGTGAAGACGGCTCCAGCCCCTCAGGTCCTATGTGTGCTGGAGGGACATGGAGCCCTTCAGATTTTGTAGAGTGAAGTGCCCTGAAGCCAAGGGATTTTGCCCTGTCTGTCCTGCCCTCCTCTCCCTGCCAGCATCAGCCTTGCCAAACTCTTCGCCTAAGGCTGGCTTCCAGACATGAGTAAGAAGAGAAGAGATGAGATTTTGGGGCAAGGAAGACCTAGCTCAGAAACACACTTATGAATTTGGATATGTGTCTCTTAAATAATTTTGTGGTTTTTTTCTTACTACTAAATTCATATTCATTGTGGAAGATTTGGAAACTTTTGAGAAGCCAAAAGAAGAAAGTAAAAATCACTAGATAATCCTACCACCAAGAGACAGCCGTTGTTCATATTTTAGTTTACCAACTCACATATGTATTTTCCTACACAACTAACTCCCTATTTATATGATTGTCCACTTAGGACTTGTGAATCTTTCCATGTCATTCACTTAAAAACAAGTAAACATTGTATTATTAAAATAGATTTTAAGGCAATAAACCAAAATGTTAACAGTGATTAACTCTGGAGGGGGGCAGAACTCTTACGGTTGTTCTTTGCATTTTAAAAGCTTTTCAAACTTTTAAAATAGTAAATGTATATTACTTTTTTT
Organism: Hylobates moloch; assembly: GCF_009828535.3. NCBI lineage: Eukaryota > Metazoa > Chordata > Mammalia > Primates > Hylobatidae > Hylobates > Hylobates moloch. The sequence continues at coordinate 30,921,177 of NW_026652297.1, read as the reverse complement.
TTTTTTTTTTTGAGATGGAGTCTCTCTCTGTCCCCCAGGCTGGAGTGCAGTGGCGCGATCTTGGCTCACTGCAAGCTCCGCCTCCCAGGTTCACGCCATTCTCCTGCCTCAGCCTCCCGAGTAGCTGGGACTACAGGTGCCCGCCACCACATCTGGCTAATTTTTTTGTATTTTTAGTAGAGACGGGGTTTCACCGTGTTAGCCAGGACGGTCTCGATCTCCTGACCTCGTGATCTGCCCGTCTCAACCTCCCAAAGTGCTGGGATTACAGGCGTGAGCCACTGCACCTGGCCTATTACTTTTACATTTAGAAAAATGGTGTTTAAAATGTAAGATGTATACTTTTATATACTGCATAATCTTTTTTAAATTTTAAGGTTTTTTTTTGTTTTTTTTTGTTTTTTTGAGACAAGCTCTCATTCGGTCTCCAAGGCTGGAGGGCAGTGGCACAATCATAGCTTACTGCAGCCTTGAACTCCTGGGCACAAGTGATCCTTCTGCCTCAGCCTCCTGAGTAGCTGGGACTACCGGTGTGCACCACCGCACCCAGGTAATTTTTTATTTTTTATTTTTGTAGAAACGGGGTCTCAATATGTTGCCCTGGCCTCAAACTCCTGGGCTTAAGCGATCATCCCACCTCAGCCTCCTGAGTGGCTGGGACTACAAAGACATGTGCCACCATGTCCAGCTTCTGCACAATCTTAATGGCATTGAAATGCACCCACCAGAAAGAAGAGAAAGACAGAAATCTACTAGGAGGCTGTTTCCGGATGATGAGATTTTGGATACTTTTTTCTTCCTTCTGCCTTTTTGTATTTTTTCAACATTTATAATGAAACAAAAGTTATTTAAACATTTTAGATAGGAGCTTACTTTTGAGGGATCTTAGTTACCCGTAGAAGCAGCAGTCTTAAAAGAGATGGGTCGGCAGTTCTAGCGTCACGCAAGGTGACTTCAGCAGACACAGCCCGAGGGAAGCCTGTCAAGTCTCCTGTGGGACCCCAGGGAAGATAAGCTGCCACATCTGTGTTCATTCAAATGGAGGCTGCCGAGTTTTCACCGGTGGGCTTGGTTTCTGTCCTTGACCAGTGGGAGAAAAGCTGACACTCTCATTGCAGCCATAACTTCCTGCACTTCTATCAGCAACTCCAGGGCAAGCAAAGCCCCAGATTCTGTGCATGGCCAGCACCTGACACCACACCCCAGTTCCCACATGCGACCTGCTATGGGTGACTCTGCACCCACTCCCCTGGCCGACAGCATTGGAAGGGGAAGTCCCTGCACTGCCCCAGCTTTGGGCAGGAGCTATTTTCCTGCCTCTGTCACTTCCAGGTGACAAGGACTGGTGGAACTTCCTGAGGCGAGAGTAAGATGCATGGAGGTAGTGGGTGGTTGAGAAGAATAAACAAGAAACATACTCAGACCAAGATCTGGAGAAAATATTGGTGAACAGCTTGGAGACTGTGAAGCTGGTCTGAAATTGGGGGTGCAAGTTTCTTGGAGGAGAACAATCTTATAATCTTAATGAGCCACAAATGTGTAATTAGCACATGTTGTGTGTGGGACATTCTACCAGGACCTCGAGAAGTAAGGAGGTGAAGGCAAAGTGTTAGAGCGTGCAGGAGGTAATCGCCCAGAGGAGGAGACACGCAGATCCAGGGCTTAAAAACAGTATTAATATCAGGCCGGGTGCGGTGGCTCACGCCTGTAATCCCAGCACTTTGTGAGGCCGAGGTGGGTGGATCATCTGAGGTCAGGAGTTTGAGGCCAGCCTGGCCAACATGGCGAAACCCCATCTCTACTAAAAAAAAAAAAAAAAAAAATTAGCTGGGCGTGGTGGCACATGTTCATGTGCCATCGAGTAGTCCCAGCTACTCCAGAGGCTGAGGCAGGAGAGTCACTTGAACCGGGGAGGCAGAAGTTGCAGTGAGCCGAGATCACATCACTGCACTCCAGCCTGGGCAACAAGAATGAAACTCCGTCTCAAAAAAAAAAAAATTACATTAATATTAACGGATCCTTGCCACACCCCATGACAGACCCCTCCTTGCCTCTACCTGCCTCGGAGACCACTCACAAGGTCACCAGGAGGGAAACTGAGGCAGAGGCAGGGAGAATGGCTTGGTCAGAACCCAGAGTAGTGGCTGGCAGTAGAGCCAGGAACCCACAGCCCGAGACTCTGTCCTCAGTGTTCTCCATTCATACATGCAGGCTTTTGTTGATTTGTTGATAGCAAGTGGTGGGCATTGTTGGATGGAAGGAAAGTTCAAGTAAAACAGGAACCAGCAAGAAAGGAAGAACTTAATTGTTCACCCATTCTGAGTTCATGATAATTGTTGCCACCTGGTATTACAAAGCACCTCACAGAAAACCCCTCTAGTTGCTTGTGGAGTGAAGCACAATAGCAATTCACATTTCTGCCTTATCTCCCACTGCCACACTGCTCATTGGAAATGGCACCAGCTCCCCAAACAAGAAGGCCTGGCATACCTTTATTTATTTATTTATTTTGCAGATTTCTATTTCTCATTACAATGCCCACCCCAGCCCTCCAGGAAAAGGGCACTGCCTACTGCCTTCGAGGGTGCACAGCCTGGGGCTGACATCCTGGAGAGCTTGGCGGGGCTGCAGCCACTTGTGGAAATACAGGGCCCCACTGACCTGGAGGGTCTGCCCTAGCTGCCCTTAAAAGGGAAAAGGGAAGAGACCGGGGATTAAAGCCCTCATCTCTGGTCAATATCCCATTCCTGGCGTTTTTGTGAGGTGCCTCTCCCCAGTCATGCCCAATTGTCTGATGATTCAGCAACCATTTATTGAGCACCTACTATGTGCTAGGCATCAAGCTATGTGTTGGAGGTAGAATAAATGAAAGGTCACAGCCTCTGCTCTCCATGAAGTTGTCTCTGGTCCTAATGTGAAATCTGTGTTCTTCTTCAGTGGCTGTTGACCTCCTTGTTCTATCACCTCCTTCCACCCATATTCCAAGACAATCCTGAAAGTACAGGCAGAGAGGGCTTGCTCGCTATCAGCTGATGTCTATAGAGTTCCTAGTACGTGCCAGGCATGATGCTGAGTGTTTTACAGGTCTTATTTCAATTCTCACAGGAACATGAGGTAGATGCTATGATCACTATCCCCATTTTACAGACAAGGAAACTGAGGCACAGACAGGTTAAGAAACCAGCCAAAAAACACAGAATTGGGACCTGGTAGAACTCGAGAACTCTGTGCTTCTCTCTCCTGCCTGTGTTGCGCAGTTGGGAGCTCAGAGGTCAACAGGCTGTGGGTTTGGCCAATGGGAGGGGCTCAGGCATGTGAATGACACAACCACTGCAGTCCACCTGGAGACAGAGCTAAAGGAGCTGGCCCAGTCGGTGTTAATCGAAGGAAGTCTAGAACCCACTTTTAGACTTAAGTGATCTCTGCTGGGCTGTGAAGCCAGCAACACTGTTAGGAAATCCAACCAGAGGTGATGGGGCAGGCATCAGGACAAGTGGATGTCACATGACAAAGGAACAGTCTAGACACAGGAAAGATGTGACAATCCAGTTGGGATACTGTTGGTGACCAGGTGGTCACTCTCAGAGAGGCATGGGGCAGATAATAACCAGTGAGTTAAGCAATTCTTGGAAAACTGTGGCTACCAGGCTGATTATTACCGCAGGATCTCAGGTGTTAGGGATTCAGGGTCCTAATAAACAGTGCTCTTCTTCTCCACCTAAGTGTGAATTCAATTGAGAGACAGGAATCAGGCAGCAGAGGCCAAAACATCATCTTTCTTATTGCTAATGCTCCTATTGAAGGATTTGGCTGGTGTCTGGGGGTGAGGGAGCTTCCTAATAATGAACCCCAAAATCAGGTGGCCCTATCCCTGTTCACAGCAACAGTGGGCCATGCTGGGCCTCCTCCATGGACACCAGGTCTATTTCATCACAGGCAAGAAAGGGAAGCAGGGCTTGTGCTGTCTGCAGACAGGCTGGCCCCAAAGAAGAAGGCTGGGAAACTGAGTCAGACAGAGGCATCATTGGCAGAACTGAGATGCAAAGCAAAGGATAAGTTACAGAGACAAAGCAGAAGACCAGCTGCTTGAGCTGTAACAAAGGTCAGGAAGTCAATGAGTGTTGTAAGGTAAGTTTCCCAACACTGGGCCAAATTCCCAGCCCAGAAAATTCGCCAGTTGCAACAACCTCATTGGTTGCTCCTGTTCACTTTTGCACCCTCGCAGACAACAGCATGCATTTCCTAAAATCCCTCCAATGGCTGCCCACTGCATGGCTGCCAGGCTGTGGACCTCCATCCCGCTCAGCCTGCCTGGTTCACCTCTTACTCCTCTCCATCCTTTTATTAGCCTGAGCCACACTGGTCTTACTTTGATCCCTTGAATAATCTGAGACTCATTTCTGTTTTGGGACTTTTGCATAGTGGTTCCCCTGGACTGTGTCACAGTTTTCTGTAGATGCAGAACAGATCACCCCACAATATAGTGGCTTAAAACGACAACTATTTTATCATTTATCATGATGATTTTGAGGGTCAGGAATTTGGGCAAGAATCAGCTGGGCAATACTTCCATTCCGTGTGGCATGGATGTGAGTCGCGACTGGTACTGAGCAGGGGGTGGGGGTCTGGTTTGGAGGTTCTAAGACAGTTCCACTCACATCCCAGTCTCTCGACAGGGATGTCCAGAAGGTTCTGGAAGGTTGGACCCCTTGCCCTCTCCAGGCACTCCTGGGGACTCTGTGTATGTTCTCTCCACACACCAGCAGGAGAGTCAGACTTCTCATCTGGTGGCTCAGGGTTCCCAGATGTAGGGTCCCCAGAGACAGGAAGTGGAAGCTTCTGGTCTCTTATGGCCCAGAAACTGTCCCAGAGTCAATCCTTCCATATTCTATTGGTCAAGGCAGTTGAGCCCAGCTAGATTCAAGCGACTGACCATAGGCCTACCTCTCCATGGGAAGAGACAAAGCACGTGTGGCAGTACAGGCATGGGGGCTTATGGCTGTAATCCTGACATTTTGGGAGACCAGACAGGAGGATTGTTTCAGTCCAGGAGTTTGAGACTGGCCTGGGCAGCATAGTGAGACCCTGTGTCTACAAGAAAAAAAAAAAAATTAGCTGGGTGTGGCGGTGTGTGCCTGTGTCTCAGCTACTCAGGGGGCTGAGGTGGGAGGATCGCTTGAGCCCAGGAGTCTGAGGCTGCAGTGAGCTGAGATCGCACTACTGTACTGAAGCCTAGCCCTTCAGTGACAGAGCGAGACCCTGAATCAAAAAATAAAAATAAAAAATAAAGACCTTGTGGCCCCCTTCAGTTAGTTGTCGTCTGAAATGCTCTTCTCCCAGGTCTCCACTTGCCTGGCTTCTTCATGCTCCAGGCCTCAGCTCACATGGCACCCCTGCCCATCGTATGTAGGCAGGGTGCTGCCTGCCCCCTCCGCCCACTCATATGTGCCACTATTTCTCCTCTTTGTCTTTAGAGCTCTCATCAACATTCAGAATTAATTTGGCTATTTGTCTTTCCTGCCTAAAATCTAACTGGCATGTGAGCAGGGACCTCGTCTTGTTCACTGTTTCACCCAAGGGCCTAGAACAGTCTGTGACACACAGTAGGGCCTCAACAACGTCTACTGAATGAAAGAAGGGTTACAGAACGGAGCAGAGGGCTGGGTGAATTAGGATGTTTGACCAGCAGTACTGTTTTCACGAAGAGCTCCAAGGCTCTGGCATTCAGGCTAGTATTCTTGTTCCCCACCTGTCCCCTACTGAGGAACAGGTGGCCTGCTGAGAGCAAGGGGGAAGCCACACCTGATGAGACTCAGAGCTGGCAGAAACTGAGATACAAGAGAGCATGAGGGCATTTCTCTGTGCCCTGTACCACCAAGGCCAAGTCCAAAGAGTCTAGGCCAAAGTTAGGTGGGAAAGTGGGGGGACGTCAGGGAGACGAACAGAGGAAGGTCTAAATACATACAGCACTTACTGTATTAGTCCATTCTCGCATTGCTGTAGGGAACTACCTGAGATTGGGTAATTTAAGAAGAAAAGAGGTTTAATCAACTCACAGTTCCACAGGCTGTACAGAAAGCATGGCTGGGGAGGCCTCAGGAAACTTACAATCACGGGGAAGGCAATGGGGAAGCAGGCACATCCTACGTGGCCAGAGCAGGAAGAACAGCAAGAAGGGGGAGGTGCCAAACATTTTTATTTATTCATTCATTCATTCATTCATTCATTTGAGACAGAGTCTTGCTCTGTTGCCCAGGCTGGAATGCAGTGGTATAATCTTGGCTCACTGCAACCTCCACCTCCTAGGTTCAAGTGATTCTCCTGTCTCAGCCTTTTGAGTAGCTGGGATTACAGGTGTGTGCCACCACGCCTGGCTAATTTTTGTATTTTTAGTAGAGACAGGGTTTTGCCATGTTGGCCAGGCTGGTCTCGAACTCCTGACCTCAGGTGATCCACCTGCCTCAGCCTCTGAAAGTGCTAGGATTACAGGTGTGAGCCACCATGCCTGGCTGCTACACACTTTTAAACAACCAGATCTCGTGAGACCTCTCTATCATGAGAACAGCAAGGGGGACGTCTGGCCCCATGATTCAATCGTCTCCCACCAGGCCCCTCCTCCAATACTGGGGATTACAATTCCACACAAGATTTGGGTGGGAACACAGAAACCATATCACTGACTAATTTCAGAATCAAATGAACATATTAAAATACCAGAGGCCACGTGGTCAGATCTCAGCCCACAATCACGCACTGAACTGGTGGACATTGATGGCATCTTGCTGAGCACAGGATCCCAGAACTTGGACCATTGACCTTGCTGGCACTGAACACCAACCACTGAGACCCCAGCAACTTCCCCCAGGGAGGCCTCCAGCTCTTCTTGCACCTCTGTATCACTAGCTCTTTTCAAAGTCTGGGGTGGTCTCCTATCACTGGCCAAGTCAAATGACGCACTCTTACCCTAGCAGCAAGGGAGTACCTGGCATTTTCAGCTACCAGCATTTCAGTCCTGACATTTTCAGGATTCACAAGTGTGGAGTTCCTGAGAGGAAAAGGCTTAGATTCTATGCAGCCACATAAATGCCAAATGGCAGAGACCACGTGAGAAGTGACTGCAGAGCCTGGTCACTAGAAGAATTCCTTCAGAGCAGAATGCAGAGAAGCCTATCAGGACCATAGTCACTCAGCTGTGTGCTGGCTTCAGGACTGGTGGAAGAGGTGATCTGATAGGACAAAGCAGGCTGCAGCTGACTGGGGAGGGTAGGCAAATTTCTGCAATGACATCAACTCCTTGAGGGAGGATTGGCAAGGCCTGGAGAAGCCAGGAAGCCAGACAAAAGGCCTGCTGTATACACATGAAAAGAATGTTGCCTGGACACTTCTATGCACCAGACAAATGCTACCAATTTCAAATCCCACTGGACTCTCAGAAGGGCAGGACGTATACTAGCCATAACCTAGCCTGCATATTGAAACCACCCAGACAGCTTTAAGTTGTACTGATGCCTGGGCTCCACTCCAGAAATTCAGATTTAATGGGTATGGGGTGACGCACTGGGATCTTTTTTTTTGAGACAGGGTCTCACTCTGTAACCCACACTGGAGTGTAGTAGCACAATCACTGCTCACTGCAACCTCCACCTCCTGGGCTCAAGTGATCCTCCCATCTCAGCCTTCTGAGTAGCTAAGACTACAGGCATACACCAACACACCAGGCTAATTTTTGCATTTTTTGTAGGGACAGGGTGTCTCTATGTTGCTCAGGCTGGTCTTAAACTCCTGGGCTCAAGCAATCCTTCCTCCTCAGCCTCCCAAAGTCCTGAGATTCCAGGCGTGAGCTGCCATGTCAGGCCTGGGATTTTTTTTTTTAATTGTAAAATTCACATAACAAAATGAACCATTTTAAAGTGAACAATTCAGTGGCATTTAATACATTCACAGTGTTGAGCAACCATCACCTCTCTCTAGTTCCATAGTTATAGGATGGATATTCTGTACCCCTTAAGCAGCCACTCTCCATCTCCACCCAGAGCTTCTAGCAACAATAATTCTGCTTTCTGTTTCTATGAATTCACCTCTTCTGGATATTTCATATAAATGGAATCATACACAAAATGTGACTTTGTGTCTGCTGTCTTTCTCATAGCATGTTTTCAAGGTTCATCCATGTTGTAGCATCTATTAGCACTTCATTCCTTTTCATGGCTGAATAATACTCCACTGTATGGATATGCCACATTTTGCTTATCCCTTCATTTGCTGATGGACATTTGGATTGTATCCACTTTTTGGCTACTATGCAGAATGCTGCTATGAACATTCATGTAATTTTTTTTTTCTTTTGAGGCAGAGTCTCACCCTGTGACCCAGGTTGGAGTGCAGTGGCACGATCTCGGCTTACTGCAGCCTCGACCTTCCTGGGCTTAGGTGATCCCCTGACCTCAACCTCCCAAGTAGCTGGGATTACAGGTGTGTGCCACCTCGCCTGGCTAATTTTTGTACTGTTATTTTTATTTTATTTTATTAAGACAGAGTCTCGCTCTGTTGCCCAGGCTGGAGTGCAGTGGTGCGATTTTGGCTCACTGCAATCTTCGCCTCCCAGGTTCAAGCAATTCTCCTGCCTCAGCCTCCTGAGTAGCTGGGATTACAGGCACCCCCCACCATGCCTGGCTTATTTTTTTGTATTTTTAGTAGAGACGGGGTTTTACCATGTTGGCCAGGCTGGTCTCAAACTCCTGACCTCAAGCAATTCACCTGCCCCGCCCTCCCAAAGTGCTGGGATTACAGGTGTGAGCCACTGCTCCCAGCCTAGTTTTTGTATTTTTTAGTACAGATGGGGTTTCATCATGTTGGCCAGGCTGGTCTTGAACTCCTGACCTCAGGTGATCTGCCTGCTTCCGCCTGCCACGGTGCTAGAATTACAGATGTGAGCCACCGTGCCCAGCCTCATGTACAAATTTTTGTTTTAATGCCTGGTTTCAATTACTTTGGTTGTATACATAGGAGTAGTGTTGCTGGGTCATATGGTAACTCTATCTTTAACTTTTTGTGGCACTGCCAAGCTATTTTCTACAGTGGCTGCACCATTTTACAATCCTACCAGCAATGTTCCTATTTCTCCGCCTCCTTGCCAACAGTTGTTATTTTCCTTTTTTTTTAAATATGGCATTCTAGTGGATGTAAGTTGGTATTTCATTGTGATTTTGATTTGCATATATATATTTGCATATATATATTTGAAACAGGGTCTTTCTCTGTCACCCAGGCTGGAGTGCAGTGGCATGATCTTGGCTCACTGCAACCTCTGCCTCCCAGGTTCAAGTGATTCTCATGCCTGTAGCTGGGACTGCGGGTGTGAGCCACCATGCCCGGCTAATTTTTGTGTTTTTAGTAGAGATGGGGTTTCACCATGTTGGCCAGGCTGGTCTGGAACTCCTGACCTCAGGTGATCCGCCCACCTTGGCCTCCCAAAGTACTGGGATTACAGATGTGAGCCCCCCTGCACAGCGATTTGCATTTTCTTAATGACTAGTGTTGAACATCTTTTCATCTGCTACTTGGCTATTTCTGTATCTTTGGGGAACTGTCTATTCAAGTCCTTTGCCCATTTTTAAATTGAGTTGCTTGTCATTTTTAATGAGTTGTAAGAGTACTTTTATATATTCTGGATACTAGATCTTTATACACTCAGATGTATAAGTTGCAAATATTTTCTCCCATTCTGTAGGTTGTCTTTTTGCTTTCTTGCTAGTATTCTTTGATACACAAAAGTTCTTAATTTTGATGAAGTCTGATTTATGTAATTTCAATTTTGTTGACTGTGCTTTTGGTCTCATATCTAAGAATCTATTGCTAAGTTCAACATACACCCTTGTTTTCTTCTAAGAGTTTTGTAATTTTCACTCTTACATTTAGGTCTTTGATATTTTGAGTTAATTTTTGTTTGTGTTGAGAGTTAGGCATTGGGATTTTTAAAAGCTTCTGTAATGATTCTCTTTGTTGTTATTGTTGTTGGTAGACGGAGATTTATTGGGGAATTTATGGAAGCACAGTCTTCGGTGGCAGCAAGCCAGGTAGGTCTTCTTCTACAATGACTCTAACGGAAGCCAAGGTTGAGAATCACTGCTGTAAATGGCTGAGGAGGAGGGGCTGGAGGCTAGCTATAGATACCTATCTGAAGACGGCGTGATGGAATTGGGCTAAAAGGCAAGAGTTGGTGCTTTCTGAGTTACCAGTTGGCTTTGGAGAGAATCAAGTTTGCTCCTGAAAGCCTTAGGGAGACATTTAAAGATAGGAGGGCTCATTCCTCTGATGGCTAGAGCTAAGGGACTCCTTTGAGGGTGTCTGGAGTCTGGTTGGGGAGGACACAGAACAGAACAAGCAGATGAGGTTAGTGGTTTCCATGTGAGAGGAGAAAGCAGAACACACATGTTCTGAGACTTGCTCTGGATAGTCAGCAGGTAGACATTAGGCAATAGCAAGTCTCCCTACACCTGTTCCTAGTAACAGGTGATTGGTAGGGCAGCATAATCACCCTACATGCTTGGGGATTGAATTGTTCTCTTATAAAGTACACTGATTGCTAAGAGCTCTTATATGTGACTCATATAGGGATTACTAGCTTTGCAAACTTTAAAAGTCATCTGAAGATAAACAATTTCATTCTTCCTTAATGATTCAGAAGGAACTGTGGCACCTTGCAGAGCCTTAAAGCATCTCTCTCAGCCTGTAAAGAAACCACACTCATTAGAATCACTTAGTGTGCTTGTTAAAAATGCATATTTTTGGGCCCTAATCCAGATGATTGAATTCAAATTACTGCATTAGAGACAAGGAATTTGGATTTTAAAACAAAATCCCATATTTAAAAATGTGTCCTTAAGTGCACTAGTTGAGAACCACTGTGATTCATCCCTGTGAACTAGAAGAACTATAATGAGATTTTAACTTATAATTTGCACATTTGCCTTTAAAATACGGGGTATAAAGTTCAATTATATACTGTCCTAACAAGTACATTTGTGTCCACCTGAAAATGTATTCATGTATTTGTTCCAAAAAGGTACCAACATCGTTTTTCCCAAATGATTTTGTATCTTCACCTTGTTTCCTGTTTTTTTTTTTTTTATGAGAGTAGTTTGTTCTTGTGAAATCTCAAACATTTCTAATAACAGTAATGGATGTCATTCCATCCTCTCTGCATTTTATTTTTCTGCACCTCCATGGTAGGCAACTTATTTTCTGCCAGCTGGTGCTCTCTTGCCAATGCACTTGGCCAAATTGAAATTAAGTGTCACCCATCAGAAAAAAATACAGCACTATCAGTTGCATTTGTTTATTTTTCTGAGGATTTTTTTTAATCCTCAGAAATGACTACTAAATTGGAAATAAACTGGACTTTTCAGATTGTTTTTTAAAAGTCATTTATTTTTAAAATTTATTTTTATTTATTTATTTTTTGAGATGGAGTCTTACTCTGTCACCCAGGCTGGAGTACAGTGGCACAATCTTGGCTCACTGCAACATCCGCTTCCTGGGTTCAAGCGATTCTCATGCTTCAGCCTCCTCAGTAGCTGGGATTACAGGTGCCTACAACCATGCTTGGCTAACTTTTGTATTTTTAGTAGAGACAGGGTTTTGTCATGTTGGCCAGGCTGGTCTCAAACTCCTGGCTTCAGGTGATTCACCCATCTCAGCCTCCCAAAGCGCTGGGATTATAGATGTGGGCCACTGCAACTGGCTAAAACCATTTAATTTAGATGTAACCCTTGTGCTATCATAATTTGAGGGAGATCTAGAACAAAACTGGAACAGTGTGGCAAGACCACAGAGGTGAGGGTGAGCTAGAGTGGAAGGTGCCCCATTTCCTCAGGTATAGCTTATAGGTCAGCAGGAGCACCTGCCCAGTGGTAGAGGCCATTCCACCAAACATAGACATGGAGGTTAAGACGCCGGGTTTCAAATGCTTGGCATGCTCTGGCTTGATTCTGCTAAGAACCAAAAACTCAGATATCTAATCCAGAGGGTGGTGTACAGCAGCTGGAGGTTCCAGACAGCAGGCAACACCATGCCATTGGCTAGAACTGTGCCATGATTCTGGAATACACATACATTCATGACTGTATCCCATCCAAGGCTGGTGATAGCAGGAAATAGGCAGTGAGCTTTGGCACCCAGGGGAATGATGGGGGCTGACAAAGGCATTCGGAACATGGCCAAGCAGGTGACGTTCAGCACAGGACACAGACCTTGAGGGTGAATGGGGTGAAAGTCACAGGAAATGAGAATTAAGTCCAAAGCCCAAACAAGTGGGCCAAGCAGACATCATGTTCTGGGACTCTGGTGGGTGACAGCATCTACTGTCATACTTTGCTGGACTGGAACTCCTACCAAAAACCCTAGAGATTCATTGCATTCAATGGCTGGGTAGACCTCTTGTAAGTAGTATTAATCCATGCTTCAGAGATTTGAAAAGAAAAGAGTATCAACCAATCAAGGCTTCACAATATTTCTTTTTTTTTCTTCTTTTTTAATTCTAAAAAAAAATGGGATACACAGTATTTCAAAGCACCACACTGAATTGTGCCCAAACCAACTGTGGCTTTAGGAGACGGAGATTTTTAGTGTGTAAGAGAGCACCTTGGTCTCTTTTGATGTGTATTCTCCATTTCTTTCTCCTCTCCCATCACTTCTCTCTTCCTTTTCCTCTTCCTCTTCCTCCTTCTTTTCTTCTTCTCCATCATCTCCTCCTCTTTTCTTTCCTTTTCCCTCTCACTTTTCTCTTTCGCTTCTCCTCTGTTTTCTCTCTTCTTTTTCAGTTAAAATTGCTGGGATAACTCTCTAGTCAGATTCCTCTTTTAGGATGCTGTGATTCCCCTCATTACTCACCCCTCCAGGACAGTGAACACTCACAGGGAACGTTTTCTTCTCATGGATATTCCCACTTCTCTTTTTGTTTGTTTGTTTCTTTGTTTTTGAGACAGGGTGTATTAGTCCGTTTTCATGCTGCTGATAAAGACATACCTAAGACTCGGTAATTTATAAATAAAAAGAGGTTTAATGGACTCACAGTTCCACGTTGCTGGGGAGGCCTCACAATCATGGTGAAAGGCACATCTTACATGGCAGCAGACAAGAGAGAATGAGAGCCTAGTGAAAGGGGTTTCCCCTTTAAAACCATCAGACCGGCAGGCCACAGTGGCTCATGTCTGTAATCCCAGCACTTTGGGAGGCTGAGGTGGGTGGATCACAAGCTCAAGAGATCGAGACCATCCTGGCCAACACGATGAAACCCCATCTCTACTAAAATACAAAAATTAGCTGAGCGTGGTGGCGTGCACCTGTAGTCCCAGCTACTTGGGAGGCTGAGGCAGGAGAATCACTTGAACCAGGAGGTGGAGGTTGCAGTGAGCTGAGATCACACCACTGCACTCCAGCCTGGTGACAGAGCGAGACTCCATCTCAAAAAACCATCAGATCTTGTGAGACTGATTCACCACCATGAGAATAATATGAGGGAAACTGCCCCCATGATTCAATTATCTCCCACTGGGTCCCTCCCCTCCCTCAAGATGTGGGAATTGCGGGAGCTACAATTCAAGATGAGATTTGGTGGGGACACAGCCAAACTATATCCCAGGGTCTCACTCTGTCCCCTGAGGCTGGAGTGCAGTGGTATGATTATAGTTCACTGCAGCCTCAAACCCCTGGACTCAAGCAACTCGCTCACCTAAGACTTCTGAGTAGCTGGAACTACAGCCCCACACCCCACACCCAGCTAACTTTTTTTTAATTTTTATTTTTAGTAGAGACAGGGTCTTGCTATGTTGCCCAGGCTGGTCTTGAACCCCTCCTCAAGCAATCCTCCCACCTTGGCCTCTCAAAGTGCTGGGATTACAGGTGTGAGCCACCTCGCCTGGCCCACTTCCCTTTTACTCTTGTGCCTCCTTCTGGAATGACATTTTCCTTCTCTTGAGGATTATCCTTGAGTCCATTATTTGTGTGTTTATCCAAATGATGAGTGGTGTCATCACCCCAAAAAGTCCCCTTATGCTCTTTCCCGTCGATGCCCCAGTCCTGGTTCCAGGAAAAGGCTGATCTGATTTCTATCATTACATCATAGATTCGCCTTTTCTAGAGTTTCGTATTAATAGCATCATATAGCATGTATTGTCTTGTGTCTGGCTTCTTTAACTCATAAATATTGTTGTGTGTATCATTGATTCCTTTTCATTGGTAAATAGTACTACATTATAGAGATATATTACTTTTTTTATTCATTCACCAGTTGATGGAAATTTGGATCATTTCCCTTTTTTTTTTGCCTATTATGAATGAATTGGCTGTGAACATTTGTGTACAACTCTGTATGTGCATATATGTTTTCATTTCTCTTGGGAAAATACCTAAGAGTAGAATTGCTGGCTTGTGTGTAAATTGTGCATTTACCTTTATAAGAAACTACCAGGCTGGGCATGGTGGCTCACACCTGTAATCCTACCATTTTGGGAGACGGAGATGGGTGGATCATCTGAGGTCAGGCATTTGAGACCAGCCTGGTCAACATGGCAAAACCCCATCTCTACTAAAAATACAAAAATCAGTTGAGTGTGGTGGCAGGCATCTGTAATCCCAGCTACTCGGGAGGCTGAGGCATGAAAATCTTTTGAACCTTGGAGGCAGAGGTTGCAGTGAGCTGAGATGGTGCCATTGCACTCCAGCTTGGGCCACAAGAGTGAAGCTCTGTCTCAAAACAAACAAACCAAAAACAAACAAACAAACACAAAAAACAAAAAAGCAAAAAACAAAACAAACAAACAAAAAAACCCAAAACAACAAAAAAAGAAACTACCAAGCTGTTTTCCACAGTAGTTGACCCTTTTACATTTCCACTACTGATACATAGCAAATCCAGTTGTATCACATCCTTGCCAACACTTGGCAGTTGTCAGACTTTTAGGTTTTAATCATTCTAATTTTATGTAACGGGAGCTCCCTGTGATTTAATGATGTTGAGCAACTTTCATGTGCATATTGTTCGTTTATACTTTGTCTTTTGTTAAGTGCCTGTTAAAATCTTTTGTCCTTTAAAAAATTAGTTTTTTATTGAGCTGTTAGAGTATATTCTGGAAATAAAATTTTAAAAAAATTACAAATATCTCCCAGTTTGTGGCTTGTCTTTACCCTTTCTTAATAGTTTCCTTCAAAGAATAAGACACTCAATTTGAAAAAATCTGATTCAATCAGTTTTTTCCTTTTAAAGTATGTAAGTTCTTACTGTTGTTGATAGGTGGTTCTACTTTAAGTAAAGTGATATAAAATGAAATCAGTTTTACCATAGGCTAATTGATATAAACAAGGGTTAAGCTCCCACAGCATATATCCAGCCAGGAAAACATCACTAAACTTCTAAATAAAGACACCAAACATTTCTAGTATTAAATAAATGTGAGCTATACATACATTTAAGAAAGATTAATAAAAACAAAGAAGATCATTATTTACCCAATTTCTCGTGAATCAGTGAGTGATAGCTGTCTTAGGTGGAGGGTTAAATTTAGAAATAAATGTTTCCAAAGTGAACATTGGAAGGAGCACCTCCTACTGCCACACAGTGCAGAAATAAACAAGAGCAATTCTGGAGGGCTTGCTGAGTGCTTTCAGACCTTGAACCCAGGAGGCAGAGGTTGCAGTGAGCTGAGATTGCACCACTGCACTCCAGCCTGGGCAGCAGAGCGAGACCCTGACTCAAAGCAAAACAAAACAAACAAACAAAACAGAATAGACATAAAGACCAACGGACAGAATAAGAGAACAGAAATAGACCTACACACGTATAGTCAATTGATTTTCTACAATTGTTTGTCATGCATTTGTATGATGGTCACAGACTTCATGATTTTTTTTTTTTTTGAGATGGAGTCTTGCTCTGTTGCCCAGGCTGGAGCGCAGTGGTGTGATCTTGGTTCACTGAAACCTCCGCCTCCCAGGTTCAAGTGATTCTCCTGCCTCAGCCTCCCTAGTAGCTGGGATTACAGGTACATGCCACCATGCCTGGCTAATTTTTGTATTTTTAGTAGAGAAGAGGTTTCCCCATGTTGGTCAGGCTGGTCAAACTCCTGACCTCAAGTGATCTGCCTGCGTTGGTCTCCCAAAGTGCTGGGATTACAGGCATGAACCACTGCATGTGGCCTGAATTTTTGTTTTACAATAATTTGTATTCATTCCTTTATTTATTTTCCAACCCACTTATTCTAGCTCAGGGTGGTAGGTGGCTGGAGCCTATCCAGGCAGCTCAGGGTGGACAGACAGGATAGCATTCCATCGCAGGGTGCACTCACACACTCCCACCCACCCTCCTACACTCACTCTCACTCACTCAGACTGGGACAATCTAGGCACAGCAGTGAACTCGAGTGCACTTCTCTGGGATGTGGGAGAAAACCAGCGTTTCCAGAGAAAACCCACACAGACAGGGGAAGAATGTGCAAACTTCACATGGGCAGTGGCCTTGGCCGGGAATCAGTTTTTTTTTTTTTTTCCTCATCAATGTTATAACAAAGTGATGTTGAATGAAACATTATCTAAGGACTTGCTGTATGGATTTCTTGTGTCCTGTGTAAAATCTTTGCCAACTACCAGATCACGTTTTCTTCTAAAAGATTTATAGTTTTAGTTTTTATGTGTAGCCCTATGTTCCAGCTCAGGGTTTGTGCATGATGTACAGTATGGGTCAAGATTATTTTATTTTTCTCATACGGCTGTTCAGATGTTCCAGCACAATTTGTTGCAAAGACTGTTTCTCCTGCATTGAATTATCGTGAGACGTCTGTAGAAAATCAATTGACTATACGTGTGTAGGTCTATTTCTGTTCTCTTGTTCTGTCCACTGGTCTTTATTCTTTTTTGTTTGTTTGTTTGTTTTGTTTTGTTTTGAGTCAGGGTCTCGCTCTGTCGCTCAGGCTGGAGTGCAGTGGTGCGATCTCAGCTCACTGCAACCTCTGCCTCCTGGGTTCAAGCTATTCTTGTGCCTCGGCTACCTGAGTAGCTGGGACAACAGGCATGTGCCACCATGCCCGGCTAATTTTTGTATTTTTAATAGAGACAGGGTTTTGCCATGTTGGCCAGGTTGGTCTAGAACTCCTGACCTGAAGTGATCCGCCCTCCTTGGCCGCCCAAAGTGCTGGGATTACAGGCGTGAGCCACCGCGCCCAGCCTCTTGTCTATCCTTATGCTCATAACACATTGTCTTGATTACTGAAGCTTATGGCAAGATATAAAGTCAAGTATTGTAAACCTTCAAACTTTGTTCGTTTTTCAGAATAGTTTTGGCTATTCTAGTCTTTTCCATTTCCACATAAACTTTGGAATTAACTTATCAATGTTTACAAAAAAGTCTGCTGACATTTTTATTGGATTTGCATTATATCATGTAGATTATCTTGGGGATAATTTACATCATAGCAATATTTAGTTTTAAAATTTATATGGCATAACCCTCCAATTATTAGTTCCTTAATTTATCTTAGCAGTGTTTTAAGGTTTTCATTGTGTAGGTTTTATACATATTTTGTGCATACTTATCTTGAAGTATTTCATGTTTTTTGAAGTGGACAATTTAGTGGCATTAAATATATTCACAATGTTGTGTAACCATCACCACTATCTATACCTCACATCTTTATCTATAGCTATGAGTTTGCCATTCTAGATACCTATTCTAAGTGGAGTAATACAGTATTTGTCCTTTTATATTTGGCTTAATTCAGTAAGCATAACGTTTTCAAGGTCCAATCCATCCATGTTATAGCATATATAAAAATTTTGCCTTTTTATAGTTAAATATATGCCACTATACAAACATACTGTAATTAATACTGTATTTTGTTTATCCATTCCTCTGTTGATGGATACTTAACACTGTTTCCACTTTTTGGCTATTGTGATTAATGCTGCTGTGAACATTGCTGTGTAAATATCTGTTCAGGCCAGATGCAGTGGCTCATGCCTGTAATCCCAGCACTTTGGGAGGCTAAGGCAGGAGGATCACTTAAGGTTAGTAGTTCGAGACCAGCCTGGCCTACACAGTGAAACCCCATCTCTACTAAAAATACAAAAAGTAGCTGAACATGATTGTGGGCACCTGTAATCCCAGCTACTGGGGAAGCTGATGTGGGAGAATCACTTGAAGCAGGGAGATGGAGGTTGCAGTGAGCCGAGATTGCACCACTGCACTCCGGCCTGGGCAACAGAACAAGACTTCGTCTCAAAAAAAGAATCCTATATCATCTCTATGTCTATCTCTATCTCACCTCTATCTATCTATATATCTATATCTATATATCTGTTTAGGTCTCTGCTTTCAATTCTTTGGACATATACCTAGGAGTAGAATTGCTGAGTCATATGATGATTCCATGTTTAACCTTTTGAGAAACTGCCCAGCTGTTTCCCGCAGTGGCTGCACCATTTTTCATTCCTACCAGAAATGTGAGGTTTCCAATATTATCTACAGCTTCACCAACACTTACTATTTTCTGTTTTTTTTCTTAAAATTACAGCCACTCTAGCAGGTGTGAACTGTTATCTCATTGAGGTTTTGATTTGCATTTCTCTAACAACCAATGATACTGAGTATCAGTTCATGTGCTTATTGGTCATTTGCATATCTTCTTTGGGGAAATGTCTATGAATCCTTTGCCCATTTTTGAATTGGGTTCTTTTTGTGGTTTTTGTTAAGTTGTTTATATAGTTTGGAAATTAATACTTTATCTGATAAAACATTTTCCCCCATTCAGTAGTTTGTCTTTTTTGCTTTCTTGATAGTATCTTTTGATGCACAAAACTTCTTAACTTTATCGAAGTACAGTTTATCTATTTTTTCTTTTGTTGCCTGTGCTTTTGGTGCCATATCTAAGAATCCACTGCCAAATTCAAGGTCATGATGATTTACTCTGTGTTTTCTTTTAAGAGTCTTATAGTTTTAACTCTTAATTTTAGGTCTGTGATTCATTCTGGATCATTTTTTATATATGGTGTCTAGTAAGAATCCAATTTCATTCTTTTGCATATGGATATATAGTTTTCCCAACACCCTTTGTTCAAAAGACCGTCTTACCCCATTAAATGTTTGGACGCCCTTGTTGAACATCAATGAACATATATGTGAGGGTTTATTTCTGGGCCGTTTTATTCTGTTGGTCCATATGTCTGTCCTTGTGCCACGGTTATACAGTTTTAATTACTGTAGCTTTGTAATAATTTTTGAACAGAAAGTGTGAGCTTTCCAACTTTATCTTCTTTTTTAGGATTGTTTTGGCTATTTGAGACTCCTTGCAACTTGACTCTTTTAAATCATTAAATCAACTTTCCATTCCTGAAATAAATGTCATTTACTCATAAAATATTATTCTTGTAATATATTGCTAGCCTTGTTTTTTGGATTTTTTTTGCATATTTTGTTGATGATTTTGCATCCAAGTTAATGAGGGATAGGCTGTAGTTTCCTATTGTTACGAAATCTTTGTCAGATTTTGGTATATGGGTGATACTATCCTCATTGAATGATTAGGATATATCTGCTTCTCTTCTATTTCCTAGAAAAGCCTATGAAAGATTGGCATTATTTCTGCTGTAATGTTTAACATAATTCACCTAGGAAGCCATGCTGGCCTGGAGTTTTCTTTGTAATTTTAAAATTTTGAATTCAATTTCTTTTATATATAGGGCTATACAGATACTCTATTTCCATTTGAAACTGTTTTGGTAATTTTTATCTTTTAAGAAGTTTGTTCCATTTATCTAAGTTGTTGAATTTATTAAGTTATTATCCTTTTTATACTTTTAATTTTTGTATGTGATTTATCAACTTTATTGAGCTTATAAAAGAGAATCAGTTTTGCTTTTATTGATTTTTTTCTGTACTATTCTTCTGTTTCTATTTCATTGATTTCTGCTTTTTTATATTCTATTCCTTATACTTACTTTGGGTTGAATTTGTTCTTCCTTTTCTAGTTTCTTAAGATGGAAGCTTAGACCATTGATCATATACCTTTTTTTTTGTCTTCTAAATTAGCATTTAAAGTTTCAAAACTCCCTCGGAGCACTGCTTTAGATGCATCCCACAAGTTTTGTGCCTTGTGATTTCATTTTCATTTAGTTTATTAACTATGCATTTGAGATTTAAAAGATATCTTTCTGTTACTGATTTTCATTTTCTTTTCTGTTGTGGTTAGAGAATATATTCAGTATGGTTTTAATCTTTAAAATTTGTTGAAACTTGTATTATAGCCCAGCATATGTTCTATCTTGGCGAATGTTTCAGGCGCACTTAAACAAAAACGTATATTCTTTTGTGGTTGGGTGAAATGTTGTATAAATGTAAATTGATTAAATTGCTACATAGTGTTGTTCAAGTCTTTTATTTCCTCAATAATTTTTCCATGAAGTTGCTCTAGTAGTGACTGAAGAAAAAATAATCAACTCTTTTTCTCTAATTGTGGATTTCTTCTTTCAATCTTTTGAGGTTTTTTTTGTTGTTGTTTTGTTTTTTGCTTCATTTATTTTGAAATATCTCTTCAGTGCAAACACATTTAAGATTTCTTTACAACTGATGGATAAATGGTTCTCTTTATTAATATGAATTTTTTTCCCTCTAGTAATAGTCCTTGTTCTGAAATCTACCATGTCTCATTTTAGTGTAGCCATTCCAAGTTTCTTTTGTTTCATGTTTGTATGATATCTCCTTTATCCTTATGTGAAGGAGTATATTAATTTTTGAACGTTAAACTTCTTTATATTCCTGGGATAAACCCCACTTGGTCATGAGGTATTATCCTTTTCTTATATTTCTGTCTTCTACTTGCTAATGTCTAAGAAATCCTGGTCTGTAATTTTATTTTCTTGGAATGTATGTTGGATATTAGCCTATGATTTTCTTTGCTTTCAATGACTTTTTTTTAGGTTTTAAAGCAGTGCTATGCTGGCCTCACCAAATGTGTTGTGAAGTGTTCCCTCTGGCTGGAAAAGCTGTTAAGAATAGCATTAATTGCTTGAGTTTACCAAATTATCTGGGCCTAGAGTTTTCTTTGTAGAAAGAATTTTCATCACAAATTCAATTTCAGTGATATCAAGCCATTCTTTCTATATCTTCTTGTGTCTGTTTTGGTGAGTCATATTTTTCAAGGAATTTGTCCATTTCATATAAGTTGTCAAATTTGTTGTCATTTAGCCATTAATAACATTTTCTTATCACTTTATTATCTCTGAAATCTTATAGTGTCCTCTCTTTTTTCATTGCTGGTAGTAACTTGTGTCTTTTTTCTAATTTTCTTACTCGATCTCGATAGAGATTTATTAATCTTATTGATATTTCAAATAACCAAATTTTGGCTTCTGTTTTTTCCCTACTTCTCATTTCTTTAATTTCTGCTCTTTATTATTTCCCTGTTTATACTTGTTATATTCATCTGTTCTCATGCTGTTAATAAAGACTTACCTGAGACTGATGAATTTATAAAGAAAAAGAGGTTTAATGGACTCACAGTTCCACATGTTTAGGGAGGCCTCACAATCATGGTGGAAGACAAAGGAGGAGCACAGTCACATCTTACATGGTGGCAGGCAAATGAGCATGTGCAGGGGAACTGAACTTTACAAAACCATTAAATCTCATGAGACTTATTCACTTTGAGAACAGCACAGGAAAGACCCACCCTGATGATTCAATTACCTCCCACCAGGTCCCTACCACACATGGGGATTATGTGAGCTACAATTCAAGATGAGATTTAGGTGGGAACACAGCCAAACCATACCACTTGTTTTGCATTTAATTTGCTCTTCTAGCTTCTGAGGATGGAAACATAGCTCATTAATTTTAAACTTTTCTTGTTTTCTAATATAAGTCTTCAAATTTCCCAGGAATCAGTGCTTTAGCTATATCTCACAAGTTTTTATATGTTGTGTTTTCATTATCATTTAGTTAAAAAATTATAAAACTTATTTCATTATCTTATTTGGTCATTGAGAATATGCTGTTTAATTTCCAATACTTAGGAGTTTTCTAGATATCTCATTGTTATTTATTCTTAATTTTAATTTCATTGTGGTCATAGAACATGTTCTGTATTTCAATCTTTTGAAACTGTTGACACTTATTTTATGGCCCAGTAAGTGTTCTATCTTAACATTCCATATGCACTTGACAAATACACAAGTGCATATGGAATGTTACATTAAGTGGTTATAAGGTATATTCTTCTATAAATGTCTATTAAGTCAAATTGGTTGATAGTGCTGTTCAAATCTAAATCCTTACTAAACTTTTGTCTGCTGCTTCTATTACTAAGAGATTGGTATTAAAATCTCCAACTAGGATTATGGATTTGTCTGTTTCTTCCTTTGGTTCTGTTAGATGTAGCTTATTTTAATTTTAAGATCTGATATAGATGCATACATATTTAGGATTGTTTGTAGTCTTGATGAATAGAACCTTTCATCGTTACCAAATGACCTCCCTATCCCTGACAATATTCCTTGTCTTAAAGCCTACTTTGTCTTGTAACAATATAGCCTCATCATCTTTTGCTTTCTGGGTACATGTTCCTTTTTCTCTATCTTTTTGCTTTTAATTTGCTGTATGGTGGCCTCATGGAGGGCAGGATTAACTTCACCACTCAAAATAGGTTTGGATGTCAAGACTGATGATACCATTCATATCAAGAGGGTATGAAAAAATTTATTACTCACATAATGGGACTTTTTCAGGAGAGCAGGGTAGGTACAAGGGAGTCAAGAATGGCTTCAGCCAAGAGAGTGAATGGGACGAGTGAATTTGGTTTATGTTGTGGCTGGGGGTGGGCCAGTGTAGGAGACTTGTGTGGTTTGAACTTTCAGTATCAAGGGGACAGAGGAGAGCCTGTGGGCTTTCTTACTGGTTTGCCTGTATGTGGGACAAAAGGGGCAAGGGTGGGGCTTGTAAGCTGTCGGCAGCCAAACATCAAGAATGGAGTCAAGGCTGAGTGTGGTGGCTCACACCTGTAATCCCAGTACTTTGAGAAGCTGAGATGAGTGGATAAGTTGAGGCCAGGATTTTGAGACCAGCCTGGGCAACATGGAGAAACCCCATCTCTACAACAAAATACAAAAATTAGCCAGGCATGATGGTGTTCGCTTGTAGTCCCAGCTACTCAGGAGGCGGAGGTGGGAGGATTGATTGAGCCCAGGAGGTCGACGCTGCAGTGAGACGTATGTGACCATGCCACTGCACTCCAGCCTGGGTGAGACAGTGAGACCATGTCACAAAACACACACACACACACACACACACACACACACACACACACGGAGTAAAGACAGTTTATTGCAGGATCTAAGCATTCATATTTAAAAGCTTGTCTCTTGTAAAGAGTTTATAGTTGAGTTTTGATGTAAAAAAATTTTGTCTGGCAATCTCTGCCTTTTAATTATGTTGGTTATTTATAGTTAATAGAATTATTGATATGGTTGGATTGAAGTTTACCAAATTGCTATTTCTTTTTTATTTTTTTCAATCTATTATTACTTCTTTTATTCTTCCCTTTCTGTCTGCTTTAGGTAAATCAAGTTTTGTTTAGCATTCCATTTGACTTACTTGAATAGGTTTTGTTATATTTCTTTGTTTTTTTATTGTTTACTATAGGGATTAAATCATACATCATTACTTATTGCAGTCTACTTAGAGCTACTATAATTCTCTTTAAAACTCTGTGGGCTTGCTATGAATTTATTAGGGATCACATTGTTATACGAAAGTGAAAATCCCAAATTTCCTCAAGATAAGACCCCACCTCTCTCTTTTGTATACAGGGATGTTGCTATATTGCCCAGGCTAGTCTCAAACTCCTGGCTTCAAGTGATCTTCTTACCATGGCCCCACAAGGTTCTGGGATTATAGTTGTGAGCCACTGTGCTGGGCCAAGATAAGCCCTTCTCTATCATGAGATTTTTGGAAAGCTGTTGAGGGTCAAAACCCTTGCAATTCTTAGAACCTCTGTTGTCAGAGAGGAGGCTCTCTGTGACATGCCAAAATCCTTAAAGAGCTTTTGGTCTGACTGAACAGTTCTTGGAGGTGCCTGTTAAAATATTTCTGAGGTCTAAACAGATGACCATATAATCCCACAGTAGATTTGATCTTTGCTCTGAGGGTCTTTTTAGATTTGAGAATTCTGGAAAGATTGGGAATAAGAAACAGATTTTTTTTTTTTTTTTTGAGACGGAGTCTCGCTCTGTCGCCCAGGCTGGAGTGCAGTGGCACAATCTCGGCTCATTGCAAGCTCCGCCTCCTGGGTTCACGCCATTCTCCTGCCTCAGCCTCTCTGAGTAGCTGGGACTACAGGCGCCCGCCACCACGCCCGGCTAATTTTTTGTATTTTTAGTAGAGACGGGGTTTCACCGTGGTCTCAATCTCTTGACCTCATGATCCGCCTGCCTCGGCCTCCCAAAGTGCTGGGATTACAAGCGTGAGCCACCGCGCCCGGCCGGAAACAGATAATTTTAACCCAAGAATTTCTGGCTACTTGATATTTTCTATAAACTTTAAAATGGAATAATTTATTTTTTGGCTCATGTTTCTTCTTTTCCACTTTACTATCTGGAGCTAGAGAATCCAGGCAGTGCCTTCAAAACTCTTATTTGGAATTCTCCTTAGATAAATCAGCCAGATTATTAGGTACAATTTATAATTTTACACATTATCACAGATAACATTTTGCAAAATATTCTACCAATATGTAACAAAGCTTCTTTTCTTTAATTTCCCATAATATTTCCTTCACTTTTCCTTAAGCCCATACTGACAATTCCTCAAGTAACTTGGCTTGTGCTAACGGTTGTTTTAAAGCCTTTCACACTTTCATTATTAACACTTTTTTTTGAGACAGGATCTTGCTCTATTGCCCAGTCTAGAGTGCAGTGGCATGTCCATAGCTCACTGCAGCCTCCAATTCCTGGGCTCAAGCAATCTTCCGACCTTAATCTCGTGAGTACCTAGGACTACAAGCATGCACCACCACACCCAGCTAATTTTTTTGTTTTAATTTTTCATAGACATGGTGTCTCACTGTTTTGCCCGGGCTGGTCTCAAACTCTTGGCCTCAAGCGATCCTCCCAACTTGGCCTCCCAAAGTAGTGGGATTAACACTCTTCAAAAGGTTATTCCAACTTCTCTACCCACTTCCTGGTTCCAAAGTCATTCCTACATGTTTTAAGCTTTTTGTTGTTGTTGTTGTTGCTTTTGTTGTCACAAAGAACCCCACTCTCTGTTCCAGTCTGTATGGTTGCGTAACAAGTTAGCCCAACATTTAATAGCCTAAGCAACCATTTATTATGCTCATAAATTCTGTGGGTCAGGAACTTGGACAGAACACAGTAGAGACAGCTTGTTCTTGCTTTTGGTATTAGGGACTCAGCTGAAAGACTTCAAAGCTGGGGCCTGGAAACATCCAAAAGATTGTTCATTCAAATGTCTTGCAGTAAATGCTGGCTTTGGCTAAAATATTAACTGAGGCTGTTAGCTGGAATCTTTACATGTGTGCTCTCCAAGTGGCCTGGGTTTCTCTACAGCATGGTTTCAAGGGCTTAAGAATAAGCATCCTGAAGAGAGAGAGAGAGAGAGAACCAGGTGTAATTTCTATTGCACTTTATGATCTGGCTTTGATTGGTTTGCAGCAAGTCTTTTGCCACATTCTACTCACTGAGGAAATCATAAAGGGCAAATCACAAGGGTTTCATCATAATTAGACTCCAACTTTTGAAGGAAGTGCAATCTGTTATACCTATCCTTTTTGCTATTGTTGTGGAGTATTTTACATCTACATATACTATAAACCCCACACAGTACTATGCTATTATTTTTGCTTTAAAGAGTCAATTATCAGAAGTCTAGCTAGAGCAATCAGACAAGAGGAGAAATAAAGAGTATCCAAATTGGAAAGGAAGAAGTCAAATTATCCTTGTTTGCAGATGATATAACCTTATATTTGGAAAAACCTAAAGACTCCACCGAAACACTATCGGAACTGATAAACAAATGCAGTAAAGGATACAGCATCAACATATAAAAATCAGTAGCATTTCTGTGTGCCAACAGCAAACAATTTGAAAAAAAATCAGACTCTTACTAGGTGTTTGGGGATCTAAATTAGGATCTTCTTTTCTGGACAAGACCATTTAAGAAATCCTTTTGATGGCAATAAAACAGAAGTTACTAGACACTGGAGACGTGCCTTTTATTCCTGTTGTATACCATACCAGATACGAGCTACATTTCTTCTGGTTGTTTGTTTGTGTGTAGTAGCCTACCCTCATTCAAATAGTTACTGAGCCCTAGAACAGGTAGGAAACATTGATTTTGTGACTGGGAAAGCAGGTGAAGGGTTTTATCCCAAATCTTGACCTTTATATGTACGACGGGTGACTGTTCTGAGATCAGGAGAGATCTTGAAATATTTTTTCATTTCACTTATGGCAAAAATTAAGGACCTATTTATTAACCTAATTATGATCTCCTTTAATCTTATTTGAAATGCTGATAAAAACTTTTCTTCTAATCTCTCATATATAACTGTATGTATATACCCAGTAATGTTTGATTCGTTCTATCACCCTTCCCTTCCTCCCTCCCTTCCTTCTTTCCTTCCTTCCTTTTCTTTCTTTCTTTCTCTTTCTTTCTTTCTTTCTTTCTTTCTTTCTTTCTTTCTTTCTTTCTTTCTTTCTTTCTTTCTTTCTTTCTTTCTTTCTTTCTTTCTTTCTTTCTTTCTTTCTTTCTTTCCTTCCTTCCTTCCTTCCATCCTTCCATCTATCTATCTGTCTGTCTATCTATCTATCTATCTATCTATCTATCTATCTATCTATCTATCATCTATCTATCATCTATCTGTCTAGAAAGGGCCCAAGGCCATCTTGGCTTTCTGGTTTAAGAACGAGGGCAATAACTTAGGTTACTGATTGCCTTATCTTCTTTCCTTCTCCCCTAAGAATTTGGGTTTCAAGATCTCAGTCCAAAAGCTCCAGAGAGCATGGACCTGGCTTTCTTATTATTTCCCACTTCACCTCACATCAGCATTAATATATTTCCGCATCACTGTTAACAAAGTGAGTTGGTTTCTTGAAAATAATTATGCTCCTTTAAATAAAGAATGTGAGACAATAAATAGAGATATGGTGAACAAAAAAGACAATATTCAAAGTCTTATATCAATTTTGTTTGATTCTCATGAGAAGAAAAGATGCTTCTGTTTTGGAGTTGAGGTTGGGGGAAGATCATACTCTATGTGGAGGTAATTTTCCTGAGGGCTTCCCCAATTTCAGGTTATCAAAATCCTTTCTTAAACATTATTTGAAGTGACCATATAGAATATCTATAGATGCACTAGAATTCATTTAATTCATCCATTAATAATGAACATTTAAGTAGCTTGCTTTTTTTTGTTTATTTTGGGTTTATATATATTGCTTAGATGAACACCTTCTGGCAAGGGAGTCGGGAAAATGTAGTTTCCAACATTCTAATCTCTGTCTATAGGGGGCACCGTGGGAGGTGGGAGACCATGCTTGGCAGTTAAACCTCAGTGTCTCCACCCCTGTGCATCTCCTTTGCCTGATTATCTGTTGTAGGCGTGGAAGGCTTTGATCCTTTGATTACAGTCATTCTACCTTTGTCATAATTGTTGTAAATATATTTCCCAGTTTGCAACTTGCCTTTTAGATTTTTGAAAAGTCAAATGGTGAAGTTTTTTTTCACCATTTGACAAAATGAAATTGGGATTTCTTTTTACTTGCTTTTATGCTTAGAAAGTTCTTCCTCATTCAGAAATAAGATATTCACACACACACACGCACACTATCTTTCTCTCTCTGTCTCCCTGATTCTCTTTGTCTCTCTTTAGTTTTTAGAGGAGTTTTAGGTTCATAGCAAAATTAAGCGGAGGGTACAGACATTTTCCATATATTCCCCTACCCCCACATGGGTACGGCCTCCCCTACTATCAATATCTCCCACCAGAGTAATACATTCATTATAATGAATGAACAATTAATTGACACATCATTGTTACCCAAAGCCCATAGTTTACATTAGGGTTCACTCTTGGTGTTGTACGTTTTGTAGATTGAGGAAAATGTATAATGACTTACATTCACCATTATAGTATCATACAGAGTAATTTCAGTGCCCTTAAATTCCTCTGTGCTCTACCTGTTCATCCCTCCCTGCCCTGTAACCCCTGGCAACTGCTAATCTTTTTACTGTCTCCTTAATTTTGCCTTTTTCAGAATGTCATATAGTTGGGATCATAGAGCTTTTCACATTGGCTTCTGCTGCTTAGTGATATGCATTTAAGTTTCCTCTGTGTTTTTCCATTTACCTACTGAAGGACATCTTGGTTGCTTATAAGATTTGCAATTACAAATAAACATACATGTGCGGGTTTTTGTATGAACATATGTTTTCAAGTAATTTTGGTAAAAGTCAAGGTGCACAATTGCTGGATCATATGGTAAGAGTATGTTTAGTTTTTTAAGAAACTACCAAACTGTTTTCCAAAGTGGCTGTACCATTTTACATTCCCACCAGCAATGGATGAGATTTCCTGTTGCTCCACATCCTTGTCAGCATTTGGTGGTGTCAGTGTTTGGGATTTTGGCCATTGTAGTGGTGTAGGTATAAGTGTGTAGTGGCGACTTGCTATTGTTTTAATTTGCATTTTTCTAATGACATATGTAAAAGGAAAATAAATCTTGGGGCCCCCAAATCAATTAGCTCAAGGGAAAAGTCAAGCTGGGAACTGCTTAGAGCAAACCTGCCTCCCACTCTATTCAGCCACCCCTCTGCTCATTGAGGTAAATTCATTTCTGATTGCCTCCTCTGGAGAGGCTAATCAGAAACTCAAAAGAATGCAACAATTTGTCTTATTTCCCTATGACCCAGAAGCCCTCTCCCTACTTCAAGTTGTCCCATTTTGCTTTGAGTTGTCCTGCCTTTCTGGACCAAACCAATGTTCATCTTACATGTGTTGACTGATGTCTCATGTCTCCCTAAAATGTATAAAATCAAACTGTGCTCTGACTACCTCAGGCACAAGTTGTCAGGACCTCCCGAGGCTGTGTCACGGACATGCATCCTCAACGTTGGCAAAATAGACCTTCTAAGTTAACTGAGACCTGTCTCAGATATTTGGGGTTCGCATACATAATGTTGCACATCTTTTTACATGCTTATTTGCCTTTGTATATCTTCTTTGATGAGGTGTCTGTTCAAGTCATTTGCTCATTTTAAAATCAGGTTATTTATTTTCTTATTTTTGGGTCTTAAGAGTTCTTTGTCCATTTTGGATAAGTCCTTGATCAGATGTGTCTTTTGTAAATATTTCTCTCAGTCTGTGGCTTGTCTTTTCATTCTCTACACATTGTCCTTCATAGAGCAGAAATTTTTAATTTTAATGAAATCCAGCATCTCAATTTTTTTCTTTCATAAATAATGCCTTTAGTATTGTATCTAAAAAGTCATTGCCATACTTTTTGGAGTTGAGGTTTGGGGAAGGTCATCTAGTTTTTCTCCTATGTTATCTTCTAAGTCTTATAGTTTTGCATTTTACATTTAGGTCTACGATCCACTATGAGTTAATTTTTGTGAAGGGTATAAGGTCTGTGTCTAGATTAACTGTTTGTGTGTGTGTGTGTGTGTGTGTGTGTGTCTGTTGATGTCTAGTCATTCCAGCCCCATTTGTTGAAGACACTATCTTTGCTCCATTACGTTGCCTTTGCTGCTTTGTCAAAAATTGGTTGACTGTTATTTATGTGGGTCTATTTCTGAACTTTCTATTCTGTTCCATTGACCTATTTGTCTGTTTTCTCAACAATACCACACTATCTTGGTTACCATAGCTTTATACTAAGTCTTGAAGTTGGGTAGTGTTTGTCAGTCATCCGACTTTGTTTTCTCTTTCAGTATTTTGTTGGCTGTTCTGGGATTTTTGCCTCTCCATATAAACCTTGCAATCAGTTTGTTAATAGCCACAAAATAACTTACTTGGTTTTGGATTGGGAATACATTGAATCTACAGTTAAAGTTGGGAAGAACTGATACCTTGACAATATTGAGTCTTCCTATTTATATACATGGAATATCTGGATTTATTTATTTATTGAGACAGAGTCTTCGGCTCGCTTTCTTTCTCTCTTTCTCTCTTTCTTTCCTCTTTCATTCTAAAATATTTAACTCTTTAATCTTTCCAGAATTGATTCTGGTTTATGATATAAGAGAAAGGTTTATATGAGTTTTTATTTTTGTTAACCAAACAATATCTTAGCAACTTTTATTGAATAATTAAAATCCTTAAAAGATGAACTTTTGGCCGGGTGCGGTGGCTCATGCTTGTAATCCCAGCACTTTGGGAGGCCGAGGCGGGCGGATCACAAGGTCAGGAGATCGAGACCACAGTGAAACCCCATCTCTACTAAAAATACAAAAAATTAGCCTGGCGTGGTGGCGGGCGCCTGTAGTCCCAGCTACTCGGAGAGGCTGAGGAAGGAGAATGGCGTGAACCTGGGAGGCGGAGCTTGCAGTGAGCCAAAATTGCGCTGAATTACTCCTGAAGACGTAGATTCAGGAAGGCAAGAGGGTATATTTGTATCAGACTCACAGAAGATTCTAAAACCTGCACTCTTCCTAATGAAGAAATACTGCCTTTACTCAAATATATTCCTGTGAGTAGGATTTTGTGGGAAAAAAAAAACGCATTTTATTCACTGAATTACTCCTGAAGACGTAGATTCAGGAAGGCAAGAGGGTATATTTTTCAGAGAAATATCACTTGGTTCTTTTCAGAAGTTCACAAAAGTGCTTCCTCCCTTTCCAAGTGCTTCAGAGGTTAGCGGTATGAAAAGTACCCCAGATGGAGAATCTGTGCTAATAAAATTCACCAAGTTGATTAACCAGCCAGAGGTATCGCCTATTCCCCAGTGTTCTGAATGTTCACACTGTAATTCACAGTACTCTGTATTTGCTGCCGTTGTAGTCTAGAAATGTCCGGAAACTTCCCTCTGAGGTGACACACGTCTGTGAAAACAGTCTCTGGCAGTGCCACAACCACTGCAGGGGAGGCATGAGCCTCTGAAAAGATCCAACTAGGTCCATGTCAGCACTGGCTTGAGAAAATGGAACACATCCCAGCATCCCAGCCCACACGCTCGGGTGGGACAGCCGCCATCCTGGGTGGGCTGTCTTCGGGTGGTCCGGTTTGCACGAGCTGCTCTGGGCGCTGTAGCCTCCTGGTCACGCTGCCATCTGTGCACATGCACACCCAGAGCTGCTTGGCAACTGCTGTACTAGGAACAATGGGCACTTCTTGTAAAAAACACATAAAAACAAAACTCAGGAGTTGGAGCTCGTAACTGAAGTTTTAAGGAAAGCAAATCCAAATGGTCTAGGTTACGCAGCTGCATCTTCAAAGTTATGAAAAGAAATACTGGAATGGGCTTTCCTATTAAAATCAGTTTTTACCGCAAAAGCACCTCCTGGAAAAATAGAGACTGAGCAGGCCATCTTGCGTTCAGGGTCGGGCTGGGCTCTGCGGCGCGCGTACCTAGGATGTGGAAATGGCCACTAGATGGCGCCCCAATCCAGGCAAATTATCTCCAATCTTGGCAAAGGGACAGATTTTGGTATTAATGCCAATATCCTGGAGGCGAATTAACACAAGGCCTATTGATTCTTCACCTAGATATTTCAGTTTCTACTAGAATAATTCCCGTCTCTCTGACACCCTCTGCTAAGCTTTTTTTTTCCCCCTCAAACAGGCAGCGAAAAAGAAATACCGACATTCCCTCATTTATTTCACGTTTAACTATGTTCCTAAAAAGATGTGTATGAAGTCATTTAAATTAATTACAGCACATTTAGGGAAATTATTTTTACATTATTTGCAGTGATTCTTATCATGTTAGCTGTGGAGTAAAAACAGCCCCGAGTTAGGGTTGGGAAAAGCAGTTTGGGGACTTGGTTCTTCATGTACTCTAACATTAGCCAGGTCTTGGGAAGGTTCAGGGAAAGTGGTCTCAGTTTCTTCACTGAAGTTAATAGTAACAGTACCTCATTAGCTGTATTAAAAAAAAAAAAAAAAACAACCATGCCCGCAAAGAACTCTCATTAGCTAGTGACATATGCTGAAATATTGACTAGTGAAATAAGATGTGGAATTTATGTTTTAAAATTCCAGGGAAAAAAGGAGATAGAAGAAAAATTAGCAAAGTTTTGAAGATGAGTAAAGGTTGATTATCTTATGGAGACTACTTTTGTGTATGTTTAAAAGAGTCTATAATAAAAAGTTAAAACAAATACTTCTACTATAAGCTTGTTGTTTTAAGTATTAAACAATTATAAGTTACTGTTCATCTTCTCTGACTTCAGTAGTCTGCAAAATGAGGGGTTTGGACTAACTGAACTGTACGACCCTTTGGCCATGTAATTTTTGTGAATTTCTACTCTCAGCCTGTCTTGTAAGGGATGCACCAGCCAACACAGATCCTCCGGGTTAGGCCTCGGCTGTCCTTGGAGAGGCCTCATTTGACCACCTTATCTAAACGCTAGTCCCATGACCTCACTCTTGATCTTGTATTTATTTTATAATGTTTATCACTACCAGCCTTATGGACTGAGCTGTGGCATGCACCTTCTCCCCTCCAACCCCAGGTCATACATATGTTGAAGCCCTAACCTTCAATGCCTTCAATGTGACTTGCATTTGGAAGTAGGGTTTTTTTGTTTTTTTTTTGAGGGCGAATCTTGCTCTACTGCCTAGGCTGGTGGAGTATAGTGGCGCCATCTCAGCTCACTGCAACCTCCGCCTCCCAGGTTCAAGTGATTCTCCTGCCTCAGCCTCCAGAGTAGCTGTGATTACAGGCGTGCGCCACCATGCCTGGCTACTTTTTGTATTTTTAGTAGAGATGGGGTTTCACTGTGTTCACCAGGCTTGTCTCGAACTCCTGACCTCAAGTGATCTGCCCGCCTCAGCCTCCCAAAGTGCTGGGATTACAGGCATGAGCCACTGCACCTGGCCAGAAATAGGGTCTTTAATGAAGTAATTAAGGGTACATGTGATTGAAATGGTATGGCCCTAATCTTAAAAGACCGGCACCAACCTAAAAAGAAGGAGAAACTCCAGGGATACACACACAGAGGGAGGACCATGGGAGGACACAGCAAGAAGGTGACCATCTGCTAGCCAAGGAAAGACGCCTCGAAAGAAGCCAACTCTGCTGGCATCTTGGTCTTGGACTTTCAGCCTTCAGACTGTGAGAAAATAAGTTTATGTTGTTGAAGCTGCCTAGCCTGTGGTCTGTTGTTCTGGTGGCCCTAGCAGACTAATTTAACCAGAAATTATCTTCCTTGTTTATTTCTTTTAAATCCAACTCCCCAACCAGAATGTAGAGGCTTTGTGTCAATGCCTGGCACGTGGTAGAGTGCCAATGCACATATGCTAAATGCATACATGAATGAACTTTCGAATGCATCACAAGCACTCATTCTACACTTAATGATTTTGCAAAGAAAAGTCCTTTTGCCAATTAGAATGATCCCCCTTGAACTGTGAATTTTATAAATGCTAAGTAGAGAGTCTTAGGTCAGAAGGCATATATGCAGTAGGGGACAGTGCCACTACAGACGTCCCCAGTCATCCCACTTATTGGCCTC
Source organism: Hylobates moloch (assembly GCF_009828535.3). Taxonomy (NCBI): domain Eukaryota; kingdom Metazoa; phylum Chordata; class Mammalia; order Primates; family Hylobatidae; genus Hylobates; species Hylobates moloch. Next base: position 30,887,444 of record NW_026652297.1, on the reverse strand, counting down.
TCCTCACGAGAGGCACTTTGAGTCCCTTAAACAGCTCAGCTCTGCTTTAGAAACCAGGATATTCTTCTCCGGGGACGATGCCAGGCTGCAAATACATGCTCTAGCAAGGCTGAACTCCCATCCCGTTTGTTATAACCTGCTAGATACTTTCATCAAGAATTTACATTATCTGAAGTTAAAAATGAAACAACACAAAACCAGGACAATCCTGTTCACACTGCTGCCAGGATTTTAGAGGAGAGAGTTCCCCAGGACCCCAGAATGGTCTCCTCTGAAAAAACAAAACAAACCATTAATTAGAAACAGTTGCCATTTTCAGAATTAAAAAACAAAAACAAAAACGCTTACCATCACATTTTATTTATGTTTTTTTTTTTTTTTTTTTTTATATATATATATTTATTTTTTTTTTTTTTTTGAGACAAGATTTCGTTTGGGTGTAATCTCGGCTCACTGCAACCCCTACCTCCTGAGTTCAAGTGATTCTCCTGCCTTAGCCTCCCTAGTAGCTGGGATTACAGGTGCCAGCCACCACCACCACACCTGGCTAAGTTTTGTATTTTTAGTAGAGACAGGGTTTCACCATGTTGGCCAGGCTGGTCTCAAACTCCTGATCTCAGGTGATCCACCAACCTCAGCTTCACAAAGTGCTGGGATTACAGGTGTGAGTCACCGTGCCTGGCCTATTTTATATATTTTTTGAGACAAGGTCTCGCTCTGTCACCCAGGCTGGAGTGCAATGACATGATCTCGGCTCACTGCAACCTCTGCCTCCCAGGCTCAAGCAATTCTCCTGCCTCAGCCTCCCAACTAGCTGGGACTACAGGTGCACAGCACCACGCCCAGCTAATTTTTGTGGGGCTTTTTTTTTGTAGAGATGGGGTTTCAACATGTTGGCCAGGCTGAGCTCAGGTGATCTGCCCACCTTGGTCTCCCAAAGTGCTGGGATTACAGACATGAGCCATCATGCCTGGCCTATTTTTGTTTTTTTTTTTGAAAATAGGGTCTCACTGTGTTTCCCAGGCTAGTCTTGAACTCCTGATCTCAAGCCATCCCTCCACCTCAGCCTCCTGAATAGCTGGGATTACAAGAATGAACCACCATGTCCAGTTATCTTGTTTTTTTAAATAAAGTTTTTATGTTGGATTAACCCGAGATTTTACAGAAAAGCTACAATGATAGCAGAGAGTTCCCATGTACCCTTTATCCATTTTCACTAATGTTATCATCTTACGTGGCCACAATACCTTTGCCAAGACTAAGAAACCAACATTGGCATATTGCCATGAACTGAACTTCAGACTTTGGATTTCACCGGTTTTTCCATTTGTGTCCTCTTTCTGTTCCATGATTCAGTCCAGGGTACCACCTTGCATTTACTCATCACGTCTCCTTGGTCTCCTTTGGGATGTGACAGCTTCTCAATCTTCCCTTGTTTTTCTTGACCTTGATGTTCTTGAGGACTACTGGTCAGGCATTTTGTAGAATGTTCCCCTATCTGCGTTGTTGGAGGCTTTTGTCATCATTCACCTGGGGTTATGGGATTTTGGAAAAGATACCACTGAGGTAAAGCCCCATTCTCATCAGAGTGTATTGGGGGTGTGTGATGGCTACACGACATCACAGATGATGCTAATAGGATCATTTGGTTAAGGTCACATTTGCAAGTTTCTCTCCTGTCAAGTTACTCTTTCCTCCTTTTCTTCAGAAGTTAGTCACTAATTCCAGCCCATCCTCAAAATCATGGAGGGTTAAGCTCTACTTCCTAGAGGTGATGGCGTCCACGTGTGTTATTTGGAATTCTTCTGTAAGGAAGAGGTGCCCCTTCTTTCCCATGTACTTATTTATTGAATCATTTATTTATATCACTACAGGCTTATGGAAAAAAGAACTATTTTTAACCATTGCCATGATCCTATCCACATGTAAACAGATGCTGATTTACTAAGTGGTTAAGAACTAAGCGTTAACTGAAATGCTTCTTAAGGTGAGAGCAGGACTAGTCTGGCTGTCCCAGCGGGTTCCAGGCCTCAGCAGGGCGGCCCTCTGCACTCTGCTCCTGGGGTCTTGGGGCTGAGTTCTCAGTGGCCGCCTTCACTGCACATCCTGGCCCAGCCAATCTCGCATCCTGTGATGTGATTTAACACTGCCCTGCCCTCACTGGGGGTCCCCAATCTGCCCTCCTTTCTGTTTCTCTTTAGTTAAACTTTTTTGGGGATTAATTTTAGATTTACAGAAAAGTTGCAAAGATAGTAGCGAGTTCCATTGTATTCCTCCTGCAATGCCAGTTTCTCCCATTGCTGTCATCTTACATTATTCTGCATATTTGTGAAAACTAAGAAACAAGAGATACAGACGCCCAAAGGATGGGCCCTACATGAGTACCCCAACAAGTTTCATGTTCAGACAGGAGCTGGTCCCAAGAGACACCCATCACAAGGGGCTAACGATTGTGACCCAGACACTCTTTAGGTTTAAGGAAGTGCTTCCTAGTTTAATACTTTTTTCAATGAGGAAAAATTTATTTTAATAATTTAGATGCTTCAAAATATCAACCCTCTTAAAAGATATCTGCATTCTTGGAAAACATTTACCTTTAATGCAGGACAAATTTCCATTCTCTAAGATCCTGACACTGCTTCCTTTTCTAGTTTTTAATATTTTAATGAACAAATATGTTCCTTTAAGTTATTGTTGCCCTTTTTGGCTTTATAGTCTATAATCATACAGTTATTAGCTTTCATTTTTTAGAATACAGTGATTAAAGATATTTTATTTCCCAAATTCAGTACTATGAACATTTATTAATTACTGCACCTGCTCTACCCTCCACATTAGGTCAAATATTATAGGGGCTAAAAAAAGGCATAGAGCCATGTACAAGAATGTTAAAACCAAGTAGGGGGGATGTTTCAAGAATGATAAACTGACCCTGCCACTTTTCGGTAAAGCCCTTTAGTGACTTCCAATTACTATCGAGATTAAAATAACTCCTTAGCATGCTTTCCAAAGTCCTTTGAACTCCGAGTTTTTTCATTGTGGTCCCTCTCTTCTACTTCTACTTCTTCTTTTTTTTTTTTTTTTTTTTTGGAGGCAGAGTCTTGCTCTGTCACCCAGGCTGGAGTGCAGTGACATGATCTCGGCTCACTGCAAGCTCCGCCTCCTGAGTTCCAGCGATTCTCCTGCCTCAGCCTCCTGAGTAGCTGGGATTACAGGCGTGCCACCACGACTGGCTAATTTTTTGTATTTTTAGTAGAGACGGGGTTTCACCATGTTGGCCAAGCCGGTCTCGAACTCTTGACCCCAGGTGATCCACCCACCTCGGCCTTCCAAAGTGCTGGGATTATAGGCGTTAGCCACTGAGTCCTGCCTGGTCCCTTTCCTCTTCTGTGTGCCAGCCATGGAGAACTTCCTTCAGACCCTTGAACAATGACTCGCCTTATCACGTGTCATCTGGGTCTCAGGGTAGCCGCACTTCTTCAGGGAGCTGCTCCTGGACCTGGGCCAGGTTAGACCCCTCCCGCACGTCCTCTCGGAGCTTCCTGGAGTTCTCCTTTGCTAACTCTCAACCCATTTTTATGGTTCCCAGCATTTAGTGACTACACTCTGGGTGTCTACAGGCTCCTTCCCTCTGGCAGGGGCTCCATGCCTTGTTCTCTGTGGTGTCTCTGGTGCCCAGCAGGGGCCCTGGGCCAGTGTGTGGCTTCAGGAAATGTTGTGGGCTGACTGAATGAATGAATGAGTGAATGAATGGATAAATAGACTAAGGGATACGTGGATAAGGAGTATAAACAAAGTGGTTCTTGGAGGTTTCAAAAGAGAAGGAAGGGCATTTAGCTGGAGAGAATGGGCAAGTCCCCGGTGGAGCTGGCGTCTGCACTGTCTGGCGGGAAGGAAAGGGCTGAGTTGAGGATCCAAGACACTGCTGATGAGAATCAGCACAAGTGTGGGTGCGGAGGCAGGAAGGGAGGGACGGTTTCAGGCAACAGTGTGGAACCATTGAGGCTGAAGTCCGGGAAAGATGTGAAGGAGAAGAGGAAAACCAGATCACATTACTCCAAGGGAGCCTGATTTACAGGGTCAATGGGAGATGAACACAATAACCAGTTAATAACTATGTTAATTTAAAAAATAATTAAAATGTTTTTAATAGAGATGAGATCTCACTATGTTGCCCAGGGTGGTCTCAAGCTCCTGAGCTCAAGTGATCCTCCCACCTCAGCCTTCCAAGGTGCTGGAATTACAGGTATGAGACACCAGAATGGGCCCATTTAGTAGCTATTTTAAAATGGAACACGGCACCTCATGAAATAGTGAGCTTCCCATAAGTACGGACGTGTAAGCAAAGACTTGATGACAGCCTGTCCAAAAATATTGTGATGGGCATTCCTACACTGGATCAGAGTTTCAACAAGATAAGAACCCTAAAGTCCTTCCAACTTCAGGTTCCCAGACTCCACAATCCCATTCTGTTCTGTGGGTCGACAGGAAGAGCTGTAGGTCACTGAGCACGAGGGGAACGTGACGAAACTCAGCTGCAGGAAGGAGGCAGGGGTGCGGCAGCTTCGGGAAGGAAGGGGCTAGGCTATAGCTTTGGGGCCGGGGACGGAGGTCAGACAGGAGGTACAAGCAGGGCATCATCTTCCAAGGGAGAAGAGAGTGGAAACTGTGGATTCCATGGAGAGGGGAAGAGGGTTGAGGGTGGGAAGAGGAGGTGCTTTCCTGAAGGCACCTGCGGAGGAAGGAGAGGAGCAAGCTGGGAGAACGGAGGCATGTTAGAGGGGCACAGGGTGCCATGGCCACACGGGCAGCAGGGAGAGCTGCTAACCAAGGGATGTCGTCCCCTGGGGTCAGGTCCTGGGGAGCAGGCAGGTGGGTTGCAATGAGATCACGTGCCTTTCTGAAAGCAGTTTCAGGAGAGCTATAGGGGAGAGGTCAGATTAAAGGCAATAAAAAAGGGAGGGGGCAGGGAGGGTGACTCATTTCTGGAAGCTGAATGGGAAAGAGCAGGAGCTGGAAGAAGCACAGGAAAGGAAAGAGGAAGCCTACTCCTATGTAGATGCACAGAGAAGCAGGTGGAATCAGGCGAGGGGAGGCACAGGAGGCAGGGCAGAGAGTTAACAGCTCTCGAGGTCCCAGAGGAGGGGAAAGTGCTGGGTGAGGGTTGGCTTTGGCAAAGGGGATGCTGGCATCTTGGCCAAGTCTGCAAGACTAGAAGAGGATGTGGGAATTGGAGGGTAAGGATTTGGGGACTGGAGGGAGGAGGGAGGAAAGCAAGACTCATCTATCTCAATGAAATAGAAGAGGAAGTTATTCTAAGGTTGAGGCCAGGTGCCTCTGGAGGAGGGGACAGGGTCTGGAAGAGTTTAATAGTCAGCAAGAAATGAATGAAAGAACTACCGAGCATCAGTGAGAGCTCGGCTGAAGTGAGCATGGCCTGGGAGTGGACGCACCGGCAGGGTTTTGTGGCTTTTCCTCGACAGTGCAAGGCAGCCAGGGAAGGAGGAGATGAAATAAGTCTCCGGAGGCTTTCCCTGGGTTGGGAGTCATCGGAAAGGAAGGGTAGGGTACAGACATGAATGAGTTCAGGAGACAAGTGATGGGATTGGAAGCTGCAAGAAGGAAGACAGTGCACTCACAGGGTGGAAAGCAGGAAAGGGCATGGCCATGGAGTGGCACCTGCAGCCCTGAGTCTGGGGCGACAGCAGCCACACAGGCCAGCACTCTCCATCCCAGCGCGGGGACTCCCCAACAGGCTCAGCAGTGGATGGACACTAGGACTTGGGTGGTGGCAGGGAAGATGGTAAATGCCAAGAGGATGGTCTGCAGGGTGCAGGTAAGCCACATTTTTGGGGATCTCCGAACTATTTGGGGAAGGCGGTATCTGACATGGTCTGGGATTCGCAGTGAGGGTGAAGTCAGGGATGACAATCTTCTAAGAGTTTCATTGTGACTATTTTTATTGCCATGCTGGTGTGGACTGAGGGATATAGAAAACAATGACCTTGTCGAGGAACTGCTGTGACAGTTAATGTGAGAACATGGGTAAAGCATTCACCTGGTGTCGGACTCATGGTGGATGCTCTGTAAATGTCAGTTTTCTTTCTACCATGTGGTCAGCATCACCCTAGATCTCATAGAGAAACAAAAGAAAGAATACAGCTGGTGCAGTGGCTCACACCTGTAGTCCCAGCACTTTGGGAGGCCAAGGCAGGAGGATTGCTTGAGGCAGGGTTGGATACCAGCCTGGGCAACATAGCAAGACTCTGTCTCTACAAAACATTTTTAAAACAGCTGGGCCTAATGGTGCACATCTGTGGTTTTAGCTACTTGGGAGGCTAAGGTGGGAGGATCACTTGAGCCCAGGAGTTTGAGGCTGCAGTGAGCTATGATGGCACCACTGCAGCCGGCCAACAGAGTGAGACCCTGTCTCTAAAAAAAGTAATCAATTGTTTTTAAAAAAGAAAAGAACAAGTGGGCTCTGCTTTCATGGGATGCTCACATTCTAGGTGGGAAGAGAAAGCCCAGGTGGAACACGCAGGACGATCCCACAAGGCACAGAAGGCTTTGCTGTGTCCAACTCTACAGCTGTGAGCAGCAGCCCCAGTCGGCATGATTATGTCACAGTTATATGCCACACCAGATAAAACTAGGACACAGGGGAGGACGAGAGTTCTGCAGAGAGAGGTTGGCGAGGACACAGTAATTCTCAAGGGCTTCTGGGGCGGTTTGATCTGAGGTGGGCCTTGTGAGAGGAAGGTGGGACTTAGCTAAAGCGAATGATGATGTGTGTGCACAGCCAGAGGATTAGAACTGGTCGACGTGCAGTTTGTTTTGATGCGTCGGCGTGTATTTAACAGCAATAATCCTAATAATACTGAAGACAATGATGATGGGCAGGTACCGAGTGCTTCCCACGTATCAGATACTGTGCTAAGTGCTCTGTGTGTGCAATTGCACCTCCCAGCAATCCTGGGACATGAATCACTAGGGTTCTTTGGTTGCAAGTAACAGAAACCTTACTCAAGTCAGCTGGAAAATAAAGCTTTATTCTGGCTTGTAGGATAAAGACTTGCTGAAGAGTGGGATCCTCGGGCAGAAAGACCAGGAGGATGAGGAAGGGGGGCAGTGTTTTAACTAGGAAGACACCAAGGCCCCCCCATAGATGGCTCTCCCATTGACTCCTTTATGTGCACATCCATAAGCCTGTGAATCTGGGGCCTGTCTATTCCTGGGAACCTCCGAACTGGCAGGGGCCAGCTGCGTTTGGCAAAGACGCGTGTCTCTGGCAGCAGAAATTCACAAGCTCAGCGGCGCTCACCCACAGCCGGGCTCCCTCCCAGGATGCCCCGTTACCGGCACACGCTCGCAGCCTTGCCAGTTGTCAGTCTCCCCTAGAGAGCCAGGCATAAACACAGGCTTTGGCTGAGGGGACCTGCTTTCTGAGCTGAGGTTTGTGGCCTTTGGTTTCTGTGTTTTCCCAGTTTGCATGTCTGTAGCCTTAGCCTGGCCTTCTTCTTTCATTTCCTTTCCACAAGTAAGTACAAGCTGCTGCTGTGTGTCCAGCCACATACAAAGTGCTGGGAACTGGCAGAGAGGAGCCTAGAGTGGGCAGTGCAGCATCCCTCACCCCTCCCTCTCGGGGCAAGCGATTCAGCTGGGGAGACCTGTGTGTTCCGGTATCGGCTGGAAGAAAATCAAGATACGAATAATCCAGTTTCTTACTTGTTCTGCCTTTGGACTCTGGCTTATGGTCCCAGAAGCTCCCATAGCTCCTGAAGCTGTTTGTTTTTTTTTTATTTTAATTTTATTTTTAGAGAGATGTTCTTGCTGTGTTGCCCAGGCTGGAGTGTAGTGGGACAATCATGATTCACTGCAGCCTCAAACTTGAGCTCCAGCAATCCTCCTGTTTCAGCCTCCTGAGTAGCTGGGTTTACAGGTGTGGGCCATTACACCTGGCTAATTTTTAAAATTTTTTGTAGAGACAGGCTCTCACTATGTTACCTAGAGCTGGTCTCAAACTCCTGGCCTCAAGTGATCCTCCTACCCAGGCCTCCCAAAGTGCTGACATTACATGCATGAGCCACCAGGCCTGGCCAAACTACTGAAGTTTTTGATAAGCCACAACCTAGTTACATTTGAGCAGTTGATCTACTACCCTCACTCCAAAGTAACTCTATTTGTCTTTTGTAGTTTTGCACTGAGACATTCTCCAGAGCAAAAGGAAAGTGGGGGCTGGTGGCAGGAGGTGGGACAGAGCAGGGGGCAGGGTGTCACACAGCAGTGAAGACAGTGGGGGCTGTGGCAGGAGGTGGGACAGGGCAGGGGGCAAGGTGTCACACAGCAGTGAAGACAGTGGGGGCTGTGGCAGGAGGTGGGACAGGGCAGGGGGCAAGGTGTCACACAGCAGCAAAGGTGCTGGATGCCACCCCCATGCCCATCTCTGGTTTCCTGAAGTCCAAGTTCCAGGATCGTTAAGAGTGGCCTCCCTAGACCCCTGCGTCACACACTCTCCTTGTCCCTTGGCCCAACGGACAGGCTGGGGCTAATTACCTCTGCCCCACACATGCTGCATGACCTTGAGGGAAGCATTTGACCTCTCTGGGGCTCTTCCCTTCTCTGTAAAACGGGGTTAACAGCATTGACCCATCTCAGAGAGTTAGCACAGGAGGCATCACTAATAAAACTTGTCATAAAAGCCTTTGTTCCCCCAAGTCTCAGCAGTTCGGGAAAGAGCCTGGAGGCTTGAACAGCAGCCCAGGGGAGAGGAGGCTGCTTGGAGAGCAGAAGTTCACTCTGTGAGCCACAGAACAGGGAACGAAGTCCTCCACTGCCACACAGCCTGCACCGAGCGCTCCTCCCTTAGGGCTGCACAGAGAGGGACAGGGTGGCTCGGGCCTCTGACGGTGGCCATGCCAATGACCCACACTCAATACATCTGTAGCACTCAGGGGAGGTGATATGAGCTTCTCACACTTGCTGTCTGTCAAGTCCAAGAGTCTGTCCAACAACATTCAGTTGGAAGTTACATGCACGAAAGAAAGGCCAGACTTGGCCGGGAGTTTGTTTTTGTACAGACAGCAATGGTCAGAGAGTACTGAGCTCTGCGGTGAGCGACTGAGCTGACCACAGCTCCCTATGGAAGGCTGGCCTGCACCAGAATTGTGTGTGTATGTGTGAGTGCAAGTGTGTACATACGTATGCATGTGCATGTATGTGTGTAGGTGTTTTGTGTACATGTTGTCTGCATGTGGTTTGTATGTATGTGTGTGTACGTGTATGCGTGTGTGTACGCATGTGTATGCGTGTATGTATACGGGTGTGTGTGCATGGGGATGGCTAGAAGGTGCATACATATCTGCATGCCTTATCTCAGGCCTTTGCTGGGTTGTGTCCAAGTCAGTAAAAGCTCCCACGACTCTTGCCCAGCAAACGTTGCTGACTCTGAGATGTGGGCAGTGGGTATAGGGGTGTGTGTGCTGGGATGGTGTGGAGAGAGGCTGCCACTGGTGGGTCAGAGCCCTGCGGTCCCTTCCCCAGAAAGCTGCTGGACAAGCCATTCCATGCTCATAAGCCAAAAATTGCCCATGCTGGTCATCTTTTGATGCTTAAGATTTTAGACTTGCCACAAATGTGCCAGAACATGTTTTAGTTTGTGTTTTATATTTATGAAAACTAGGAAAATCTTTCGAGTTGCATCTTATCAAGAAAGTTTTTCAAAATATATATTTCAGAGTAGCCCTTTGAATCTTTTCTCACATTTCCAGCTAATACACATGTTGTCTTCCTTGCTACTTTTTCTAGTATTATTAATTGAAATTCAGTGGATGAAGCCCAGGACTAAAAGTTGGCGGGCTTCGGAATGCAGTCCCTGAGCCAGACAGTTGTGTTTGAATCTAACAGAGTGTGTACATATCTGCATGCCTTATCTCAGGCTTTCACAGGGCTGTGTCCAAGTCAGTAAAAGCTCCCATGACGCGTGCCCAGCAAACGTTGCTGACTCTGTTTGGCCGTGGGGAGGTTACTTGGCCATTCCAAGTCTTCATTTTCTCATCTGTAGAATTGGGAGTGCCTCATAGGATTGTCATGAGGATTAAATGAGATGTTGCAGAGCTTCCCAGCCTATGTCTGATGTGCAGTTTACTGTGAAATATGCACCCCTCCAAGGGGACAGGGTCTGCTACAAGGCCCCAGCTACCAGTTTTAGGTCATGAGCAGTGCTGGGAGGGCTGGCTACATAACTTATGGGGCCAAGTGTGAAAAGTAAATGCAGGTTCTCTTGTTAAAAAATCATTAGGAATTTCAAGTCGGTGACAACAGAGCATTAAACAACTGCAAGGCCCTTCTGAGCACATGGCTGTCTGCAGTCATATCGGTTGCACACCCACGAAGCCAGCCGTACCTGCAGGTACTGAGCATGACAAGTGACATAGGCACTGGCTTCGCTGCAATGTGCTGAGGGCAGTCCTGCAGGCTGAAGTCCCAAATCTATGACAGCAGCCAGGTGCTGAATGCTCGTCTGTCCCTCCTAGCCAAAGGGCCCAGGGGCCACATGGCGTTTATGCTCTAGGTGCCCAAGGTACAGGTAGGTGATGCAGGTGTCCTGCAGGTAGCCTGGTAGGGGACACAGGTATCCCTGGTATGCCTAGTTCCAGGTGAGAGTCAAAAATTTCTGCCTTGGCTGGGCAATGATGACATACACTTGTAGTCCCAGCTTCTCAGAAGGCTGAGGCAGGCAGATTGCTTGATCCCAGGAGTTGGAGGCTGTAGTGAGCTATGATTGCTCCACTGCACTCCAGCCTGGGTGACAGAGCAAGACCTTGACTCCAAAAACAAAACAAAACAAAACAAACAAACAAAACCTCTGTCTTTGTAAATCAGATGCTTGTCAGTCTGTGGTCGATGTGCCCTTTTAAAGTGTCATCTAAGCGAGCTGCAGGGTGACCACCCCCCAAAATGCATGTACATTCTACAAATTAGAGTTTCATCAAGATTTTGAAGTTTTCCTTGAGAAAAGTTTGATGGGGTTCTGCTGCTCATAAGCCAAAAATCACCAACTCTGGTCGCCTTTTCATGCTTAATATTTTATAGATGCCATGAATGTGCCAGAACATGTTTTAGTTTGTACGTTATATTTATGAAAACTAGGAAAGTCTTTTGAGTTTCATCTTATCAAGATAGGTTTTCAAAATATATGTTTCAGAGTAGCTCTTTGAATCTTTTCTTACATTTCCAGCTGATAAATATGTTGCATGTATAGACATGTCATTTGTATATGGTTTGTTTGGCCTCACCAAGTCTCATGTGGAAATTTGATCCCCAGTGTTGGAAGTGGAGTCAACAGGGAGGTGTTTGGGTCATGAGGGCAGATCTCTCATGAACTGCTCGATGCCATTCTCATGAGTTCTCATCATTTAGCTCCCACTTATAAGTGAGAACATGTGGTATTTGGTTTTCTGTTCCTGCATTAGTTTGCTTAGGATAATGGCCTCTGGCTCCACCCATGTTCCTGCAAGGACATGATCTCATTCTTTTTTTATGACTGTTTAGTATTCCATGGTGTATATGTACCGTATTTCGTTTATCCAGTCTACCATTGATAGGCATTTAGGTTGATTCCATGTCTTTGCTATTGTGAATAGTGCTGTGGCATAGGTCAGGGAATGAGTGAGTTCTCACCCTTTGTTGTTGAAAGGAGCCTGGCATCTCCTCCCTCTCTTTTGCCTCCTCTCTTGCCACGTGGTCTGCACACACCACCTCTCTTCACCTTCCACCATGAGTGGAAGCAGCCTGAGGTCCTCACCAGGAGCAGAGGAAGGTGCTGTGCTTCTTGTACAGCTTGCAGAACTGTGAGCCAAATAAACCTCTTTTCTTTATAAATCACCCAGGCTTGGGTATTCCTTTATAGCAATGCAAACAGACAAACACAGCCAACATTATTACAAAAATTCCAATGTTATATTTGCAGTTAAAGACTTTATGGATTCTTTAGCTATAATTTATATAGATTATTATTTCGACATGTACATTTCTGAATGGTTGTAAAAATGGTATAAAAATCGTGTTACCTATTTGAGTGAACAAATTTTCTCTCCAAGGGTGAACATCAAGAATTCAAGTGATCATCCTTAAGAACAGTTGGGTCAGGTACTGTGCATAGGCATTTCTTTTTTCTTTTCTCCTATTTCTTTCTTTCTTTCTTTTTTTTTTTTTTTTTTTTTTTTGAGACAGAGCCTCTCTCTGTCACCTAGGCTGGAGTGCAGTGGCATGATCTCAGCTTACTGCAACCTCCACCTCCCGGGTTCAAGTGATTCTTGTGCCTCACCCTCCTGAGTAGCTGGGATTATAGGCACCTGCCACAACGCCTGGCCAATTTTTGTATTTTTAGTAGAGATGAGGTTTCACCATGTTGGCCAGGCTGGTCTCAAACTCCTGACCTCAAGTGATCCACCTACCTTGGCCTCACAAAGTGCTGGGATTATAGGCGTGAGCCACCGTGCCCGGCCATGCATAGCCATTTCCAGTGTAAAATGTAACATTAAAAAGATATGGTCAAAGAAGCAAGCTCTAGTTTGAAACATTTGGAAGTTTTATACAAAATCAACATTGAATACATACCCTGTTACTCTGCATTTTATTTTTGTCTTAATTATAAAATGTAAATAGAGTGTAATGGATTGTTTCAGATGGCACACTGGAGGGGCATAGTTTACCCCAGCTTACCCTGGTGTGCCATATCTCTGGTTTCATTTTCTTTGAGTGCCACAGTGTGGAAACGGCTGGAAAGCACAGAACCACAGATGTAACAAGCTTTCTCATGTATAGCAAGCAGTCCATAATATTAATTATGCCATTAATGCATTATTGTCATCATTATTAGACAGATAGCATGGATAAAGCTTGGAGTGGGTTGTCAGAAATTGTGAGTTGGAGGCATGCTTTTCTCATAAACTACCTAATGACTATAAATGAATCCGTTTATCTTTTTTATGTCTGCTTAAAATGCAGATAATATTGCCTGCTCTTCCTGCCCAACTTGCGATGTTATGAGACTCAAATGAGAAACTCTACATCAAAGATCTCTGAGAAATATGAACTATTTTGCTGGTTCTGTTATTTCTCTTTTTCAGACTCAGTGCTATCCCATCACAGATGTCTATTTAAATTTAAATTGATGAAAATGAAATAAGACTGAAATCCAATTCTCAGTTGTGTGAGCCACATGCCAAATGCTCAAAGCCACATGTAGCTGATGGCTGCTATGTTGGAAAGTGCCACTTAACTACTCATTGCCCCTTAATGCACAGCGGTCACCCCCATGTTTCTACTTCCTGCCCCTCTTGTGGATCAGATAGGGAAGACTTAATTAAGTTCTTATATAGTCTTAACCTACAATAGGTATAAAGTATTAAAGATCCTGACCTCTGTCACAGCACTATTCACAATTGCATAGACATGGAATCAACCTAAATGCTTATCAACAGTAGACTGGATAAAGGAAATGTGGTACATATACATCATGGAATACTAAACAGCCATGAAAAAGAATGAGATCCTGTCTTTTGCAGGAACATGGATGGAGCTGGAGGCCATTATCCTTAGCAAACTAATGCAGGAGCAGAAAACCACGTACCGCATGTTCTCACTTATAAGTGGGAGCTAAATGATGAGAACTCATGAACACAAAGAAGGGAACAACAGCCACTGGGGTCTACTTGAGGGTGGAGGGTGGGAGGCGGGGGAGGATTGAAAAACTAACTATAGGCTGGACACGGTGGCTTACACTTATAATCCCAGCACTTTGGGAGGCCGAGATGGGTGTATCAATTGAGCTCAGGAGTTCAAGACAAGCCTGGCCAACATGATGAAAACCTGTCTCTACAAAAACATACAAAAATTAGCCAGGTGTGATGGCATGCACCTGTAATCCCAGCTCCTTGGGAGGCTGAGGTGGGAGGATCACTTGAGCCTAGGAGGTGGAGGTTGCAGTGAGCCTAGATCATGCCACTGCACTCCAGCCTGGGTGACAGAGTCAGACCCTGTCTCAAAAAACCAAAAAACAAAAAACAAAAAAAACCCCAAAAACAAAAATAAGTAACTATTGAGTACTATGCTTATTACCTGGATGATGAAGGAATCTGTACAGCAAACTCTCATGACACACAATTTACCTGTATAACAAATCAGCACATGTATCCCTGAACCAAAATAAAAGTTCAAAAATCCCGATCTCTGCTTCCTGTGGTATGGGAAGATGCCATTGCTAGCAGGATGTGCACCTTGATAGGTTTGCTTTGACTTCCCTGGCACCTCTTGCCCAGATACTTGGCATTTTCAGGTGGCAGAAGGGCTAGAGAGTTATCAGCAATATTGGTGGAAAAGAAAACTACCAGGTACAGCGAGGGTTAAATCCAGGACTGTGGGCTCCTTGTGTGCGATGTTTTAATCATCCTGACTGCCATCTGATCTTTACCATGACTAAATGTCATTGTCAAACTTTTTATTTAAATAACTCTCATGGACTCTGATTTTTTCACACTGGTTAAATAAATACGAAATGATGGTAGTTCAAAATGATTACCATCCATCCCCCTATCCACACCTAGAATTGGGCATCTGTTACCTAAACTATATGTGAGAACTACTTTGCTGAAGTTTCAGAACGTAATGTGGCTGGCCAGTGGATTTTTGGAATCTGCTAGAGTTATGACTGTTGCTACAAGGACACAGTGGAGAAGAAATATGGGACAAATACTGTGTAGTGCCTTCAACGGTGGTTAAAATATATTTGCGCCACTTCCCTATTTCCTCTAGGACATATGATTGTGGGCCAGGGTGTATTTGCATGACTGCCTTGAGGGGAATCTTTTCCCTGATCCATTCTAGAACAAAATTGTGTTTCTTTTGGCTGTCAGTTATTAGTCAGTCAAATCTGCTGGGGCAGTTTGAAGAAATGCTGACTTTCTTCATTACCTTTGGAAAAGGCTCAAAATAGAATCATAGACTCCACGAACTCCCAGTGACCACATTTTTCTGTTACATACACACAGCAATTGCAAAGACAGAAGTGACACAGGGCAGGTTACTACATAACTGAAAGTTCTCTTGCTGCTTTTTAAAAATCATGGGTTAGCAATATTTGCTACAGATAAAAATTTGACACCTAAGCTTTTTAAAAGCTTCTAATGTTTAGAAATCGAAACTGACTTGAATATTATCTTTTAAACATCAAATATCCTTTTTGGTATACCGTTTGCTACAGACAAAATTTGACACATAAGCCTTTTAAAAGCTCAGTAATGTGGCTGGCGCAGTGGCTCACACCTGTAATCCCAACACTTTGGGAGGCCGAGGTGGGCAGATCACCTGAGGTCAGGAGTTCGAGACCAGTCTGACCAACATGGTGAAATCCCGTCTTTACTAAAAATACAAAATTAGCCAGGCATGGTGGCGGGTGCCTGTAATCCCAGCTACTTGGGAGGCTGAGGCAGGAGAATCTCTTGAACCCGGGAGGCAGAGGTTGCAGTGAGAGGAGATCTTGCCACTGCACTCCAGCCTAGGTGACAAGAGTAAAACTCTGTCTTAAAAAATAAAAGCTCAGTAATGTTTAGAAATAAAAACTTCCTTGGATATATATGTTTTAAATACCAAATATACCTTTAAGGAATCATAGATTTAGAAAAATTACTGATTCTCCTCTTATCTTTCTAACTGACATCAATTAGGTTGACAGAAAGCACAAACATTTTAACATGAATCCCGGAAGCCAATATTTCATAATACAATCTATAGGGACCCATTGTTGGGGTGTAGAATTGCTGATCTAAAAAACAGTTCAACTCTTTCAGCCTAGTTCTGCTAGTTGTTTAGGTTTGACATACGCTTTTAATTTCCTTATGATCCAGTTTTTCATTTGCTAAATGGGAATCATTCTTCCTTCTGTAACTTATGTGGCTATTGTGAAGTCAAGATGGGATAATAGATGAAAAAGTGAAGTGCTCTGCCAACATTAGAACCCACAACCCACACACAACTTAAGTTTGTTCTCAATTTTCTGTGCTTTGCAATATCACCCATTCTTCTTGGTTACTTAACAAATAAGGATCTAAGAAGTGGTTCTTTCTGTCACCAGTATGTGGCTCTGTCTGTGTTTTATCTGGAGAAGCTGGAGAGGGTGGAAAGGACAGTAGCTGAGGCGATGCCAGTGCCTTCTCATTCCCATGATGAAAAGCTTGTACTGGCTCTCGACTTCATAGAGCCCCTGCCCCCTCACGTCACCCACTCAATGGTGGAGAGAGTTGAGGAACTTGGTGGGCAGGCAAACTCCACACTTAGTGCTGTCTGAGGACTTGGCTCTCCAAGGTAGTAACATGCTGGCAACAGATGTCTTGATAAGAGGGAGTTGGGTGCAATGGCCCATGGCTGTAATCCCAGCACTTTGGGAGGCTGAGGCAGGAGGATCACTTAAGCCCAGGAGTTCAAGACCAGTCTGGGCCACATAGTGAGATCCTGTCTTTTTTTTTTTGAGATGGAGTTTCGCTCTGTCGCCCAGGCTGGAGTGCAGTGGCACAATCTTGGCTCACTGCAAGCTCCGCCTCCCGGATTCACGCCATTCTCCTGCCTCAGCCTCTCCGAGTAGCTGGGACCACAGGCGCCTGCCACCACGCCCGGCTAATTTTTTTGTATTTTTAGTAGAGACGGGGTTTCACTGTGGTCTCGATCTCCTGACCTCGTGATCCGCCCGCCTCGGCCTCCCAAAGTGCTGGGATTACAAGCGTGAGCCACCGCGCCAAGTCGAGATCCTGTCTTTACTTAAAAAAAAAAAAAAAAAAAAAAAAAAAAAAAAAAAAAAAAGAGGTTGAGTGTCATGTCTTATGCCTGCAATTCCAGCACTTTGGGAGGCTAAGGCAGATGGATCACTTGAAGTCAGGAGTTCGAGACCAGCCTGGCCAATGTTGTGAAACCCTATCTCTACTAAAATTATAAAGATTAGCTGGGTGTGGTGATGTGGCCCTGTAATCCCAGCTACTCAGGAGGCCGAGGCAGGAGACTTGCTTGAACCCAGGAGGTGGAGGTTGTAGTAAGCCGAGATCGCGCTTATGCACTCTAGCCTAGGCAACAGTGCAAGACTCCTTTTCAAAAAAAAAAAAAAAAAGAGAGAGAGAGTTTTGGATGAGGGTGAAGGCCCTGCCCTGCCCTTCCTTTTCTCTCTTTTGCATAAATCTTTGCATTCTTGAGGGTCCAACAGCTCACACAGCACTCAGGAACATAAGTATCGCAGAGTGATGTCCCACAGACTCAATGGGGAGCCCACTCTATCAAACACACCCTATTACTCTGCATTTCAAACCAGATAAATAAAATTGAGGAAGTTGTGCTCCTCCCTCTGGAATGTATTGGCTGGAAGTCCAAGATTGAGGAATTGGCAGGGCTGGTTCCTTCTGAGGTCTGGGGGAGAATCTGTTTGGTGCCTCCTGCCTGGCTTCTGCCAGTTGCTGGCAGTCCTTGGTGTTTCTTGGCTTGCAGAAGCACCACTCTGCTCTTGCCCTCATCTTCACATGGCATTCTCCCTGTGTTTGTGTGCTTCTCAGTGTCTACATTTCTTTCCATTATTTATAAGGGCATCAACCACATTGGATTGGGGCCCACCCCAGTGATCTTACTTTAATTACATCTGCAAAGGCCTTATTTCAAAATAAGGCCACATTCTGAGATACTAGGGATTTAGACATTCACCACATCGGGGAGTGGGGCAGGGGAGTCAGAATTCAACCCATAACACTTGTCTTTAACCAAATAATGTTTATTAGGAAAAAGGGTATGAGAGGGTTAAAAAAAAAAAAAAAGAAAAGGGAACAGATGAGGAATAAGGCTGAGGCCGAGGAATATGTGGAAGAGAAGTGGTTATCTCCAAAGGAAGTTTGAAGAAAGAGATACAAACAGGATAACTGCCCAAGGGCAGGGTTAGGGCATTTTTTTTTTTTCCAGATAAGGCCTTGCCCTGTCACCCAGGCTAAGGTCCAGTGGCACAATCATAGCTCACTGCAGTCTAGAACCCCTGGGCTCAAGAGATCCTCTAGCCCAGGAGTGTGCAATCTTTTGGCTTCCCTGGGCCACACATAACATGCACTAACACCAATGATAGCTAATAAGCTAAAAAAAATTGCCAAAAAAAAAATCTCATAAAGTTTTAAGAAAGTTTAGAATTTGTGTTGGGCTGCATTCAAAGCCGTCCTGGGCTGCATGTGGCCTATGGGCCACTGGTTCTTGCTCTAGCCTTCACCTCTCTAGAAGCTGGGACTACAGGCATGCGCCACCATAACTAGGCTAATTTTAAAATATTTTTGTAGAGATGAGGTCTGGCTATGTTGCCAAGGCTGGTCTTGAATGCCTGGCCTCAAGCGATCTTCCTGCCTGGGCCTTCCAAAGTGCTGCTATTATAGGATTATAGGTGTGATAGGTGATTATAGGTGTCCTTGCCATCCCCCTACTCCCGGTCTCTGGCATGTTTTCTGTTAGAGGATATGCTAACAAACTTCCCCTGGCAATTCCCAGTAGAACAGGAGGAAGAATTTGTGCTTTCTTGGCAGGGTAGCTATGACCCAGGCTGCAGTTGATACTGTAGTGTGCCATCCTTCAGGCTCCCAGATGCTTGGAGTGTTGGCTGCTGGTAGCGCACAGCTATGCCCTTCTTAGTGAATTATGCTTGGTCAAAGGAAGCCTCCTTACCCAAGTGTGTGCCCCCTCCCCTGCATCCCATGACTGGTTTATGTAAAACTACAAAGGCCAGGCCCCTTGTTTTGGTTCAGGACCTCTATGAAGGGTCATCCCAGCTCCAGCACTCCTTGAAGCAGTTCAACTTCTCTTGTCACCCAAGTCTACTTCTTTTGCTTCTTCACCAGCTTTGGTTTTGAGAGCACTTCCCAATGGAGTGCTTGTTCTCACCATTCTTAGAGTCCCAGGGTCTGTTTCTCTGGGAACCCAATGTGTAACAGTTGGTACTGGGAGAGGTCCTAGGAAACAACCCCTAAAACCATGGTTTGAGAGGTAGGTAGATCACCTGCTGGAAGGCTGGCAGTGAGGACCATAATGTTTGTGGCAGGTGGAGTATGGAGAGTCCCCGTCCTATTGCAGTTATACAACTGCTAATTTCTCTGGTAGGAAAAATGGTGAGAGCAATGTTACTGGTGGGTGAACCAACGTCTTAGCAGGCTTCAGCTGCGATAACAAAATACCATAGACTGGGTAGTTTAAGCAACAAACATTTATTTCTCATGGTTCTGGAGGCTGGAAGTCTGAGATCAGGGTGCCAGCCTGGTCAGTGTCTAGTGAGGGCTCCTTTTTTGGTTTACAGATGGCTGCCTTCTTGCTGTGTCCTCACATGGTGGTGGTGAGAGAAGCACTCTCTGGCTTATTTTTATAAGAACACTAATCCTACCATGAGGACTCTACTCACATGATTCCATGTAAACCTCATTATCTCCCCAAAGCCCCATCTCCAAATACCATCACAGTGGGAATTAGGGCTTCAACATATGAATTTAGGAGTGGGTAGTGGGACACAAATATTCAGTCCATAACAATGAGTCCATTACAAGGTCTGCAGAATTGGATCACTGTTGCTGAGGGCAAAAGAGGCCTTAGAGAAGACCATGAAAGGCTGAGGGAAATTCATCACCAGCTAAAGGCTAAGTGCAGAAGCCAGAGGGCCTCTGGCAGCAAATCAAGAGACACTCGTATCCTGAAGATGCCTAGGACAGATCCAGATGTCCAGGGCCCCAGTTGGCTGAAATGAGACCTTGAGAGATGGAATGACAATGTCCCCACTTGAACATCTTGAATGTCCAGAGCCACTTGAACATTCTGGGCCTGAAGAAGTGGCCCACTCCTCCCTGTTAGAAGACAGAACTTTCCATTGGCTTGAAGATAATGCACAGGCCTCTAGACCCTTCAAGACAACTCATGCCCATATTAGTCCACTTTCACACTGCTATAAAGAATACCTGAGACTGGGTAATTTATAAAGACGTTTAATTGACTTACAGATCCACATGGCTGGGGAGGCCTCAGGAAACTTACAATCATGGCAGAAGTTGAAGAAGAGGCAGGCACCTTCTTCACAAAGCATCAGGAGAGAGACAGGAAGGAGGAACTACCAAACACTTATAAAACCATCATATCTCATGAGAACTATCATGAGAACAGCATGGGAGAAACGGCCCCCATGATCCAATCACCTCCCACCAGCTTCCTCCCTTGACACATGGGATTACAATTCGAGATGAGATTTGGGTGGGGACACAGAGACAAACCGTACCATGTCCCTTTCAGGCTCTGAGCCCACCTCCAGTTATGACCACCAGACTAATAACAAAGGTCAGGTCCCAACATTACCTGGCCAGGGAAGTGCTGGACCCGCTAAGAGAGGAATAGGACTGTGCCCCAAAGGACCTACTAAGAGAGGAAGAGGACTGTTCCCCAAAGGGATTTATGGAACTTACAAAAATGTTCTAGCAAAAGCCAGGAGAGACCCATCCCCTCAGGGGGATGGGTGCTGAGGGTGCCAGATGTAGAGGGGGCAGAACATCAAGCTGGGTAAAGGGAGCCTGTGGATATGGGACATGCTACATTACTAAACCTTAGCAAGGACCCTGGCACCTCAGGACTCTGGGATCCTAGGAGATGTTGCTAACACACTAAGGATGATTTGGAGAAACTTGTGTACAAGCTTACTGTCAGCCATTAGCATCACTTAGTGGCTGACACTAAATGAATTAGAAATATCAGAATTTTCATGAAAGACAGAAGAAGGGCTCAAAGATTTCATTTAAGTGAGAATGCTACCTATAGCTGGGAAACTCACCGGCCAACTGTGTTCCTCAGGAGAACCCAGAGGACACTCTGTTCATGAGAGCAACAAGAAATGAGCTGGGCAGAGGGGCACCAACATCACTGAGAAATTCAGGAGTGGCTGTCCTCTGCAGGCCAGGGCAGATGGCAGGAGATGCTGTTGGGCGACTGGGCTTCCATAGCAATGGGGGCGATAGGATCCCTAAACAACAGAGACCAAGTGGAAGCAGTTAGCCATTAGAGGCAATGTGGTGGCAATTACTATAACAAGGAGCTAAATCAGAGTGGCAGCCAGTGGCTTGATGAGGGAGAGCTACAGAGACAGCTAATAGAACATGATGTTATACAGAGGAGCCAAAGATGGCTCTTGTATGTTGGCCCTACATTGTTTGCTTCTTTGCAGCAGGCTGGGACCATTAGCTCAAAAGCCTGCCAAACTCTAATTTTTAAATTCAAAGCATCCTGTTGCTTTAAATAGAGAACCAGTAAGTAGATTTTTAGATATTTACAGCCTGTCTGCTTTGCCTACCTTGCAAAATATCTGTATCCAATGTTTGCTAGCCATAGATAAGACAAGCCCTGGGGTTATAAAAGACCCTAAGCCACCGCTACCGCTGGGAGCTCTCCAATCCAGACTCCCCGAGTGACATTGCCTAGACACATGAGGCTTCTCTGCCACTCCCCTTTCCCTCCTGAATTCTTTTGCCTTCTTCTCCTTCTGCATGGCCCCTTGTTTCTGGAAGGTTTCATTCTGTGAAGGACTTCCCTTTGCACACAATCCTATCAAAGTGTTGCTGAAATCAAGTTCATTGTGTGCTACTATCACCTAGTGGGCATATCTCTGTCTCTTATTAGCCTCCAAATCCCTGAATTCACAATGGGGATCCCTAGGGCCAAGATAGATGAGTAGCCAACAAGGGTACTGTTCAACCTGTAGAATAAACAGAAACAAAGGAGAGGAGATTGGAGGCTGAGAGCAGCCATCCAGATGGAAGTCATGCTCCTTGTCCAGTTTCTAGACCTGAGCCAGTTTTCAGACCCACTGACTGAACCTATTGAGGAAGGGAACCTACTGACTGAAGCAGAGGAAGGGTCCTCAGAAGAAGAGACCCTGCAACACTCTGACAAGTGTATAATTATGGCCAAAGTCCTTCTCTAAGATCTATGGCCATTTATATGAGTGTTCCCTGGGGAAGGGTGACAGTTCATATATTTGGAGGATTGTTGGACACAGGTTCCAAGTTGGCATTGACTGGGCACCCCAGGTGTCAGTATTGACCCGCTGTTAGCAAGAGGGGCCTGGTAATGTGTGGAGTTCTGTCCTAGGTGTGGCTCACAGTGGCTTACCATCATCCATCTGGTGTCACCTCCCTTGCCTCTGGATGTTTGATGCGAATGGACATATTTAGGAGCTGGAAGAACTCCCACACTGGTTCCCTGGCCTGTTGGGGACAGGTATGGCAGTATGTATGCTTGGGAAAAAGCCCAACAGCAGCCTCTGAAGTCCCACCTTTCCTCTGGCCAAGAGAGCAAATCTAAACCAACATCACATCCTGGGTTGGGAGGAGAGAGTAATACCATCCTTAAAGAGCTAAAGGATAAAAGGATGGTGGTCCCCATTGCATCCCTAAGTAATTGCATGAGCCCAGCTCCTACAGAAACCAGACACGTTTTGGGATGAAAATGGGCAATCACACACTAAAAGAGTAGTCCCAGTTCCAGCTGCTGCACTGGAGAAAGTATAATATCTTTGCTAGAGCATTTTAAGATAGCCTCAGCCCTAGTATGTAGCTGTTAATCTGGCAAATACTCTTTTCTCCATTGCCATTACAAAGGAGGATCAGAAACAATTCACATTCATATGGGACAAGCAGTATATCCATTAACAGTAGTGCTCCAGGGCTTCATTTCTCACTCTCGGTCATATGTAGGCTGAAGAGACCTGGACAATCTGGACATCCCTCCAAATATCACATTGGCCAGCTATATTAACGACTTCATGTTCATCAGACAGATGAACAAGATGTGGCAAGTGAGTTGAAGGCCTTCATGAGACACATGCTCTAGAGGGTGGGAGATAAATCAACAAAGATTCAGAGACCTGTCACAATAGGTAGGTTTTTAAGGGTCCAGTGATCT
This sequence comes from Hylobates moloch, assembly GCF_009828535.3. Taxonomy (NCBI): domain Eukaryota; kingdom Metazoa; phylum Chordata; class Mammalia; order Primates; family Hylobatidae; genus Hylobates; species Hylobates moloch. The sequence goes on along the minus strand of NW_026652297.1, from coordinate 30,864,455 downwards.
GGAGCACAGTGGGACATCTCCTTCAAAGTAAAGCACAAATTATTGCATCTTGCACCTCCTACCACTAAGAAGGAAGCACAATGCCTGGTGGGCCTCAGTGTCTGAAAGCAGCATATTCCACACTGGGGAATACCACTCTCCCACCAGCTGTAACTCTGGAGTACCCAGAACTGGAAAGAGCTCTATAGCAGGCCCAGGCTGAGGTTCAAGCTGTGCTGATAATTGGGCTTTATAATCCAACAGACCCTATGAAATAAGAGGTGTCTGTGGGGTCAAAAGTTGCCACATGATGTTTACGGAATCTCAAATAAGAAAATCACAATACAGACCCTTAGAGTTTAGGAGTGAGGTCAATGTCATCTATAGCAGAGAATTATGTGTTTGAGAAACAATTTCTAGAATGTTTCTAGACCCTAGAAAGATGAAGCAACTGTCCATGACACATGAAGTGATCCTGCAGGCAGACTGCCTGTTATGAGCTTGGTTCTGTTAGACCAAATCATATATCTGGAGAGACCTGCAGCACCATATTGTGAGATGGAAGTAGTACATCCAGGGAGGCCCAAACAAAGCCAGAGCATCAGAAAGCTGCATGGGCCAATGGCCCAAATCTCCAAACCTCCACTGAACTCACCACTGTTTTTGTATCATTGCCTCTCCTGAACTCATGCCTCTGGCTGCATGAGGTTGGGTGATTCCTTATGACCAGTTGATTGGGGAGGAAAAAGGCCAGGTGTGGCTCACAGATGGATCAGCATGGTGTGTGGTACAAGCCAAAAATGGACTGCAGCTTCCTTACAGTCCCACTCAGTGGTGGCCCTAAATGAGTGGCAGCAGAAATCCTCTCAACAGAAAATGCTGTGAGCAGTGCACCTGGGCATCCATTTCATGTGTAGAAAAAAGGAGGTCCTTAAAAGAATAATAGGCCAGGTGCAGTGGCTCACGCCTGTAATCCCAGCACTTTGGGAGGCCGAGGCAGGTGGATCACAATGTCAGGAGATCGAGACCATCCTGGCTAACACGGTGAAATCCTGTCTGTACTAAAAATACAAAAAAATTAGTCAGGCATGGTGGTGGGCGCTTGTAGTCCCAGCTACTCGGGAGGCTGAGGCAGGAGAATGGCGTGAACCCAGGAGGCAGAGCTTGCAGTGAGCCGAGATCGCGCCAGTGCACTCCAGCCTGGGCGACAGAGCGAGAATCCGTCTCAAAAAAAAAAAAAAAAGAAGAATATATATGGACTCATAGGCAGAAGGAACTGGCTGGTTTCTCAGAAGCTTGGGAGGAGAAAGATTGAGAACAAAGAGGCCTGTGGTTGGACCTAATGGAGTGGGTATGAAAGGTGAAGATCCCTGGATCACACGTGAATGCACACCTGAGAAAATCTTCCAGGAAAGAGACACTGAACAACCAAGCAGATGTGACGACTCAGCCAGTTGTCATCAACCAGCCTCTGTATTCAGCCCCCACAGGGCTTACACAATGGGTGCATGAACAGCGTGGCCATGGTGGAAGAGATGCATGGGCCCAATAGCATAAGTGTCCACTCATGAAGGTTGACCAAGCCACTGCCACTGCCGGATGTCCCACCTGCCAGCAACAGAGACCCACGCTGAGCCTCCAGTACAGCAGCAGCCCTCAAGTAGACCAAACTGCTACTTGGTAGAAAATGGCCAGTGATTCATCTTGACTAGAAAGAACACATAATTGGGGTATGGATTTGCCTTTCCTGCCTGTAGTGCTAAAGCCAGCACAGCTCTCTGATTGTTTACAGAGTATTGATCCACCAACACAGGATCCTGCAAAACATCACATCTGACCAGGGACTCACTTTCCAATAAAGTAGGCATGGCAGTGGGTGCCTAAGCATGGAACCCACTGGCCCTGTTGCATATTCCACAATCCAGAGCTGCTGGCCTTAAAGAGTGATTAAGGTGCCATCCTACAGGACTCAGTATGCCCTCTAATCAATGACCATTATGTGGTGCTGTATTCCCAATAGATAGAACACATGGGGCTGGAAAACATGGCATGGAAGCAGGAGTGGCCCCATGGTCTTCATTCCCAGTGACCCCCGTGAGGAACTTAAGCTTCTTTTCTCTGAACCTCTAGGTGGGCCTACAGGTCCTGGTTTCTAGAGAAGGAAATACTTCCACCAAGAGACATAGCAAGAATCCCTTTAAACTTTAAGCTATTGCTACTGTGAGACTATTCTAGGCTTCTTGTGCTAAGAGACCACCAGCCAAATAAAGGTGTCATCATCCTGACCTGGATGGTTGCCCCGATCACTGGGAGCAGGTGGGTTTGCTGTTATGTAATGGAGAAGGAGGAATGTATTGGCTCCCAGGTGATAAATGGGGGTGATTTCTTGGTACCTCCCTGCCCAATTCTGATGGCAACTGGAAAAGTGCTGCAGCCACAGTCCGAGTGCATGGTCTGCAGAGACTCAAACTTCTCATGGATGACATTCTGAGTCACTCACCCGGTAAGTGGGTGACTCTGACCTGCAGAATTTTTTTTTTCTTTTTTTTTTTTTTTTGAGACGGAGTTTTGCTCTTGTTGCCCAGGCTAGAGTGCAGTGGTGCAATCTCGGCTTATTGCAATCTCTGCCTCCCAGGTTCAAGCAATTCTTCTGCCTCAGCCTCCCAAGAAGCTGGGATTACAAGCATGTGCCACCATGTCTGGCTAATTTTGTATTTTTAGTAGAAATGGGGTTCCACCATGGTCAGGCTGGTCTCAAACTCCTGACCTCAAGCGATCCACCTGCCTCGGCCTCCCAAAGTGCTGGGATTAGAAATGTTATCTGAGGGTGGAGGGAGCCTAGAATGGAGGGAGATGATGTATGTCAGTTGTTGCCTTGAGACCAGCCATAGCAGCAGGTCTATCGTTTGGCTCATTCCTCTTCTTTTTGTGTTTCCCTTGAAAAGGAGACCATTCTGAATCCCAGAATTGGGGGGAACTTGCTCCATGAGAGAGGTAATTGAGCGGCACAAGGAATGGACTGCAATGGATACTTTAGTAGGCCCTCCCGATGCTCCTTTGGGACCCTAGCACTCATTGTTCCAGGTGCCGGGTGTGTTGGCTGTTGAAGGTCTGCAGCTGCCTCCCTAGGAGGCAACTGACCTCCATGGAAGGAGGCTGCCTCACCCATGGTTAAGCTGCCTTCTGGTCAGCTCACATCCTGTGACCAGTTGATGCAGGAGTACAAAGGCCTAGCCTTCTTGCCTTGATTTGGAATTTCACTGCAGGTACTTCCCCATTTCAGTTTTCTCTGGCCCATCACAGTTAACTTCTTCCTCTGCCCAACCTGACTTCTCTCACTCCCTCTTATTTACTGTTGACAAGAGCAGTCCACAGTAAACTTCCTGCATGCCAGTCTGTGGCTCTGAGTTGGTTTCCCAGGGAATCCAGGCATATTATTATTGTTATTATTCTTTTATTTTTGAGACAGAGTCTTGCTCTGTTGTCCAGGCTGGAGTGCAGTAGTGTGATCTCAGATCACTGCAAACTCCACCTCCCAGGGTCAAGCAATTCTTCTGCCTCAGCCTCCCGAGTACCTGGGATTACAGGTGCACTCCACCACGTCCAGCTAATTTTTGTATTTTTAGTAGAGACAGGGTTTCACCATGTGGGCCAGGATGGTCTTGAACTCCTCACCTCAAGTGATCCACCCACCTCAGCCTCCCAAAATGCTGTGGTTACAGGCGTGAGCCACTGTGCCCGGCTGAGGCATAATTTTTCTCTATCATCCTTTCGCCCTATCACTTCTCTTTCTTCTCTGTTTCCCTATGCATAGAGTGATCACATATCCTGGTTTTCTGGATACTGTCCTGTTTTACTCCTGTTAATCTGTTGACACACCTGGCCAATATCCCCTTTCATTCTCAAAAGGATCCTGATTTAGACTATAAATTATGTGACCATCCTACTAATTCATCTCTTCATCACAGATGTATTCTTTATACTTACTACATTTTACTAGGTGCTGGGAATACAGAGTTGAATATGAGATTCCAATCCTCTGAGCCCATGCTCGAATATAATTTATAAAAGCCCATTATTGCTGGAAACTAGAGAAAGGTGCCATTCTCAAATCATAAACTTCAAGCAATTTCTCCAAGACATATTACAGGCACAAATGAATGAAGGGGATGTTCTGCCTAGACAGGTGTTTCCTTTGCTTCATTTCATGCATTTTCTACAGATGAGAAGCTATCCAGGGACCAGTGGGAATCACTCCACCAGCATGCCCTAACTCAGAGCAGACAGACCTGGAGATGGCATGGGGAGCTGAGTTCTACCTATGCCTCCCAGCTGTGCACTGGGCACAGGGAGAGGCTCAGGGTGAGGGCCTACTCTGACATGCATAATATTATCTGTTTGGGGATGTATCCTAAACACGGTATGGGCGCTACAGAGATTGGCCCTAAGGAGGGCAGAGGAACCCTAAATAAAACATCACTGTTCCAGTTAATATTAGGTTGTCCTAAGAAATATAAAGATAAAACTCTCAGACATGGGCCGGGCATGGTGGCTCATGCCTGTAATCCCAGCACTTTGGGAGGCTGAGGTGGGTGGATCACCTGAGGTCAGGAGTCCTAGACCAGCCTGGTTAACATGGTGACACCCTGTCTCTACTAAAAATACAAAAATTAGCCAGGCATGGTGGTGCACACCTTTAGTCCCAGCTACTTGGGAGGCTAAGGCACAAGAATCAGTTGAACTTGGGAGGCGGAGGTTGCAGTGAGTAGAGATTGAGCCACTACACTCCACTTTGGGCGACAGAGACTCCATCTCAAAAAAAAAAACCAAAACCCTCCGACATGAAGATGAAGCTTGTTGGTACGGCTGCTTGTAGCTGTAGCTGCTTTCCTGTTCTCCAGAGCCCACTGGAGCTTAAATCTAGAAAAGTAAAATGCACAATAACCTAAAGCTTCCTATTCTTTTTTCATTGAGGCCTGGAGGATCTGAATAAAAATCCATCTGGGACTCAATCTCAACTCCCATTACCTGAAAAACAATAAAAAAATTGCTAAAATATGTCATCATTATGTTTTATACATGAAAACAGTGAAGCATGCTGATGTTAAGTAGCTCACCCCAAATATTCAAATTTACTCCCCTCTGTAGGAAGAGCACTGAATATGCAAAGTCCTTAGACGTAGAAAGAGAATTGGCAGTTTAAAGAAAGATCAATTTTATGAACCGTTGTAGAACTACTGGGAAAACAACACTTTAAACAACTTAAATTGTCATTTCAATGACAGTGAAAATACTGGGAATTAACACTTAAAGATTCTAAACAATTCTTGGGAAGTCTTACTAAACAGAACTGTAATGGAGGCAGTGATATTGTTGGAAAAAATGATAATATCCACATGTAATTTCCAAGAAACTTCTCAAATACTCAGAAATATAATTTTTAAAAGCCCCTTATTGCTGGAAACTAGACAGAGGTGCTATTCTCATATAATAAACTTTAAGGAATTTCTCCAAGACGTATTACAGGCAGGATTGGATGGAGGGGAGGGTTCATCCATACAGTCTTCAGCTCTATCTGGAAGAGCGGAAGACTATGTAGGCTGTTGTTAAAGCACCCTTTCTGAAAAAATTAGTACAAGCTCATGCCAAAGCTTTATTTCAGATTTGCTCTGGGGAAAGAAGGTCCTGAGCCAGCCATTGCAGATTTTTTTCTTTGAAGAAGAGGCTGTAGAAAAATACAATAAGGTAGTGCCAGTTAATATTATCAGACTCTTCTCAAGACTGATAGCTTTGCAGAAGATGCTCTTGAGCTCAATAAAGTCTACCAAAAAATCACACAAGAATGCTAATTATTTCCCAGAAGGAATTATAAATTATATCACATACATAAAGAAAATTCTGTCCCAGACCGTATTTGGGACAATTTTCTTTCTTGCCAAGCTACAAGCATTTGGTGGTGTAATGGTTCAATTATGGTTCATTTAATGGAGAAAACAGAATCTGGACCACTATTTTAGACAATGTCACAAGTTCATCTCGTGCATGAGATTAAACATATGGATGTAAAAGATGAAATTAAAAGTGTGGGATTTTTTTGTGTAATTTTGAGGTGTAGAAAGACTTCTTAAGTAAGATTCCAAAGCACAAAAGTAGACAGAATTGACCAGATAAAAATAAAGCATTGCTAATCAGCAGAGGACAACACTGACCAAGTTATAGACAAATGACACATTGAGATAATATCTGTAACATCTAAAACTGACAATTAACATCTATAAAATCCTTCTGCCAATCATCAACATCAACAGCAGCAGAAGCAGCAGCAACAACCATCTCCAAGGCTGAAAATCTAGTGGAAAAATGCTATCAATAAGTGGTTAATTGGAGGGGGATCCAAATGGTTAAAAAACGTTTGAAGAGATGCTCAACTTCACCAGCAAGCAAAGAAATGCACATTAAAACAACAGCAAGATATATCTTTATACCCATCAGATTTGCCAAAATTAGAAAGTCAGATAATATCAAGTTTCTGGTGCCCTGTTGATGGGAGTATAAATTAGAAAAGTCTGGAGGAATAAAAATAAAACAGGACATTTAGGTTGGTTCCAAGTCCGTCAGGGGGTGGGGGGCTAGGGGAGGGATAACGTTAGGAGAAATACCTAATGTAGATGATGGGTTGATGGGTGCAGCAAACCACCATGGCACATGTATACCTATGTAACAAAACTGCATGTTCTGCACATATAACCCACAACTTAAAGTATTAAAAATAAATAAAACAGGATGCAAAATGAAAATATTCAACTCTGGCAATGGGAAAAAATTGCTTCAGATACAGAAAACTAAGGTTATAGCAGAATACAAGGTACAGCTCTATGGTAATGCATTTAAAAATATTAATGATATAGATTATTTTATATGAGAATGAAAATTATCCAAATATACTCAGTAAGCGATAGAAAACCTGAATAAATCATTAACCATCAAATAAATTAGATAATTTAGCAAAGGCTCTATGGGAAAGTTCTGTTAACTTTTTTTTTTTAATAGAGTTGGGGGGCGGGTCTTGCTATGTTGACCAGGCTGGTCTTCAACTCTTGGTCTCAAGTGATCCTCCCATCTTGGCTTCCCAAAGCGCTAGGATTACAGGTGTGAGCCACTGTGCCTGGCCAAGTTCTGTTAATTTAAAGAAAATATAGATCCTATGATATTTAAACTTGTATATTAAAAAAATCATAGAAATTATTTTTTCAGAGCTTGTATAACCCTGATACCAAAATCTGATGCACTCGTTCGAGTTTGGCATAGGAAATAGAAACTCTTCCAAACATCATAGAAGAAGAGATTTGAAAAGGAGGGCGTGGAGTTTGTAAAATTGTTGGAAGAGTTGGAGAGGCAAACTTCAAGGAGGGCCTTCTAAAATGATCCACAGAACACCAAAGAAGTGAATCTCCAGGACAGAAAGGCACAGAAGAGGAGGTGAGAATAAATGATGGATGTCAGGTGAGTAAATACACAACACACCTGCAAAGACAGAATTAACATGAGAAAATTGCAGATCGATCATCATCTTTTCCCTGGAATATAAATTTCTCGGTGGTGTGGACTTGGTGTTGTTTACCACGGTGTCCCTGGTAAGGTGAGTGTCTGATAAATTTGTAATGAATGCATAAATGATTAAATGACCATGTTGGGTTTACTATAGAAATTCAGAAATATGTCAGTATTAGTAAATATATTAATATCATTAATAAAAATAATAGAAAGATGAGGAAAAGTCTATAATCACCCTAATAAGTGCTAACAATATATTTGATACAATTCAACATCTATTTGTAATCAAAGTTCTCAGTAACCTGAGATAAATCTGTACTTTATAATATCAGACACCAATCAACTTAATAACACATTATAAAAATATCCATAATATTCAGACACAAAATAAAGTGTATCTCTGATACTTCTACTCTTCGCCATTGTATTAGAGATTTTAGCCAATGAAACTAAACAGGTAAAATAAATCAGATTTACTTTACTAGAAAGAAAAAGACCAAATTATCATTAAGTAGGTGATATAACTGTCTACTTGGAAAGTCTAACTGAATCAATTAAGAAACTAGGACAGCTAATAAGAGCTAAGAAAGATGTCTCTGTGTGTAATAAATGAACAAGTTCCCCATATTTCAGCAATAATCAGGAACTATAATAGAAAAAAATACAAACTACCTAGGAATAATTCAAACAAAATTTGTGGTGGACCTATATGTAAACTACAAGGGTTTTATTTATTTATTTATTTTTATTTTTTATTGGAGACACACTTTCACGATGTTGTCCTGGCTGGTCTTGAACTCCTGGGCTCAAGCAATCCTCCTGCGTTTGGCCTCCCAAAGTGCTAGGATTACAGACAGCCACCAAGATCAGCCAATACTACAAGTTTTACTGCAGGACATAAAATAAAATGCATAAACTAAAAAGCATGTGGTTTTTCTGGTTTCTAAATGAGTCATAAATTTCTATTTCTAATTTTTTTTTTTTTTTTTTTGAGACGGAGTCTCGCTCTGTCACCCAGGCTGGAGTGCGGTGGCTCAATCTCGGCTCACTGCAAGCTCCACCTCCCGGGTTCACGCCATTCTCCTGCCTCAGCCTCTCCGAGTAGCTGGGACTACAGGCGCCCGCCACCACGCCCGGCTAATTTTTTGTATTTTTAGTAGAGACGGGGTTTCACCGTGGTCTCGATCTCCTGACCTCGTGATCCGCCCGCCTCGGCCTCCCAAAGTGCTGGGATTACAAGCGTGAGCCACTGCGCCCGGCCTCTAATTTTAAAATCTCTCTCTCTCTGTCTCTCTCCCTATATGTATGTATATATACATATATATACATGTATGTGTGTGTGTGTGTGTATATACGTATATTCCAATGTGTATATATATACACATATCCCAATGTTTCACATTTTGGGAGAAATTGAGGATTATTTAATAAATGCTATTGGTACAATTAAGAGTTTAGTGACAGAAGTTTGATTTCTACCTCTTAACATAAATGGAAATAAATTCCAGATGGACTATAGTTGATAAATAAACATCAAAATATTTTGAATAAAATGGGCCGGGTGTGGTGGCTCATACCTGTAATCCCTGCACTTTGGGAGGCGAGCAGATCACTTGAGGCCAGGAGTTCAAGACCAGCCTGGCCAACATGGTGAAACCCAGTGTTTCTACTAAAAATAAATCAGCTGGGTGGTGGCACATGCATGTAATCCCAGCCGTTCTGGAGGCTGAAGTACGAGAATCACTTGAACCTGGGAGGTGGAGGCCACAGTGAGCCGAGATTGGCAATAGAACAAGAATCTGTCTCAAAAAAAAAAAAGATTTTGATATTTCAGTATCTATAGCTAATCTTCTATTTAAATTAGCCTTCTAAAACTTAGTCTTTATTGTTGGAAAGGGAACCAAGACCATAATGAACAAATCTATTTACTTAGGGCAAAATTTTTAATGAAAATAGAGAAATAAGAAAATATACATCAATATTTAATTTATCTTGGAATGGGGAAGGATTACCTGTGAACAACACAAAAGGAACATATTATGCTTTAAAAAATTTTATTTTTAATTATGGGTACATAACAGGCACGAAATTTTATTTTTAATTATACACAAATGATATTATAAAGAAAAACATGGGTGGAGTTAACTACACACAAGTTAAAGACCTATCGCAGGACATAAAATGGGCTTGTCTAAGGCCAGGTGCAGTGGCTCATGCCTGTAATTCCAGCACTTTGGGAGGCTGAGGCGAGCAGATCACTTGAGGTCAGGAGTTCGAGACCAGCCTGGCCAACACGGTGAAACCTCAACTCTACTAAAAAAATGCAAAAATTAGCCAGGCATGGTGGCACAAGCCTATAATCCCAGCTACTCAGGAGGCTGAGGCAGGAGAATCGCTTGAACCCCGGAGGTGGAGGTTGCAGTGAGTCGAGATGGCGACACTGCACTCCAGCCTGGGTGACAGAGCAAGACTCTGTCAAAAAAAAAAAATGGATGTGTGTGTGGGGAGGGGGGCTTGTCTAGTTGCCTAATCCAACTGCCATTCTCAACCCGCCCAGAAGTGCCTCACAATGGAGGCACTTGCTTTCCCAGATAAACGTCTGACTGTGGTTGGCCACATGACTCAGTTATGGCAAAGGAGGCATAAGGGCTGTTTCTGGAAAACCTTCTACTTTGCAATCCGCTGGGACAAACCTGCTGGTGGCTCTGTTCCTCTTACTTCCTGCCTTGAATGTGCGCCACTATTGCTGCTGTATCCGCCACTAGGAGGCAGTAACGGTGAGATTGAAACTCAACAGGCAAAGCAAATGAACCAGGGTTGTTTGTGGCAACCTAACTTGGGGCCATCTACCTCCAGGCTTCTTGGTATGTGAGATAATTAAATGATTTTGTTGCTTAAATTGCTGTTAGTCGCTTATTTTGGTACTTGCAGACGAAAACATTGTAACTAAAATACATCTGTATTTCTGCCACCAAAAAATTATAAATAAAATTACCAGCAAGCAGATGGAAAAAATATTTTCAACGTATATGATAAATTAAAATTCAACGTCCCTAATAAAATAATATTTAACTCCCCAAAGATGTACACTGGCCAAAAAGTGTATGAAAAACAATTTCCCCTTACTGGAAATTCACTAAATATAAATAAAATACAAAAACCAAAGGACATTTCCAATCTATCAACTGGGAAATTTTAAAAATAAGACTATAAGTTCCAAGATTCAAGAAGGTTGAGGGGTGAGGGCAGAAGGGGTAATCTCAGGTATTGCTGGCAAAAGTGTACATTTAGTCTTTCAAGAGGCCAAATTGTCAATCTGTATTAAGGTGTAAAAACATGCAAAGTCTTTGATTTTGCAATTTTACTTCTAGGACTTTATCTTAAGGAAAGAAGCATAGTTATTGAAAAACTAAGCTACAAAGATGTTCATCATAGTGTTGTTTATAATAGTGAAGAAGTAGGAGCAACTTAAATGTCCAATCTAATAGACTGGTCAAACAATTTATGGTATGGATAGGGAAATACTATGCAAATATTAAATGTTACAGAAAAATATTTAATGGCATAGGAAAATATGCTATATTAAGTGAGCCGACAGGTTACAAATCAGCATATAGTCTATGCTCCCATTTAGAGTACTGTATATAGAAATATGCGTAAAAGAAAGGCTGGGAGAAAACCCATCCAAATGTTAGCAATAGTTATTTATGTTGATGCCATTGGAGGCGGTTAGGAATTTCTTTTGTTTTTATTTGTATACGTTTTTCTGCAATAAGCATGCATTGCCTTTGCATAAAAGATGATGCAAGTTTTAAAAGGGCTTCTAGTTCTGTGGAATGGAAAAGTTTGGAACCTCACTCCTTAACACCACCACCCCCCTCCCGCCTCCCCCACCGCCGCACCTCGCAGCCTCCAGTCAGCCACCTCCTGGCTGACAGTGTCTCGGTTCTTCCGCCCGTCAGCTTCCCTCCCTCCCAGCTTCGTTTAATGCGGGCTCTGGAAAGCGCTGCTCGGGGAGCTCGGCTCTGGCTCTCGGGAGACAGAACAGTAGTGCCAGGCGAGCCGCGTCTCTTCCTGAGGGCGCAGGGCGAGGAGGGGCTCCCCGAGTTCTCTGTGAACCACTCATCGACGGGGGTTTGGCTTAGAAACCGAAGATCCATTCCAGAGCTCCTCGAGATCTTCTTCAATTATCTAGCGAGTTCCGCGATCCATCCCAGCACGCGGCCGCGCAGCGAACCTGACTTGCTTTCGGGGTGCGCCCTACCCACTGCTGCGTGCAGCGCGGAGCCCCCAGCGCAGCCTCGTAGGAATGAAGTCGCATTCCCTCCCTAGGTGAGACCCCGCTCGGTGACCTACGGTGCCCTCTGACGCCCGCGTGCACCAAACAGCTTCCAAAGCATTTTCCTCACATACAATTCCATGCGGAACAAAAAGTTGAGCACCCACTGCGCGATCCAGTCCCTGTGCCAGGCAAAGGAGCTGCAAGGACAAGCGAGTCAGAATCCCTGCCTCAGGAGCGCATAGGTCGGGGGAAAGGAAACCCATCCCCATAGGAGACTCAGGACCCAGTGAATTCCATAAGCAGATGTGATCATCCTCATCTTACATCTGCAGATGCTGAAGGAAAGCAAGCGTTTATTGAACACCTACTGCGTGCCAGATACTTTCGCCTAAGCTGTCTTATCCGTAAGGCAAGCAAAGCTCTGGGGAATAAATATCCCCATTTTACCAGTAAGGGAGCTGAAATTCAGAGGAATAACCTTCCCATTTAACTGGCTAGGAAATTCAGGTTCAGAGGATTAATATCAAATGCCAGAGACCTTATCAGTAAATGCCAGCATCTAACCTGGGTCTGCGGACACCAAAGTTTCTCCTTCGAGTGAGGACAACAGAAACGGCCGAACTTGCCCGGGGTCAGATCCACGGAAAGTGGACCTCACAGGCTGTGAGGGTTTCTGGGCGTTTAGTCCAGCGATCCCTACGCGGCGAGGCCAGCATTGCCCTATAAACGTTGCTCTAAGCACTTCCCGCGCGGGGTGACTGTCTGAACGCAGTGGCCTCCAAGCCCTGTGACCCCCGTCTGCTCTCCTTTAGGAGAAAAGAGTAAGTGGAAGTTGTGTCCCCCTTCGAGGGTGGTACGGAGCTACCCGGCCAGGAGAGCCATCTCTGTTTTCCCAGCTGGCTCTGAGGGTTTCCGCGGGTGCTATGTCCCGTGCGCCCTGGACCCACTCGCGCCCTGAAATGATTGCCCGGCTCCCGGCAGGTGAGGGGGTGGGGGTGGAGGGTTCCGTGAGCCAGAAATGGTATTTCTAGGCCTTGGGCTGTGTTTGGGGAGATCCCACGATTAGAAGTCCAGTTTGCACTGTCAAAGACGTCTTGAAACCCGTGCACTCTAAGCAAGTGACTTTCCTGGATTTTCCCTCTTGCCACCTGAGTGAGGTGTGCCAGTGTGGGTGGAGGTAATCGTGGTGGTGTGCGAGTGCGTGTGTGTGTTGGAGGAGGAGGTTGCCTAGTGCTAAACGGAATGAAATTCTAGTTGGTGCCATATTTGCAGCTGACCCCTGCCGCCAAAGTCTCTCCCATCCTCAAATCTAGGAGGTGGGAGTCGCGGTGACTAGTATATTATGGAGAAGAAAGTTGGGTCTGAAAGCCAAGGGTGTGTTTGTGGGGGCTTGGAGGAAAAGGCAGCCGGGTTGTGGGGGGGAGAGCAGTGAGTGGGAGACTTTTATCACCCCTCCCTTATCCGAAGAGGGCCCCGGGCGCGCGGGGCGCTGCGTGCGTGCGGGGCCGGGTGAGCGCTTGTGCATGTGTGTACGTCAGTGTACGTGTGAAATGTGGCGGCGCCGGCCGCAGCAGAGTGTGCGCTCGGTAAAAATATGAATAATCAACACATCGCTCACACCTCCGCCGCGAGCCGGGAAGGAGCTGGGAGGTCCCTCGGGCTTTCCCCTGCCGGCTGGCGGGCACCACCAGGGAAAGGGGGGCATTTCAGAGTAGCTCTTCAGTTATCACTGAGCTAAGAAACCGGAAAAAAAGAAAAAAGAAAGTCACGTTTAACTTTTTCTTTCTGAAGGCCTTCTGTTGCATCGTATTGTTGAGTATTAGAAGTGGAAGATCGGGGAGGATCCTTATTCCCCATTTAGCAGCTGGGATGCCACTTGTCATCTCCCACCTTCATTTTGCTCATCTGTAAAATGGGGGCAAACAAATCAATAAATTCCACTTGAAGTGTTGCTGTGAAGTTAAAGGGCGAGAAAGGGCTTGGGCAATTCCTGCCTCTGATCGTTAGTACCTTCCTCTTGGTCTTCCCTTTCACGGAGATCAGCATGAACAGGCCTTTTAATGCGGGTCAACTTGCCCAGATCGCTGCACCGTAAGTAGTAATGACAGATGCCACCGCCTGCGTGCACAGTTCCCTGAAAGGGGCTGCAACCGGCCGATTTACCCCAGCACGGCCCCCAGCAGGGGCTTCACGTGAAAGTCACAACTCCCACCTGGGAAATCGGGTCCCTAGGTTCGCGTGGAAGCTACCAATCACTTCTCTATCCAGACAGCCTGTCCCGCAGCACACACACCTCCCGGGCCTCTATTTCCGCATGGTCATCCGCGCTCCCCAAGCTGCTGCAGTGAGAATTTGTTCTCTTGACCTTTCCGCTTTGCTTCCTCGCTCATTCTGCACCCGGAATAAGGGGATGGGAAAGAGGGATATTTCTGAAGGATAATATAGGGGGAAGAGGAGCAGAGGAGAGGAAGACGAGGAGGAAGACTTTCTGGAGTTGCCAAGTGTTAGGGTAGAGTTGAATCTGGCTCCTCCAGTCTATTTTGGGTAAACTTACTGCAGTGCCCCGACTGGCCTGGATACAACCGACATCAAGTGTCTGTAAAACGTTCCTCCACGACTCAGTATTTCTGCAGCTGTTCCCGCTCGAATCTCCTTCACTGTGTGAAAACAAAAGAAGCGAATCCACTTCTTACCCAAATTGGCCTATAAGGGAGCTGTTTGGTATTGACGGTGGAGTCCCCCTGAGATATTTGTCGTGCATTTATGAATAGTTTCTTTTCTCCCACCCTCTCTAGGGAATTCGTATTTATAGAACATACAAATCTAGTTTCCGGAAGAAAATGCCAAAGTTGCAATTTGGTGTGAGAGTTAATGAAGTTCGATATTTAAAAAAAGCATTTCATAAAGAATTGTGAGTTAAATATTCGGCAGGTCTCTGATATGCCAAGTAAAGCTATTTCTCTGTAGTCGGACAAAGAGTAAAGGTTCCTGCTTAAAAAACAAAAAACCCAAAATTGTAAAATTCACGTTCGAAGACAGGCCACGGGGACAGCCACTTTTTCCATTTATAAAACCCAGACTGGCTTTCCCTGTGAATCGAATTCCCCAGCTACTACTGTCTGGCTCTGTGCTTCGGCGCAGGGAGTGTGTGTCTGGAAGTGGGGGTGAAGGTCGTATTTAGGGGTGTGTTTTGACATCTCTGAATTCACCCCAGCGTCCCGCCAGACAGGAACACAGCCAGCAGAGCAGTTTCTAAGTAAAATTTCCGAACCTCTGATCGGGAGGAGAGACTTGGCGCCCAGATGACTGGACGGGACGAGATTGGGCAAAGGGGCTTAAAACCAATTGAGAGGAAATCGAACATATCGCACTGGGTTGCAGACGTGAAACAGGAACATGAAAAAAACAGGGGTGCGGGTCATTTGGGAAGAGTAAATGAAGAAGGGGACAGGGTAAGAGACAGACACCCCCAGTTTCGTATGAATAGATTGTGAATAATTTTAATCATAGTGTTCATTTTGGATTTTTCTTGACCCGGGCTAGAGGCAGAACCGAGCCAGTTGGCCAGAGCCTGAGAAGCGCGTGGGGTCCGCAGCCCCGCGGGATCGGGCTTCGCTGGGCCGCAGCTGCGATTGCCAGGCCCCTGCGCGGCTCGCGGTAGGTTTTGTGTTGCATGAGATCGAAAAGGAGGTTTGTTTGCGGGTAGCTGGAGGCGATAGAGGTGGGAGCGACCCTCCGGGCTCAGCCGCCGCTGCTCACTCGCCCAACCAACGCATGTTTCGTGCGGGTGGCGGACTCTGCTAGCATTCCTCCCCAAAACCTATACAGACACAATTAAGCCCAACTGGGTTGGCCGAAACGCCGCCACGCTGGGCCCAAGGCAGTCCTTGTCCCCACACGCTCGCGCAGGCACTTCAGCCTGCCCAACAGGGAACTTCAACGCCCGCAGCGAGCCACACAGGGAGCCATCCCTGGAGCTCCCAGCAGCACTGCCGCGGGGGGCGCCCTTAGCGCAGCTGGCGAGTAGTGGGGAGGCCCCACTCTATCAAAGGTCGGGACCACGGCTCCCCCAAATTGCCTCCCAGTGGGGCACCGCGGCCCCTGAGAGCGTCTCGCGGGGTTGGCTGGGAGGAGGGGCGCCTGCCGAGCGCGGCCCGTCTGTTTTGGGGCGGGCAGCAGGGAGCTGGGAGAAAGGAACAATTCATTCGCTTCCTGAGGGGGCATAATTTGGGTGGCAGCTGTTACCGCCGAGAAAAACTGGCGTCCTCGACCCTGACTTTGCCCTTTAACCCCAGCCAACCTGAGCCTGAGGGGTAAACTGCTGGGGCTCGGCCCAGGCCCACTGCTGACCAGAGGCCTCTCCGGGTGCCCTGCGCACCTTTCCGGGGCAACGTCGAGGTACAGCCGATCAAAGCCCCCTTGAAAAAAAAATCACCAGGC
Source organism: Hylobates moloch (assembly GCF_009828535.3). Classification (NCBI taxonomy): domain Eukaryota; kingdom Metazoa; phylum Chordata; class Mammalia; order Primates; family Hylobatidae; genus Hylobates; species Hylobates moloch. Next base: position 30,848,200 of record NW_026652297.1, on the reverse strand, counting down.
TCATCGGCGTGTCTTGAAGGGCTCACGGCTGTTCCACACTCTCTGCCAAGGAACTCAAGGCTTTGGCCCCGCTGGGCGCAGGCCCCAGACGAAGAAGGGGGTGGGGGGGAGTTGCTTGAGGTTCGGAGAGATTTATAAAGAGAGACGGTAGAAGACTTCAGGTGGTCAGTTTTTGCTGGGACCGAAATTCTCTGTAAAACCTGCATGTAACAGAGAATTGCCGAGTTGAAACAAGACAGTGAATCTCATCCCTACAAATTTTCCTCCCCACCCCCTTCCTCCTTTGGACACTCCTGTCTTACTTGGCTTTTACGAGCCACCCGATCCATTTCCCAATCGCCCTGTATGGCTCTCCCGCCCCTTCTAGTCCAACAGGGAGGACCAAGCCAGAGCTCTGGGGTCCGGGTACCACAGTCAACACAACCCAGAGGCGGGCGGTTTACCTTTTCTACCTTCCCCCAAATCAATGACCCCAGCCCCTGGATTCCGGGGCCTGTGCAGAGACCGTCCGTGCACCCGACCCGCAAACTCCCTAACCCCCTATCGGTTTTCAAGCGAATCTCCGCAGTTCGGACCGCAGTTCGACTTCCTAGTGCAATCCCGCGCACGCAGCGTGGTGTCGCGGTTTGTCCCTTGGGGGAGGTGGAGGCGCGCACCGGTCCCTTTCTCAAGAGAGCCGCGTTTTCTTGAAGTACAAGCTTCCTGTCAGCCTAGGCAAACCAGTTGCAAGGCGCTGTGTCCTCTAGCGGCAAACTCTAGCAGTTCATTTGCGAGCGCTCACCTACACCTAAGGGATCTGGTCTCTCAAATCTGAGACCTAAGAGGGGAGAAAGTGCCCTGAACGCAGTCCAGGCGCTCGCAAATGCCCTCCCCGTAACGAGACCGGGAGACTCGGGCGCAATCGCTCGAACTACGAACAGCTGATTGTCTCCACGGCAGATGGTCTTTCAGCACAGATTTGCATTCATTGTCTTCAAATCTGTTTTCGCGCTGGTGTTCTAGATTTCAGCAGCAGATCTATGCACAGATCAGAATACAAAAGGAGAAGCAAGAAAATGACACCCAGCCAGGAGGATGTTTAATAGGCACCGCGAGCAGCCCGGCGCAGTTAAAAAACCGTCTAGGGTTTCAGCTGTTCGGTGAGGCTGCTGCCACCGCCTGCCGACCACCAGCCCGCGGCCAGCACCGCGGCGACCGCGCACGGTGGGCGAAGTTTCCACGACTCCCCCGTCCCTCCCCGCCCACTACCGGGGGATTCGGGAACGGAGAGGTGGGGAAGGAACAGGAGGACCCACGGGACTACGCCCCGGCCGCTCGCGCACTCAGCCCGCCTGGATCTGTCAGCAACCTCTCCTCTACACGGGTGCGACTGCCGCTCGCGGCCGCCCGCCCGCGCGTGTTTTCCTTAGCTCCTAGACCTTTTTCCCCAGCACTGTATTTGAGGGGCACTTGCGCCTCGCTCGTCTGCCCCACCCCACCCCCCACCTTCATTCATATGTTCTCCGCTCTCAGCAACGTGCAAGCCTCACACGACATCTGATATCACCATGGAACTCCAAGAGACCTGGGGGAGCCATTCAGGGAGCTGGGTGCTCTGGGGGACGTTTGTACAAAACATAAGCACATGTGGCTACGCTCACAAGCATGCACACAGATCCGAACCCCGGGAACGAACGTGCCTCCCGGCAGGCTACAAAAACCTACATCTAGAGGCAGGATCCAGGGAGGCTTCCCGCAGCCAGACCGAACCCCTGCGTCCCCAGCCCGCAGAGACCCGCTACCCTAAGTCAGTGCAGCGTGTGGGGGCCCCCCAATCCTGCGCACGCACACGGGGTTCGTGCAAGGACTCGACGCCCGCAGCTTTCTGTCCCCTTTCACCTCCCGGAGTCCCGGCAACGCAGAGCGTGGCGCGCGCCGCCGGAGGACGTCGGCCCGGCTTGCCAGGCGCCGGCCAATCCCGCGCGTCCATGCAAATGAGGCTCCTTATCGGGCCGCAGCTCCGCCTCCCGCAGCCAGGGCCGTAGTAACCCATTCATGGGGCCCGCGCGCGGCTGCAGCCGGGCTCCGTGGCGCTCGCAGCCACCGCCTCCTCTCGGCTCCGGGTCTTCCCCTTCCTTTTACAACTGATCCTGTTGGGGATTTTTTTTTTTTTCTAAATTGGAACGGTGGGAAGGAGCAGGGAGGGGGGAACTGGAGGAAGGGGAGAGATCAGGCAGCCATCAATTTCCTCCAGTTTCTCCCAGAACAGGTGATGCTTCTAAATTGTGATCACTTTCAGGAGGCAGCGCTGCAGCTGGAAGGATGCGAGCGACCTAGGGTGGAGGGGCTGAGGCGGCAGATCTGAACTTGCGGAGGATAAGAACCCAAACTTTGGCTACATCAGTCCGCACCTCGCCAGTGAAGCAAAGCACGGGTTATCTTTTTTTTTTTTTTCCTAAGACTCAAACTTGGGCACTTGATCCCTTTTCTTGGATTGCTTTGGAGGAGACGATTTGCTGGCAACGTTGGGAACAGTCAAGACTGTGTGGTAACTCTTAATTTTAAAGCGACAGTAGAGGATCAGACTTTTTAAATGTTTGGAATTCAAGATACTTTAGGAAGAGGACCAGCTCTGAAAGAGAAATCGCTGGGCGCCGAGATGGATTCGGTCAGGTCCTGGGTCCGGAATGTCGGAGTGGTGGACGCTAATGTCGCCGCGCAGAGGTAACGACACGGCCGCGAAATTTTTATGCCTTCTGTCTCTCGCTCTTACGGTCTGTCTCTCCGTGTGCACCCCCCCCGCTCCCCGTGCCTTTCTCTCTCCCTGTCCCCCAATCTGTCGCCCAGGCCCTGCGCGCTGGGGCTTGCCCTCGGGGAAGCAGATCGCTGCAGTCGGGAGAACGCTCACCTGGCAGCCAGTACTCGAGTTTCTGAACTGCCGGGGTTGTAGGCGTTTCTCTCCTTCTCTTTTACCACAGTCCACTCTTTGCAAGGAAAAATAACAAAGTAGCCCCCAACATCTCCCAGCTCAGCCCCTAGTCCTGCAAGCTGAGCCGGCCTGGCCCCGAGCGGAGCGTGAACACTGGCGCTGGCAGTGGCGGAGCGGGAGGAAAGCCGGCTTCCCGGCCACTCTCAGCTTCGCCACGCAGCCTGCGAGCGCCTGCCTCCCGCATCTTGCTGGGCGATTCCTGGAGCCCGGGAGGCCCGCGGCCAGAGGGTGGCGGCGGCGAGGGGAGCGGGAAAAGCCGGAGCGGCTGCCCGGGAAGGCGAGGCGGCCGGGAGCTCTGGGAGGGGAGACAGGCTGGAGGGTCCCGGCTCAAAGATAAAACAGTGAGCCAGACGAACGGAGCTGGGGAGCTGGAGAAAAGAAGAGATTTAAAAGAGGAGAAAATACTGAGTCACAGTAGAAAGGGTTGCGGAAGAAGAAAGAGGCGAGAAAAGGCTACCGGCAGCTAGACTGGCTCAGGGATCGCCAGCCTCTGGTTTTGCGGATCCCTGAAGTTGACTTTGTGTCTAGGCGCCTGCGTGCTGGGATAGTAAATACCATGTCCGGGGTGCCACCCTACGAAGACATTACGGTCCCGCTCTCTCATCACCACTACTGAGTTGGGATTTGTGGCCTCTAGGTCCTTGTCTGCGAGACAGGCAGCCCTTCTAACCCCAAAGAGCCGATGAACTTCTTCCACTACCCTCGCTTCCCCGGCTGCCCTCCTGGCCACTCGCCTTTAAGTGCCAACATCACACGGAGAAATGATCCCTTTCCCAAAATGACCAGGTGTCCCGGGTAGAGCGAACCGGCGTCCACCCTTGGAGGAGAGAAAGCAGAAGTCTCATCGCTCCGGGACTTGGGCCGGCGGCGGTTCTCTACCTCCCGTGGCCCAGGGCGAGCGGATTTCCCTCCGGCAGACCGCACAGCGCGGCGGCCGCGGCTTTGCACAGCGCGGCGGCCGCGGCTTTCCGCAGCGCTCCGGCACTGGCTCGCCTGAGAGCTAAGGGAAATAAGGCAGCACCGCAGAGCCGACTGTGCCGCGCATTTCCTCAGCCGGGCTCCTTAAAGACGCCTCCCTCGCTTTCCTTCCTTCCCGGGATCAAAAAGTTTGTTGAAGTTGGAACGAGCAGACTTAGTGGGGGAGATCTTAGCCAAAATGTTACCCCTTTCAAAAGAGTGAATGAAGGTGCTTGCGCACCGGGGTTCAACCTGGGAGACCCCAGCCCCGCAGGGCAGCTCCCGCAATCTGTGCGTTCGCCTGAGCCCCAAGTCTTCGGTGAAATGGGATCTGATGGCCAGGTCGGCTGTGACTGCGACCGGTTGGCTGGGAAGTGTGTGCACACACTCAACACGCTCGAGGGCGCCTTCCGGGTCCCCCAACTTGGGTTTCACAGTCACTGGGTTCGGCTGGCGCCGCTGGAAAACGCAGCTTGAGTGGGGATCGCGTTGGCCCCAGGAAAGGAGGTTCTCGCCTTTTAACAGTTTGGCTTTTCCCCACCTAGCACCTCTGGGAGCGAGGGCCCCCTATGTCGGTCATCTCATTTGCGGGGGCCAGCGATCCCCGGGGCTGGTCGCGAGGATTCCGCCCTGTCTCTGTCCCAGGCACAACTTTTCGGAAGAGCGAGGCAAGAAGCCCAAGGACCCAGACCTGGACTCTGTGTTACTCTCCCGCCTGCCCCTTGGGGTTCTTACTCACTACCTTTCCGAGTTAGCATTTGGGCGTTGTGGGCAGTGGGTCCAGGACGGATAAGTCGAATTAATACGAAATAAAAGGGTCGCTTCTTCCAAAGCAAAGGAGGCACTTATTCCCCTAACCCTGGGCCCCAGCTCTGCATCCTGATACACCCTGAGTACTACCTGAGGGTGTGGATGAAGACAGCCCAGCGGTATAGGACCCGGGCCACCTCCTTAGGGGACCACTCTGGGCCTCTGTCTGCAGCCCGGGTCTTTCGGTTTCGACTAAAGACGGGACGGTGAGTGGCCCAGCGGTGGGATACCAGACCACTGGGTGGTGTCAGAGACCCCAGGCGTCAACCCTGCCGCCCAACCCCCGTGGCCACGGTGACTCCTTTAAGGAGGCTCCTCTTTCTTATCCTAATTGGAAAAAAGGCCCGAAGGATTCAGAACTCTGGACCTGGGAAGTGGACCCCTTACCCCTCTGCAGTGTTGTGGGCAGTTAGTAACATCGCCTTTTTGTCCTTCCCCGTGTCTTGTGTTCCCCTGTTTGTCTCCCTGTGCAGCGGGGTCGCCCTGTCCCGGGCCCACTTTGAGAAGCAGCCTCCTTCCAATTTGAGGAAATCCAACTTCTTTCACTTCGTCCTGGCGCTCTATGACAGGCAGGGCCAGCCGGTGGAGATCGAGCGGACGGCCTTCGTGGACTTTGTGGAGAATGACAAAGTAAGCGGAACGTACCCCTAAACCCCGCGGCCTAATAACTCCCTCTTTGCGAAGCACTAAAGATTCCATCTGTCACTCTCGCGACACTTTTCCACTCTCATCATCAGGGATGATAAATCGAGGCTTCTCACCCCCAGCCTCTAAATCAGTCGATTTCCCGAACCTCCTCCCACCCCCACTCCCCCCACCTGGAGCTGGAGGAGCGCTCCCGGCTCTGCGCACCTGGAGCCCTTAGTAGCGCCTGGTTATGGACTGACGGCGGAGCAAACGCCCTTCGGACTAGTTAAAAAGTACACCCAAGGCCGCCGCTCCCTTTCTCTGGGTTAATTTTAATTATTTTGCACCTGCGAGAGCCAGGTGGCCTGAGTTGCAGTACTAAGTGGAAACCGGGAGCCCAGCCTTGGCCTGCCGTCGGGCTATGTCTTCTCTGCTGTTCCGTTCTCCAAGGCAGCGCCTCCTCCAAACTCAAGCCTGGAATTCGGGGCTGGATTCGGTCTCAAATGAAGGACAGTCCGCCGAAACCCATGTGTGACCAATGGAAAATCCCTTGCCCTTTCTGGGTCTCCGTGTCCCCAGCTGTACAATGTGAGCTTTAGAGTAGGCGCTTCCCAAAGTCCCTCTTGAACCTGGAACTCAGTCGTTGAGCTCGTGGCCCTGCGAGCGCAGTCCTCGCGGGATGGGCCCGAATGCTGCCTTTCCAAATGACAAGTCCCTTCACTTTTCTGCTAAGGGAAGCCTTGGGGCTTCCTAAGGACAGACAGAGCCCGGTGGGTTGGGTGGTGCCTGTTTAAAGGCAGCTTTGGCAAGTTGTCCGGTTGTCGGAAGCTCAAGGGTCACACTTCTGAGGACATTTTTAAGGGAGACCGAGGGCTGGAAAGGGTCAAGTGGCTACGAGTCTTGGCAAGTTTCCGGGGGCGGCCGACAGGCAGATGCTCATGCCCTTTGACCTAGGGCTGAACAGGGGGTTGCTCAAAGCTGCCTTTTGATGGGGAGAAGGGATGTGAGGGGGGATTCACTGTCTCCTCTTTCCCTCATTTTGGGGGGCTGGAAGGCAAGGGAATGGAACGCTGCCTGTCTTTTCAGGAACAAGGCAATGAGAAGACCAACAACGGCACTCACTACAAGTTACAGCTCCTCTACAGCAACGGTGAGCTCCTCTACAGCAACGGTGAGCCGGCGCCTAGCAGCCGGCTTCCGGGCCGCACGCGCTGACCTTGCCATGATCACTCTCAGGGATCGCATGAAGCCCAGAGCGGCGGGAGGCTTGCCTGGGACAGGGGATTGGGAGGTCACCGTCTCCAGGGCAGCTCAGCCTGGAGAGGCTGCTTGGGCCTCACACCCATGGCAGAGACGGGTTTGGGGTGCCCAGAAGGGGCTCTACGGCCCTTGACTCGTGCCCGTCCGGTCCCCGCAGGTGTCCGCACGGAACAGGACCTCTATGTCAGGCTCATCGACTCGGTCACCAAGCAGGTGAGCCCGAGGCCACTTGGCTTCTCTTCGCCTGTCTCTGACCCCGCCACCCCAAGCCCCCCAGTTTGTTTCTGACCTGCCCCTCCTCCACGATTTCCTGGGTCAGACTCCACAGCCCGCTCCACGTCCCCCTCCCAGCACCACCTTGTCTACTCGGGAAGATTTTCTTTTTTCCCCTGTCTCACCAAGTGACCTGTTTTGTCTGGCTCAGGGAAACCCTGGGGGCAGTAAGAGGCGAACAAAAAGGATGGAGAGGAAAAAATTATTGGGAGATTCAGTTCCCCAAAACATTCCATTTTGCTAAGAATGATGTTCTCACTGGGGCAAACTTTATGATTTCAGTCGAGTCCAAACTGGGCAACCGCGCAGAATGTGCTGCGGGCGGGAATTCCTAATGCGGTGGCAGGCAGTGGGAGGGAAAGCGATGTTGTGCTTGTTCTGAAGTCCCTTCTTTCCTTGCCCCCCACCCCTCTCCACATCTTCCTTTCCTGCCACTATCTCCTTCACAGCCCATCGCTTACGAGGGACAGAATAAGAATCCGGAAATGTGCCGAGTTCTCCTGACGCACGAAGTGATGTGTAGGTAAGAGCCGCCTTTCCCAGGCCGTCCTGGAGAGCCCGCAGGTGCTCCATCCCGGCCTTGGCGCGCCGCGTTCCCGGGACTAACTTTCAGGAGTGGGGGCTAGCAGCTGGGAGGCCTCGCGGGCAGACGGGCGCAGAGCGTATAGATCCACGGAAACCCTTTCATGCAAGTGTCTTAAAGCATAGCCGCTGGGACTCAGAACGACTCGGGATTCCACCTCTCTGATGTGGCAGGAGTTTCCTCCGGCTACGTGGAAAGTCTCCACTGTCCCTTGGTCAGTGGTAGTGGTGGAAGCGGGCTGGGCAACCCCGGGCCGGGTTTGGGTTCGGCTGGAGTTCCTGCCGGGCCTCTTGTGGTAGATTTCCAGTAACTCCACTTGGAGTTACTGAGTCAAAGCCCTGGAATGACTCCTAGTCTGGGCGAGGGACCACCAGAGGGTCCAGCGGCTCATTTCCGGGGTGCTTCCTGGCACCCAGGCACCTGCGGTGATGCGGGGGCATTTCTTCCTCCCGAGAGGTTGCTCTCTTAGGAGTTCTCGTGTCAGGAGAGTTTCTCAGGTTAGAAGGAACTACCTGGAAGAAATATCAGTCCAGTTTCCACCAGTGCGTTAGGAGGGGCAGGGAGAGGACCCGCTGGGAGATCTGGAGTGTGGAGCAACAGCTGGATTCTGATGTTCACGTAGTGAAAGGTTCAGTCTACTGGCGTTCCTGCACCTTTCCCATCTTCCTTTCAGAGACCAATCCATTCCACTTTGAGTCCTGTGCATTACCTCGCCCCCCCCTTTTTTTCTGCCTGACTAGAAGAAAGTTTAAAAAATCAGAAGAATTGCATCTACTCTTATTCTTTCAACAAATGTTTATTGAGTGCCTAATGTGTGCCCGGTATCGGCTGGGTGCTGGGGATCCCACCGCAGACAAGAAAGGATATAAATAGGAAACTCTGGGAAGAGTGTGGCTGTTTTATAATGAAAATTTAAATGTCTGTTCCATACATGCTTTTCTTCCTCCAAAAATCTCTGATTGGAGGGAAAGTCTCAATTCTTCCTTACTTGGCTATTGCTTTAGTCAATGTCTCCTAACTCCAGACTTACTAGTTTTGGGTAATTGCAGGTTATCTGATTTAGTGTGTACTGTTTTATGGGCAGCTCCCTGAAGCCCTGTCTCCCTCCCCAACCCAGTCAGGAAGAAACCATAACAATCAGACATGTTTGTTTTGGTTTTGACCAAGTATCAAAACAAACTTTCCAAATGCCAGTGGCTTCAGCTGAAAGCAATGGAGGTTTCCTTGCTGGAGTAGTTAGGGGGAAGGCATTGGGAGGAGTAAGAAGATAGATACTCCAGTATCTCAGGGACCTTTGATAGATTTGTTCAGAAAGAAAATACAATTCTGAGATGTACTTCATGTAATACCTGGATCTAAATAGAACGCTTTGATTAGGTTGGTTAGTTGAAGGGAGGTTTTTCTTTTTATGCCTTTGTTTGGAGAGATTACCTCCTGAAAAGGAAAGAAAACAAAAAACTGATCCATTGTCTAATGAATTATACCTATCATTTTAAATAATATTGCATGCCCCATCCAGCTGTAGTTAAGACTGACATTTTTATTTTTAAGCCCAATCAAATCCTCCTCATTTTATGCTGTTTAAGTAGCAGCATCAATTTTTAAACCCTCTAGTTTAGTCTGCATTAGTAACACATATAAAAATTTAATGTACTGTAACTTCTCTGCATTGGAGACCTGGGAAGATGCTCTGCTGTTTTCTTCCCAAACTAGAATTTAAAATAAATATTAATTATGTGTAAGTAAATGATCCATTGGATGGATACTGTCTGCAGCATATGTCTGTGTGTGTACATGTGTGCAGATGAGATGGGTAATGGCAAATGTTAGATGCATCCAAAAGGGAACTTCTCATTCAATCTATCAGTTAGAGCTGGTTGATACTCCAGGAAGGGGGAAAAGTTCCTTCTCTTACATTTTAAGAGCCAGTTGTAGCAGTCAATGAGAGATGAATCAAGTGCCCTGTTTCTCAAGGGTTATTGCATATACTTAGTTTCATTTGCATAGTGTTATTTGGCATACCTGGGCACTTCCCTGGATGGTTTTATGTTCCGTAATCTTTAGTAAAAGCCTCATAAATCTGTTTAGCTTTGAATGGGGAACAAAGCAGAGACAAAATAATTCTCTTTAGGAATAACTTTTTTTCTCCCTTCCCCAATGGTCTCTGTTCCTCTCTTCCCTGCTTTGGTTCATTTTGCCAATTATTAGCAAGGAGAAATCTAGTTGTTATGTCGCTGCCAGCCACCCCTGAGCCCTCAATGCTCAGAGGGTTAAAAGATATTATAATTTGAACAGAAGTCGTCTCAAGGCCTACAGCTGGCTAATAACAGAGTTGTATTGAGCTCGAGCAAACCCCACAGCTGTGACTTTTCGCCACAAGGCGCAGGCTAGACAGGGCCCTAATCAGATGGGCCAGCCGGGCAGTGGGGCCAGTGTCTTTATCGGCCAGATGGTGTGAATTTAGACACTTTTGTTATGCAATCGCAGGGAGGAGTTGGGGAGAAGAAAACAAAACAAAAGCCACCATGCTGTGCGCTTATTTGAGTTTGAAATTAGAGACAGATTTTTGAAAGTTGAAGGTTGAATTTTAAAAACGATTTTGGAGGGGAAAGGGACACACTCACTTGTCATGAGTTGGAGTTTGGCTGACTGGACCCTCTCTGTCCAACGCTGGGGCTTTTTCCCTTTCTCCAGCCTTGTTTTATTCCTCTTCTTTTTCCCTTTCTGAAAAATGCAGGTATGATTCAGGATTGTGATAAGGGTTCTCATATTTCCCCACCTCCTACTTCCAACTTGTTTTATTTTTTCTCTCTCCTTCAAAGACTCCGGGTGGAGATGGGAAGAATAAATTGAGAGAGTTTCAAGTAAGAGGTTCTCCAAATAAGTACTAGAATAAAATAAACCAAACCAAGTCAGAGAGAAACAGTGGAACAGCTTTCATTTTCATTCATTAGGAAAAAAGAGCACCTCTGAGTCTCTCTGGGGTTGTTACGAACACAGTCTTAACCTATTGCCAAGCTCAGTTTCCTCTTCTCTTTGTTATATTTATTTTTTATTACTTTTTTTTAATCTTAGAGTCATTTTTAGTTTTAGAAAACGCTTATCAGGAACTTCAGACTTGCTTGTTGGAGAATAATCCTAAAAGCCTTTTAACTAAAGTAGCTGAACTGAAGTTGGTCACTCAGGCTTTGTTTACACAGCAAAGGGAAGGCAGAATTGAGTTTATCATCTGAGTAATTCAGGGACCTGGTTTCTTAGCTGTTCCACACTGTTTGGAGGGTGTAGGTTCACAAACATCTCAGGTTCTCCACTTCCCATTGCTTGTGCTAATATTGCTGGCAGAAGGACTGAATGCCGTTAAAAACAAAGAATGACTAGAACATATTAATGAGAACTTTTCTCTAAAAAAAAATATAATAATTTGCTTTGGCCAACTAAACAGACCAAGAAAAATTTTAAGATGGGCTCAAATGGGGCTAATTCAACCAAGTTCTATTATTTTTATACCTTTACTATTATAGTTCAATGGCCAAGTGAGTGTCTTCTATGTAGGTTTTGTGCTGAATATCAACATTAGAGATGATATTTAAATATGTTACTGTTGGAAAATGGAAGATTGGATCTTAAAGTTTATCTGCATTTTTCTTTGAATATCATTTCCTCCCAAGTTCATTCCCTACATTATACTACACTGGCACCAGGCGTACATTTTTATCTGTTTTTCTTTTCCTCCAGAGGAAATCCCCACGGAAGGCAGCTGAATTCAGCTGAACAATTTTGCAAACCTACTCAGCCCCCTCAGAATCATTCCTACCCAAACTAAACAGATTGCTACATTCTGACAGTGTGTGCTCTTGTAATTAAATTGTACCCGGCATTGCACACATATTTGGGGTTAGGTTGACACGCTGGTGATGTCAAAGGGGAGAGTCTTGCTTGAAGGTCTGTAGGTAGCTAGCATGTATGGGTCTTTTGAAACTGTGTTGCTAAGAAAAATGGTTTGCCTGAGCTGCAAAGGTATTACGTTGACATAAGCAATATTCTAGAAACAGGAAAGGTGGGAGAAATGGGTGGGGGGTAGGGATTTGGGAAGAGAGGCAAGGGCTTTAGGAGGTGGGAGAGCAGCTGGCCTGCATTTTTATTGGTGTTAATCTTGGGATGGATTGAAATTTTAAAAGTTAAGACCTGATATAATTTCAAAGGCCAAATATTATTTCAGAAAGTCCCTGTGGCAAACTCTGGTATTTAAGAAAGTTGAGACCATTTTTCTTTTCCTTCCTACTAATTTGATTAAATTTCTTAAAACCTCATTGTGCCCATTTGCTGCAAATGTTTAAGTATCTCTCAAGTATATTTTACTTTCTGAGGATGGTAGACTTATTCACTGGTGAATCCACACACCCATGAAAGAGGTGGGTTTAAAAAGTTTTAAGATATTTGTTTATGTTTAATTCTGTGGAGAACCAGAGAGGGCAAATGAGCTGCAGAGAGCCACAGAGCTAGGTCTGGGGCTTGGCATGGTGGCATACACCTGTAATCCTAGCACTTTGGGAGGCCGATGTGGGCAGATAGGTTGAGCCTAGGAGTTCGAGATCAGCCTGGGCAACACAGCAAGACCCTGTCTCTACCAAAATAAAAAATAAAAAATTAGCCAAGTGTGGTGGTGTGCACCTGTTGTCTCAGCTACATATGGGAGTCTGAGAAAGGAGGATCATTTAAACCTGGAAGGTTGAGACTGCAGTGAGTCATGATCATGTCACTGCATTCCAGCCTGAGCAACAAAGGGAGATCCTGTCTCAAAAAAAAAAAAAAAAAAAATTCTAAGACTGGGTTGGTGCTAGGCCATTGGGTTCCTGCTGTCACATGACTTCCCTTTTTCCTTATGTTATCACCACTTTCAAAGGGTGCTCATGGAATCCCCTAACCTCATGGACTTAAACCTAGAAGACACTGTAGAGAGAATCAAATCCAACACTTTCACGTTATTCATAAGAAAGAAAAAGCCCAGAGGGGTTGAAGACATTTGACTAAATTTGTGAAGCTGGTTGGTGACAGCTTGGACACCAGAACGCTGATTCCCAGTTCAGCAATCTTCGTAAGGTATCATGTCAAACTTGTGCTACAGAAAATCTACCATGGGCAGGGCAGTGTTCACATACAGTTTGGTTATTGTTAGTGTGCTTACTCCTTAGGCGTATTCTCCAACCAGTATGGATGATAAAGATTTTTTAAAAAGCCATGTGAAGGCTACATCCTTAGCCAACTATAGTTGATAGTGGACCACGTACCTGAGATGAGCTGAGAGGTATTCAGAAGTCTGTAGCTCTGATAGGCAGCAGACAGGCTACCTGGTGGTAAGGGAGTGAATTCCCAGTGCTTCTTACCAGCAAGCTTCCTTTGCCTTTCTCACATTTGTCTAGGTATTTTCGAACAGATACCTTTGGATTGGAGTGTTTTGCTCTCCTCTCAGGTCCTAGGAGGTACTTTCTGTTTGTTGTAATTGCCCCAGGGGATCTTCTTTATCTCCCTCTCAGCTAATCCTATCAGCATTTATTGAGGTCTTTCTATCAGGTACCCAGCACAAGGGGGACTTCTTGGGAAGTAGAGTTTTCAGAGCTGGGACTTACAAACAGTGCGATACCATTTCTGTTTCAGACTTGGTGAAAATTATTAGAGCTACCATCCGACAGCTCCTTGCTTCATTTTCCTCGTATTTTAAAATGTATACCATAGTTCTGGTCTTCCTACTTCATCTGAAAAATGATGGAAATAAGTGAATGAATAAATGTTTATAAAGTATAGCAAGATCTCTGGAGAAAGATGTTATGTAAATAAGGTTTATAGTAATCCTGGCAGCCACTTGCAGTCTATTTTACTTATTTTCCTTCCTCTCCTTTCTTCATTTATTGAACCACAAATATCTAAAATATCATAAAATCATTGAATATCAATCTGGAAGTGACCTTATCCATCTTAAAATTCAACCTTCCATGGTTCCAATTACAAATATGACTCATGGGAAAGTTGTGATTTGCTGAGAATTAGCCAGCTTCTAAGTCACAGAGTGAGAATTTGAGTATATTTTGGCTTCAGGTTCAGTGTTTTTTATTTTATAAAACATGGTCATAAATCCTGCCCTCAAGCAGCTTATAGTTGGGAAGCTACCTTAGATTCATTTTTTTTCTTCAACTTTTATTTTAAGTTCAGAGGACCATGTGCAGGACGTATAGGTTTGTTACATAGGTAAACATGTGCCATGGTGGTTTGCTGCACAGATCAACCCATCACGTAGGTATTAAGCCCAGCATCCATTAGCTATTCTTCCTGAGGCTCTCTGTCCCTGCACCGCCCCCTGACAGGCCCCAGTGTGTGTTGTTTCCCCCCAAGACAGATTCACAAAGGTGAATGTTCTTGTGGCCAGGCACTACAGCTCATACCAGTAATCCCAGCACTTTGGGAGGCCGAGGTGGGCAGATCACCTGAGGTCAGGAGTTCGAGACCAGCCTGGCCAACATGGTAACAACCCATCTCTACTAAAAATACAAAAATTAGTTGGGCACACTGGCACACACCTGTAATCCCAGTTAGTCAGGAGGCTGAGGCAGAAGAATTGCTTGAATCCAGGAGGCAGAGGTTGTGGTGAGCCAAGATGGAGGCATCAAGCCATTGCACTACAGCCTGGTGACAGAGCCAGACTCTGTCTGGGGGGAAAAAATGTTCTTGTCATGTGCTCATTGCATTTTCTTGATTTAATAAATTTCTTTCACTCTTGATTCCTTCCCAATCTACAGTCGATGCTGTGAAAAGAAAAGCTGTGGAAACCGAAATGAGACTCCATCGGACCCAGTCATAATCGACAGGTAGGGGGAAAAAGTGATTTTTCAATCATTTTTGGTCCTTTTCTTCATGAATCTCAACTCTGAGTACTGATCTGTGGAGCTTTGCTGTCAAGTTGGTTTCATGTTATTTCGTCACTAAGCTCGTCCAACAAAGGCCTCCTCATGCTGGCCTTTCTTGGAAGAAGCCAGGATCTTCCTTTGGAACACGTGTCTCTAAATCTGTGGTGGAGTCTTCCAGGTGCACCAGCTTCAGCCTAATAAGTAGTATGTGTGGTGCAGGATATAAGTGATGGCACCTCTCCTCTCGGGCAGGGTATGGTCTCAATTAGTTTTCTAGAAGAAGCAGTGTGCCCCAAGTTAAGTGGCACCCACTTTATTATTCTCCATGATTGCTGCTTGGCTGGAAGATTATCAATTTAGATTATGGTTTAGGGGATTATGACAAGCTCTCTGTTGCGTTCAGGGAGATTCCTTTCTACCATGGAGGATTGCATTCTGGGTTCTATGTTATATTCAGAACGGGAAAGATTCTTTGGGACAAGACACTAATTCACTCAAATGTGATTTAGGCATCCTCAGCTGTCTGTTTTTTGTGATTGGAAACAGAACTTACAAACCAATGAAGAAATACCAAATTAACTTCCAGCAATCATGTAATTTTTAAGAAACCCCATATTCCCATCCCTAATTTTTTTCTCTTTCGTTAAAAAACGGAATAATTCCCTATTGCTTCTCTCTTTGGGTTTTCACATTTCTAGCCAGGTCCTGAAATGGATTGGAGAGACCACAGTCTCCAAAGTTGTTATTCCGATATTCCAACGAATTCTCAGTTGGGAGAATGGAACCTCTGGCATTCTTCCCAGAAAGTCAGCTTGGTTTCTTCGTGGAAAGTATAGCATAACCTAGGAACTGAGGAGGCTGGAATTCTGATCTTGTCCTAGCTTCTGACCTTGGACAAAGCACTCAGCATCTCTGTTCTTCAATAATATAATGATGGGTTAGGGGGTGCACTCACTGCTGTAGGCTTCAAGAGGCTACTGAAATATCAATGGCAGCTTTGCAGTGTTCTCTGAGATGCTTGAAGAGGATGATAGGCAAATATAAAATGTTTGTTGGATGTGTATAGTGTCTTTGCCATTTTAGAAGGTTCCAGTGAGCTGCGTTTTAGGGAGCTATTGAGGTTGCTCTGGTCTTTTTGAAAGTACAGAGAAGCTTAAATATATAGAATTGCAAGGACTCTTTGGAGTCAGTCATTTTCCTCATCTAAATGAAAAATCTGAACCCTGAGCAGTGGCATGACTTGCCCGTGGTTGTGCAGCTGGTTGGGCAGAGCCAGCATTATAACACAGCTGTCCTTACTTCCAGGCTGGGTGCCGTAATTCACGCCGTAATCCCAGCACTTTGGGAGACCGAGGTGGGCAGATCACTTGATGTCAGGGGTTTGCGACCAGCCTGGTCAACACAGTGGATCCCAGTCTTTACTAAAAATACAAAAATTAGTCAGGCATGGTGGCGCATGCCTGTAATCCCAGCTACTTGGGAGGCTGAGGCAGGAGAATCGCTTGAACCCAGGAGGCACAGATTGCAGTGAGCCAAGGTCATGCCACTGCACTCCAGCCTGGGCAACAGAGAGAGACAGTGAGACTCTGTCTCAAAAAAAAAAAAAACAAAAAACAAACAAACAAAAAAAATGGGGAACACAGCTGAGCTGTCCTTACTTCCAGACTGTGCTTCTCTCCATGGCCACAACCTCATTCTCCCAGCACTTTTTCTGTCCTAACTGATGAGTTGGATCTGTTCATTTCTGTTTCCCAGGGGTTCTCTGGGAGAATGGATGCATATGAGAGCAGCCTAGACCCTGTCCTTTCCAGCCTGTGGACTGAGCTCACTAATCTTGACCTAGTCTTTTCCACTATCTTTAGCTTCTCTTTTAAGAAGGTACTCTAACCTCATGACTGTTACATCCTTTTTCGTAATAAACACCCTGTAAACCAGCTTTAGAAATGTTTGCAAACCTGTAAATACTCACCTGCACCTTGCTTCTCATAAGTACACAGCTTAATGGCTCTGCACTAAGCAGGAGCTCCTACTTTAAAGAACTACATCTAACTGCATTCACCGATAAAGTTGAATATGCTCATGTTTTCTTCCTATGTAATACATACGTTACATGTACAAAACAAAGTATCTTTGCATCTGTAGAAAGAAAAGATTTTCATATTAGGCACCTTCATAGTTTGTGCTAGCATGCTTTAAATCCTTCTGAGAAAGTGGGAATTGTATCTTGACTGCAGATTATGAGTTTTATGTGACTGTGGCATTTATTTTTACTATCCTATGCACAATAAAATAGCCCAGTGATGTCTCTGCCTCACTGGAAATATGCATTACTTCCGAAATGTTGCATGTCTACACATGGAAACATACATACCAAAGGGTACTGTAAATTGTCCAGTATCAGGTTTTAAGGGAGCCCACTTTACTATACACAGATTCATTTGTTTGGCTTGCTTACTGTAGGGCTTTTATTTTAAGATAACTGTTCTCTCACTGAAACCTTGTCTTATCGCTCCTGAATGTCTTTGGGGTTTACCTTAGCCTTCTTGCCTTCATTTTCAGAAGTAAAATGGCATGAAGCAATCTGAGCACCATAGTGGGATCCCATCTCTACAAAAACTAAAAAAGCTAGCCAAGTGTGGTGGTGCACAACTGTGGCCCTAGCTACTCGGGAGGCTAAGGTAGGGGAGGATCACTTGGGCCTAGGAGGTCGAGGCTGCAGAGAACTGTGATCAGGCCACTGTATTCCAGCCTGGATGACAGAGGGAGACCTGTCTCAGAAAAGAAAAGAAAAAAAAGGGCATAAAGTCAGGTTTCCATTTGTTGTAGGTGGGAATGGTGCTTATAGTATCCAGGGGTTTGGATCAGCCTTGCGTCTGGTCTCTGTGTCCATCTGCCAACTCCGTGAGTTCCCTCACAAGCCCCAAATGGGTGCAACGTGGTCTATTTTGGATTTCCTCTGTGTAAATATAGAACTACGTTCCTTGTCCTTGTTCCTATAATGCCAACTAATTATCTCCTCCCCCTTCTCACCTAACCTTACCAGATGCAGTTAATTTACACTGTCTGTCTTTGCGTTTTCTCATACAACAGGCACGCTCCACTCTGGCTCAGAAGAAGCCTGTTTATTCCCTTGAAATGTGCATGTTCTGGGGAGAGGGAGAGGACGGTTCCCCAACTTTTCACCACCAAGGACTCCTTAAACTTCTTACTTGGTGAACACAGGGTTTTGGAGGACTTTGCCTTCTAAACTGCTATGGACAAATAATAATGCAGCTATAATTCCATTTTTATTAATCAAAAACATATAACAAAATGGGAAGGAAAAACATCTCCTCTCAGAAATGCCCTTGATACCATCAATGGCCAATTAAGGGTTTTTGACTGGGGTGAGATAACCAGTGTTACCACACTGACTTGGGAGGCTTCCAGCTCAAACACAAAACAACTTGGCTTTCTGGTGAGTCCGTGTGACCATATCCCAGCAGATCTTCTGTTTCTAATAGGCTGCTTGAAATACGAAAAATCGCTTTCACTACTTTGTGGCCCTTTAATTGAAAACCATTGGAGTGTACAATAGGGGATCCTCCGTTAAGGACTTAGCTCTCCATTTCTCAAGACTTAGCGCCAGACTTGGAGTTTTTTCCCCCAATACTAAATTACTCCCTGCCTTAATCTCTCTAGAAACATAAATTTATTTTCCATTTTCAGGTTTTTTTTTTTTCAGTATGCTTTTGTGAATTCTTGGGCAACTATATCCCTCTCCAAAAGGCCAGACCAAAACACAGCCCAGCAGGACTTACTGCTGAGTCAAGGGTCTCCTGATTAATTTTTAGTGTAGAAATCCAAAGTCCCCATCAGGGGAAAAAACCCCAAAACAGAACAGAACAAAACAGAAACACTAATGAAACATCATCTTTACTGTGGTCTTCAGCTGATCTCTTGTCTATAAAGGCCTGTGTGGTAAATAAAAATAAAAGGCTCAAATGGATTTGCATTTGTGTTTTAGAGGGAAGCTCTAATTCAAACCTGGTTGTTATGGGCTGTGTTCTTTTCAAACTCTCTTCTCTATCTGGAAGGTTCTCTGATGATCCAGTGAGCCTCTGGGGGGCTCAGGATAATCTGGTGATCTGTGAGAAGAGGACTTTAGGGACAGTGTGACTAATGTGGGAGAAGGAAGATGAGTCCCTATTGTTCCTGTCCTTGTCAGCCCCATAAAAAGTCAGATGGATAGAGAGGGCAATAATTTATTTTGAATCTTCATAGGCTACCCATGTGCGTACTGGTAGGGTATTTTCTAGTAAATAAATAAAAAGCAGGTCCAACCTATTTCTCATACGCTAAATATCCCAGTCTTTTGTCCCTGGACGTCGGTCTCATATATTTCTGAGCTCTGTTCCCAGGAGGACCATTTTAAGTGTTGATGTGTTTTTGTTTACTTTCTTTCTTGAAAAACCAAACAAACAACAGAATGACCTTCATTCAAAAGGTTTATTCAAAAAGATCTGAATAAACTGAGGTTTAGTTGCCCATGAAGTGTTCTCCTGACACCATTTTCTTTTTTTTAAAAATTAATTGTGGTAAAATACGTAGAAAATTTACCATCTTAGCCATTTTAAGTGTGTAGTTTGGTGGCATGAAATACATCCATATTGTTGTGCAATTATCACCACCATTCATTTATATAACTCTTTTCATCTTGCAAAACTAAAACTCTGTACCCACTGAACAATTCCCCGCTACCCGTCTCCTAACCCCACAAGGACGTGGAAACCACCATTGTATTTAATGTCTCTGTGAAGTTGACTACTCTAGACACCTCATGGAAATGGAACCAGGTAGTATTCATCTTTTTGTTTCTGGCTTATTTCACTTAGCATCACCTCAAGGACTCTCCATGTTGTAGCATGTGTCAGAATATCCTTCCTTTTAAAGGCCGAATGATATTCCATTGTATGGATGAACCACATTTTGTTTGTCTATTCATCTGGCAATGGGTTGCTTTGACCTTTTGGCTACTGGAAATAATGTTGCTGTGGACATGAGTATATGAGTATCTGTTTGAGTCTCTGCTTTCAATTCTTTGGGGAACATACCCACAAGTGGAATTGCTGGACTAGATGGTAATTAAATTTTCATGTTTAAAAGGAACTTCCATATTGTTTTCTACAGCAACTGTACTATTTTACATTGGCAGCAATGTAAAATAGCAGTTGTATTTTACACTGGTGGCAATGTAAAATAGAACATTTGCTGTAGAAAACGGTATGTAAGTTATTTATTGTTCTTCCATATTGTGCATAAGCACAAGCAAGGCTTCCGACTTCTCCACATCCTTACTAATCCTTGTTTTTTTATTTTTTCGATAGTAGTCATCCTGATGGGTGTGACACTTGTTTTCAATGATTTTTCTTCTTCCACCGTCTTGGTGTGGGCATTGTCATCTCCTGGTCTCACCTCTGGTCCAGGCTTGTCATTGGCCCTTCTCCTGCTGTCTGACACAGTCTCTTCCTGCCTCTCTCTGCCTCATGAAGTACTTTGTTCTACTGAAGCATATGTTTGGATCTACTTTCCCCTGAGCTGTACTTGTTCTTTCTGTCTCTCAAGTGTATTTCTTAACTCCAGTGAAGTGCGATTTGTGGGATGGAAACTTTTAGAGAATCACGGTAGAGATAGAATTTGGGTAGTAGCTGGATTTGAGCTGTAGGTGAGATTTATATCTACAAGTTGACCTGTGTCTGCAAGGTGACCATTACCTCCCATTCCTCGGAAATGGGCAAACCAGATATATCAGTAGTGTTATCGCCTGAGTGAAGACTTCTGGCTCTGAGAAGGATAGATAAAACCAATAATAACATTTATCTAACAGTTAATTGGCACTTATTGTATGTTGGGCATTGTGCTATGACATTTGTGCTAGTAAAATCATCTTAATTCTCAATGGTTGCTAAAAGTCTCAACTTCGAAGGAGTTATATAACTCAGCCAAGGTCACATAGCCAGTTTGCCTGTGAAACTGGAATTTAGTCAATAGGTAGAAATTACAGAGAAAGATTTTGGTATAAGAGGAAGAAAAACTGCAGAGTTAAGAGCTGTGAAGACGGAAGGGCCTCGTGGGTGTGATCTGGAAGAACTGATAGGAACACTGGAGGGGGAATCTGTTATTGTGGAAGGAGTGGGCATTGTTGGCCCCTGAAGTAGCATTTAACTTGAGATTGTGTGAGTCACATTCAACTGTGTGACAGATTTGACAATGTCAGTCCTCGGTGTGACTGAGGAGTGGGTAGCACAGCAAAAAGGGCCTTGGATTAGGAGCAGAAGACCTGTGTTGGGCCCCAGAACACTCACTAGTTAGCTGTTTAATGTTACAGAGGTCAAGAGCCTCCTCTCTGTGCCTCAGTTCCCCTATTTGTAAAATGAAGTGCCTTGGGTTCATGGGTGACTAATACATTACCTTCCAATTCTACTTTCTCTGATTCTTGCTGAGGCCTCAAGTTTGGGGGTCAGGTGTGCTAATTCATCCCTGCTCCTCAGTAATCTACCGGAGTTATTAATATATATGTCTTCTCTGTCCAGACTCTTCATCTCCAGTATGGGAGAACCTAGTACTGTGAAGGGCCCACAGAAACCTGGCCCCAGGCTATTAAAAACAATTTGTTTTTTGAGACAGGGTCTTGCTATGTTGCCCAGGCTGGAATGCAGTGGTGCAATCACAGCCCACGGCAATCTCAAACTCCTGGGCTTAAGTGATCCTCCCGCCTCATCCTCCCAAGTCGCTGTGACTACAGCTGTGCCACTATGCCTGGCTATCTTTTAAATTTTATTTTTTTGTAGAGACAGGATCTCACTCTGTGCCCAGTCTGGTCTGAGGAATTCCTGGCCTCAAACGATCCTACTATCTCAGGCTTCCAAAATGTTGGGATTACTGGTGTGGGCCGCTGCACTCAATGTATTTTTTTTGTTTTAAGTGAAAATTTCATTCTCTCAGGGAGGGTTTAGATTTTCTCAATAAAAACCACAGATTGTCTATCCAATGTGAATGAATCATTCTTTCATGATCTCATTCCGTTGTTTCCTAGCAAAACCTTTGTTAGTTTCTTGGCCATTTCAGGGAATTACAGGTAAGATAAAGGACTCTGTAGCTGGGAAAAAGTGTCTCTATGGATTGAAGCTCTTCACTGGAGGACACTGGAGCCAAGTGGTAAAAAAGAAAATTTTGTTCGAGAAAATGACTCTCCTCCTCATGATTGCAGAGGTGGTGCTGGAAAGTTCATTCATGTAATTGGGTTAGTGTTTAAGAATTACACTTATTCTGCTTGCCTGGCCAGCTTCCTGACACTGGAGTTTTAGGATTTGATGCAAACTAGCTTAGTCGTGTATAAATGGGCTTATTCTATCATTCATTCACTTGCTAAGTCCTTGTGTTGTTCAGTCATCAAGCAAAAAATATTTGTCAATGGCAGTGAGAGATCAGCAGGGAATACAATAAGCATGGTTCCCGCTCTCATGGAGCATACAGCGTAAATAAGCACACGAAAAAATACATATTCACAAAATACAAAAAGTGCTCCAAAGACTAGGTCGATGGATGGTAGCTGGGTCCCAATGTTCGAATCCCATCCTTTCTTTTTCTGTGAATCCCCCTATCTGGAACACAGATCTTGAATTTTTCCTCTTTTCTCCCTTTGTATACACTATTTCCACCTGGAATACCACCCCAAGCACTCTGCCAATATAAATCCTATCCCTTTTTCAAGACCTAGTTCAGATTCTCCTCCCTCAAAGATATTAATTCTTGTAGTGAAAATCTTTTCCCTTGACATTTATCACAAATGCTTACTCTTCTTCAGGGGTATGGGCATTATTTATTTATTTTACCTATTTCATGCTTGCTTTACATTTCCAATTGTATTATAATTCTTAGATATCAGACATCACATGGCATTTAAATCTTGACACCAATATTTATTAGCTGTGTGATGGTGTTAATAATACCTCTCCTCTTGAGTTGTTGTGCTAAATACATTAATGTAAGGTGCCCACATAGTGCATGATACAACAGATGCTTTAAAAAAAAAGTCAGGGCAATTATCCTGTATCTCACATTGCATCTTTGTAGTGGCGTGGATGCTACAGGCACTCCATAGATATTAATTCACAGATTAATCTCTGACTGCCAAGCATTGAAGAGTTTGGGTGATTGAGTCTATTGCCAGTTTATATAGGACCATTCCTGTGACTTCCTGCATTCTACAACCTCTTAGCAATCTTATGTCCAGTGGCAGATAAGTACAGAACAGGCCCAAGAACAGATATCTAGGGTTGTAAAGCAGAATGAAATTCTTACTTATATTTAGTAAATATTTATCAAGGGCCTATTACGTCATGGACCTTGCAGTGGGGTCTTAGGGATAATAAGATTGAGTAAACAGAAAGCTTTCCCATTAAGAGCTTGGAGTTTATATGGAAAAACAAAGGATGTGCAGATATGACTAGGATGCTATGCAAAATGCAAAAAGTACCATAAAAGAGATAAAAGGATAAGCACTCTGGAAGATCTGAAGTGCGGAGATAATTTCCATCATGGCAGAGATAGGTGGGGTGATGGCTATACCTCGAATATTTACAAATTGGGTCAGAATGGCCTTCTAGGAAGAAAGTGTGTTGGAAAAGGCACCTGGAAAGGAAAGAATTTCCTAAACCTGCACATAGTTTTAGAGGTACATGGGTACGTGTGAAGAGAGACAGTAAGAGAAGTTGGAGAGATTATTTGGGCCCAGATTTTGGAGGACTTTTTATGCCCATACAAAAGTATTTTGACGTTACTTTGTTAGTGATGGAAGATGTAGAAGGATTTTGAGTTGTGCCATTTCATGATCAGGCTGGTATTTTGGAGAGAGAACTTTGAGGATGGATTGGAACATGGAGAATGGAAGTAGGGGAACCTGCTAGAAAATTTTTTCCCTGCCAGATACTCTGGTGTCAGCCACTGGAGGGAAAGGTCCTTTTTCTCACCGCTTCACACTCTGCTTCCCCTCCCCCAGCACACTCACCACTCCAAAGCTTTTGCTGATGTTGCCACTTGTCCCCATGAGTATGCATCTTCTTTGTTCACTGGGAAGCTCAGATTCATTGCAGGGAACTGCTGTTATACCATCTGGCAATCTGTGAATTTTTTAGTAGCCTGGATGTTTGTGAGAAAGCAGAAACTCAGGCCAGAATCCAAACCATTTGTAAGTAATTCTTTAGAAAAGAGGGAGAAAGACGAAAACCAACTCACCATGACTAGCATTCTCTCATTCAAAGTGCTTGCCCAAGACCTCTGGATCAATTCCCAGTGAAAATCAGAGGACCAACTGGATGTACGTGGTTATTAGAACAGATGATGCCATGCTTCAACTTCCAGCTTCTTCCTTATAAAATTGTGTGATGTGATTGAATAGCAGATTTGCTAGGAAGTGGATGAGTCAAGGAGCAGAAGGACAGTACTCTAAAACTGTGCTGTGCTGGAAATGAGAAGTAGGTATTTGTTTTTAGAAAAGACATCTCTTTGCAAACTTATCCAGCTGGCTTTAGGAGGAACAAAGGTCCTGGAGCCTGGGAAAGATTAGGATAGGACTATATATTTACCCAAAGGGGACCTCCCAAAACTGCCAGTTATTATCTTCTTCTATTGGAGTGAACAGGGCTGGATAAGTTCTTTGGGCCTATTTTTGACCCAGCTAAGAGACTGGCATGCCAAATGGTTGGGAAATGAGACCTATATACCAAGGAGAGAAGGAAGTTATCCACAGATGATTGGCAGATTTAGGATTCTACCCACTAGGGATTGACTAGATGATTTGTTTGCGAATTAGAATCTTATAAGAATTGTTCTTTGTTGCTGTCTTCTACACATTGACCTACAGTTTCAATTGGAGGGGACATTTGATCAGAAAGAGAAGTAGCTGAGTGATGAGAGGCTCCAAGCTTGTCAGCCAGCCTAGACCAAAGCCTATAAGGAGTCAGCATTTCATCAGTCCGGACTGGGTCATTGATGAAATGGTTGTCCTCCAAGAAGTTTTGTTCTAAACTCAAAATTTCCAGTGAAGGCAAACTTTCCTGGTCCCCTCGAGACCACCAAGGAGCCAGAGCTGGTGAGAAATGCAGCAGCTGCCCCCATTTAACAAGAGCCTTTGAGAGGGAAATAAGGGGAGAAATTCCTAACTCCACTGATGTGATGACAGAAATGGAGGAATTTGCAGAGATGGAACCAACACTTTGGGACTAGTATCTTAAAAAGCCCCTAAGTAGCCAGGACTTTTAAAACAGAGAACTCACAAGATGGCAGTGAGATGAGGGCTGGGGCTATTGTGTCTCTGAATGCTGCTACTTCCATGTAGCCCCTCCAAAAAAGCCCCAAGGTGGGTCTCTCTGGAGATAAATGGTGAGCTGTTTTGGTGCTTTATGCACAATTGTAGAGGACGTTTTTCTAATTAATTGAAAGCGACGTGCACAACTCATTTTAGCTACAGACTGGAAATGTTATCCCACATTACAGAGTAGAAAACCCAATTGAAGATCAACAATTTCAGGAGCTGTGTAGCTGGCCAAAGACTCAGCTGGGGTAAGAGACGAGGTCTCCAGCTCCCAGAACAAAACCGAGGTGGTCTCTGCAAGGAAAGGGGCAAGAGAAACAGTGGGATTCACATAGAATAGATTGTGGCTGAATTACAAGGCTTCTAACTGGACTGAAGGCTTGGAGGATTTCCTGAAGGTCTGAGGACTCATTACCTTTCAAGCACATGGCTTGGGGCAAACTGATGGCATTTCACTTTACTATAATCAGTGATTTTGGGTGGAGCCCGTTTCTTACATGCAAAAAGTATTTTCTCACTTCAGAAGATATACATAGGAAATAGATTTCTGACATGTGACCTGAGGACTCAAAGTGGCTGTTGTTCTCGTAGTATAATAACCACAGTAAAATTTGGCATCAGCACTGGTTTGCTTACTCCTCTGTCATTCATTCATTCATTCATTCATCCATTCATTCAATTCTTCCCTTTCATTGAATCTAGAGTTGCCGTATTTAGCAAGTAAAAACTAGGATGCTACTTAAATATAAATACTAGATAAACATGAATGATTTTTTTAGTATGTATATCCAAGTTAAATTTGCATTTCAGATAAACAATGAATCATTTTTCAGCATTAAGTTTGTCCCATGTAATATTTGGGATATACCTATACAGAAAAATAATTCATTGTTTATTTGAAATTTAAAATTAACTGAGCATCTTGTATTTTATCTGGCAAACCTAACTGAATCCTAGTTTCTTATTGAGGAGTTGGAAAGCAGTGGCCCTTTCTCAATGTGTGGAGGGGAAGAGAGATGTTGTGTGGCCATAACCAACCTCAGAGCCAATCAGCATATGCTATGGTTCCTTTATTTTAGTGATTTTTAAATCTTTATCTGGGGCTCATAACCTTTGCCTTCTGATCTATACAGAAGCTGATCCACACATAGATTCGTTTAAAAGGCAGACAGGTGAGCAGAAAGCATTATTGGGATCCATCAGCATTTTCCCCTCTTCTTTGTCAGTTTCTCCTCACAGACTCCCTCCTAATGTTCAGTCTCTTCCCTCCTTTTTTGTCACCTCTCAATGCCTTGGTCTCATGGTCTGTCTAGACCCTGCTTTATGGACTTGTCACCTCCCCTGGATTGTTTTTGCTTAGTGTCCACTGTCCAGCCCCTATGCACTTTAATTCTGACTTCCCTAAAAGCCTTTGTTTAGCATTCCCCAAGTCTCCTTCTCCAGTGCTTTAAACATGTGGGATTGTTTAGGCTCGAGTGATAAATTGCACAGAGTTAAAGGTGAAGGAGAAGCTCCACTCTCTTTACTTGGTTGTGGCTGATGCTTGAACAAGAGCCAGGCTTTACTTCGATTTAACGCTAACAGGCCGCTCGATGCTTGCCCAAGCAAATGTAGAGTGGCTAATGCATTTTATTCTCCAGCTGGCGAGGCACAGGATGAAGAGTAACCACCCTTTAGACCTGTATCTGGATAATGTAGAGAACTGAAGAAAAAAAATCTGACTTTGAAAATGTGATGTCATGTAGATTCAACATACGTAGAAAAAGAGACAGCACAGTTAACCCCACCCCTGCTTCCTTTACTTGCCTTTAATCTAACACCCTTGTCTCCATCCCCTTCTTTTTCCTTTGTTTACCTTTCCTCTTCCTGCCTTCAGTTTTTGGGCCTCCCTTGCTTTCTATCCATTGCCCTGCATTTCTAGTGGGTGTCTAACCTCGATTCCTACTCAGGCAATCAGAAACGTTTCCCTTAGCAACTTGCACCCCAATGCCTTTCTCCTAAAGACCTCCCTTTCTTCTTTTCATTCCCCGATGAAGAATAAAATGCTGGTTTCACTGTAGGTGTCCCGTTTATAACTCTGGGCTGGTGGTTTTCACTTCAAGTGGCGTCCATTGAGCTTGTAAATTGTATTGGATCAGTGAGCCCATAATGAGACCTCCAAACCCAAACACTGGAAGTCTGCTGGGATTTTATTGTTCATAATGCTTCTTCCCTGGGGAGGGATAGAGTCATTAGGTGTGCACTGTGTTTAATATTTGGTCATAACAGGAAGAAGTAATTTTCTATTTTTATGGTGGCTTCTGAGTTTTTAAAGCAATTGTCTAATTCCCATCATTGAGACTGGAAGCAAATTAACTAGACAGGAAAGCCTGAGTAAGGGTGGTTTGGGTTGGGGCACATCTTTCTTATCTTTCTCCAGCCTGTGCCTGACCTGCTCCAATTCTGATGGCCAGCACCTGCCTACACATGGGCACACCTTATCCTTCGAGCCCCCTGAACTCTTCCTGTCAGGTAGAAATGTTCCTTCTCTGCAGAGAAGGTGGAGCTGTGCCTCCCCATTTCTTTTTTTTTTTTTTTTTTGAGACGGAGTCTCGCTCTGTCGCCCAGGCTGGAGTGCAGTGGCTCAATCTCAGCTCACTGCAAGCTCCGCCTCCCGGGTTCACACCATTCTCCTGCCTCAGCCTCTCCGAGTAGCTGGGACTACAGGCGCCTGCCACCACGCCCGGCTAATTTTTTGTATTTTTAGTAGAGACGGGGTTTCACCGTGGTCTCCATCTCCTGACCTCGTGATCCGCCTGCCTCGGCCTCCCAAAGTGCTGGGATTACAAGCGTGAGCCACTGCGCCCAGCTTGTGCCTCCCCATTTCTTAACCCCTGGGAAAGCAGGCAGTTTTGAGCATGATGTCCATTCTGAAGATTTTCAACTTAATCCAGCTTAAAGGTAGCTCCAAGTTGCAGTGTAAGGTCTCCCTGCCTCTTGGGGTGGGAGATGGTTTGGCTTAGAAACTTCTGAAACAGAGACAGACCAGTTGCTCTCAGAAACCAAGCACCGAGAGACCAGGAGAGAAAGAGCTGTTGGTGAGTTTGCATGGTCACCATCAGTTGACCAGGCTGACCTGTGATGCCAGAACAAGAGGTGGGAATTTCTGAGGACATGGGCTCAGCTGCTGTCTAGTCACATCTGTATAGGGCCATAACCAGCAGATGACCCTATAGGTCCTGGGGCCAATGATCCATTGGATTCTGGCTGCTGGCCTACCCTGACTGTGAGATTTGTAGTGGAAATACAAATGCTTCCATGGAACCAAGATTCTATGATGTGATTCCAAGGACAAGGAGGAAGAAGCAGAAGTCCAATTGCTTGGATTGAGATCTATTCTGTCTGTAGAATATCTTGGTCTCTTCAGAGTGTTTTCCCTAGTAGAAAACTAACATTGAGGCTTCAGAGACCTGCTTCTTTGGGATGCCAAAGCCAACCTTTTTTTTTGAGTTTTACAGGCCCAGTGGGAAGCAGCTGAGCAAAATTATCACGCTGGATCTGGCCCTCAAAGCTGTGGAACTAACTCTTAGCTGTTAATCAAATGGGATGACCTTGAGAAATATTTCCTAAAAGCTTCTTGGCATTTGATGCCTAAACTTGTTGCACATTAGATAATTCCAGGGAAAGTTAAGAAACCTTGGCCTGAAGGCAGAAAGCCTGACCCAGGGAGTAAATAAAAGCCTCTCCTTTCCAAACTGAAAATCATGCATACCTATCCTCTGAAATAGTATGTTGCCTGCAAAGTGAGAGGATGCCTAACACCTTCCCAGTGTTTGGGGATTCTTTGCCTTTTTTTTTTTATTGCCATGGATCCCACTGATAGTCCAGTGACTCCTATGGACCCATAATACTAATGTGGCTTGTTTACATTTAAAATGGAAGGAAATGGTAAATGTTGGTTGGGGGTCAGTGAAAATAAGATGTAATGTTTATCCAAGTTCATGGACCTCTTCACACTCCAGATGCATGAGAAGTGCTACCAACTACACATCAGCACACAGTGCTCTTTTTCTTCCTATTCCATCACCAGTCCTTTGTTTCTCTCTCACTTCTTTTTTTTTTTTTTTTTTTTTTTTGAGATGGAGTCTTGCTCAGTCACCCAGGCTGGAGTGCAGTGGCATGATCTCGGCTCACTGCAACCTCCACCTCCCAGGTTCACGCCATTCTCCTGCCTCAGCCTCCCAAGTAGCTGGGACTACAGACGCCCGCCACGACGCCCGGCTAGTTTTTTTTTTGTATTTTTAGTAGAGATGGGGTTTCACGTGTTAGTCAGGATGGTCTCGATCTCCTGACCTCGTGATCCACCCGCCTCAGCCTCCCAAAGTGCTGGGATTACAGATGTGAGCCACCGCGCCCGGCCGTTTCTCTCTCACTTCTTTACAGTCTCTCTGCTCCCTTCCACTTGCAGCCTTTTCTCTCATTTTATGTCTGTCTTTTTTTTCTGTGTCTCCTTCCTCTGGCTCCCATGTTCCCCTCCCTAAGTTATCCAGAGCTTCTAGGGAAGCCAACTGACAGCGTGTTTGTCAGTAACTTAGCCTTGGCTGTTCTGTGGCTCTCAATGGGCCATTTGTTTGCTCCTGCGAAGGGAGAGAAAAAAAAAACTTTTCTAACCTATGAGGTCCGTTGTCTCCCTAGGGATCCTTGTTTGAATCTTTGCTGTAAGATTTTTTTTTTTCCTGCTATGAAGTACCAAAGAAATAATTGCCTTATCGTTAACAAACAGAACCTGGCTCTTATCACCCCATACCCCAGAGCCTTGGTGCGAAAGTTGGGCCGTGCCAAGTGCATGCATTAACCTGATACGCGAAACCCCCTTTCAAAGCCAGTCCTTGGAGGATGCTCATTGAGGGTGTTTTTGTCGAGAGGTGGCACAGTGAAACCACTTCTTATAGCTTTAGGTGCCAAAAGAGATTGGCTGGCGTTTATACCCCTGTTACAACAAAAAAGAGTGTATTTTTCTGGGAGGAACATTTTCAGATTGTTCTAATTGTCACTGGCAATGAGCAATACTTGGAACTTGAGTTTTGCAGTGGCCTTGCTGGAGTTTCCAAGCATCCTTTGGCACAGGAGATATTTTGGTTGTATGGGTATGCTGTGGCCGGTAAAAGCAAGTGGACTATAAAAAGGATGAGGCCTGGGTGCCCATGTGGCCCTGTGAGAAGATGGAACATGCCCTGGAACTCAGACCCAACTGTCGTCATGGTTCTGCGTTTGTTTTGGGACCCCAGAGACCTCCTATGAGAGCTCATTTGCATCTAGGAACAGCCCCTTTGCTCTGCGACTTGTTCATGGTCTATTTTATCAAAAACAGGGATCTTCCTCTGGAAACTGGATAGATTGTGGCATCTCACTTAAATCAATGGTATCATTTTCAGGCAAACTGACTGTCAGGATGCTCGCTTTCTCTTACCATCTAGTCACAGAGCAACACAACTTCTGGGGTCTTTTGGGTATTTAGACAGGGTGGGCACACGAGGAACCTGGAAAATCTTCACTTTGAGGTCAACATGAATTGTGATCCTTTAAAAAAAGTTTCCCCTATTGAGTCTTTTTTGTTAAAATAAATAAGGGGACTGCATGGCAAAACACACACGTAAAAGATATACAATGTTGTATAGGCGTTAGATACTGACAATGAGTCTGGAAAGATCCTCCGGGAAGGTTGTGTTTGGGGTGGGGGAAGAAATCCTTCTCTTCAGCATTTCCCAGCATTCCTTCTAGACATCTGTTTCTCTCATTTTCTCTCTGACTTCTGCCTTTTAAAAAATATAACTCCACTATTGTCATTATTTTTTATTTTTTTAACCATTTAGCTAAATGTGCTGAATGGTGATCCCACGTGACATCTTGTCTAAAACTCATTTGACCTTCAAAAGTGATGACCTTAACCAATTTTTACTGGCAAGTGTCTTGACTTTATTACTCAGGAGACAGTTTATTTTTGTTCCTTAAAGAGAGAGTGAGCAAGAGAAAGCGAGGTTTTCTTGAGATCAAAAGAAGGGAAAGAGTGAGGAGGTTCTACCGACCCATCTCTCTACTGGAGCAACATTTTTCTCTTTCCCATCCTGTTTTATTATTATTCTCAGTGTCCTTATAAAAGCATAAATAAACAAGGTGAAATCTCACTCATGCCTCCTGTAGCCACATTTCCCTCTTAAAGCATTCAGGCCCTCCTCTGCACTTTGAAATTGGATTGCTGAGTTGGAGTATTGTCTAATGTAACCATTGTATTATTTTCTTTGGCCCAATAAGTAGAGGCCAAATTGGTTAAATTTTAAAAGACGAATGAATGTGTGAATAAATGAATGAATAAATGCAACTGGGTTGAGTAGTTCTGCAATCCAATTTTAGTAGACATAGGTCTGAGTTAGAAGAATTAACTTTGCTGATATCTGCCTCCTGCTGGTCTCTATCACTAAAACCAAATATGATGAGGCACAGTGGTGTGCAATTGGTAGACTCTGGGTAAAGAGGCCCCAAGTGGAATGAGCACAATGAATGAAGAGCTGTTCTATGCTCAGATGGGGTGGAGTGAGAAAAATCAGTAGAATAGAGAAGACTGCATTACCTCCTTCTCCCTGCATTAAAGAGTTGGTTTAGGTTTCTGGCATCATAAATCTCAAAGACCTGTGAACTAATGGGAGACAAGAACGCTTAAGCTTTAGCATCCTACCTGGGAATGAAATAATTTTAACCTCTGTAGGTTATTTGAGGGGACGTGTTGGGAAAAACATTAGGGCCTTGACCTAGAGCATTTTTTTTTTTTTTTTTTGGAGTGGAGCTTCTTTAGGTGGCAGCAGGGGTGAGGGCATTGTGATGTTGGGGGGGGGACCATATCAGGTCAGGGCTAAGGAGCTGCTATCTGCTTAAAGCGGCTGCCCTCAGGGTCTATTCTCTCTTGAGAATGTGGGCTTCATTGGCCTAGGCTTTGCCACGTGTCAGGAAATGCAGTATGCAGTGATGTTTGGACAAAGGCTTGACCAAGTCACCAGGAGTTTGTGAAGACGCAGCCTTCATTATAGACCAGGCTAAAAAGGAAACCTCCTTTGTGTATGTAGATTAAAGTCTGGATTGTTAGAGCATTAATAAATACCATTTATACCACTTGCAACAAGAGTGACTGGCTTATACCAGTTGGAGCCTCAGATTTAATCTCCATGTCGCCCTATCCCAATGTTCTTACTCTCATACCATCCCAAGTTATTGAAGGCAAACAAGGCTGTTGATTCAGTTAATCAATCAACTACTTGGTCAACCCACAAATGCATAGCGAGCACCTAGTTGCACTCAGCACTGTGGTAGTAATGTGGGGGTGGTGAGAGGATGTGAAAACTGCTGGTTAAAGATGAAAAGGCATGCCCTTGTGGCAGGGAAGAGGTGAGGATTTATGCATTCTTGTGTGTCTACGAACTCTTAAGACACACAGCATGTCTCTGGGGCTCAAACTTAGCAGTGACTTCTGGAAGTCATGTTGATATTGTTGCTGGATTGTTTTTTCTTCTGTGGTCACTATTATTTTCTTGGCCTACCCATCACAAAACAGAGGTCACAGCACCATGACCTTTTCCTGGTGGAATGGACTGCTTAAGAAGTCACATGGCCAAGTTTCTATCGGGGGGTCCACATTTGTTTCCTCCACTCTTTTAATCAGAATGCTCATTTAATTCTATTCCAGCACCTGTTCAGCAATTAACACCCTACGATTTGCATCTTACCCTGACATTTGCTATCTTTCCAATTAGTTTTTATATCAGTATAATTAGGTAGGGTTATTACAGTGCATCAAGCAGGGTCATGGTTATTCCCAAGCCTTTAAGCGCTTTCCCAGATTTGTTTAGGGAAGCCACTAAGGGCAAATGGTTGATTAGGATCACTGTTTTTCTTCTTCATTCAGATCAGGAGAAAACTGTTTCCCCATGTGGCTCATGAAAGATCAGGGAAATATGTCAACCTATAAGAATTAGTATTATGTAGTTCATGACTTTTGGGCGAATTTACAGAGGATTATAAATAAGGTGTATAAGGTGAATGTACTGCAGGCGTTTTCTATGCTGGGGTCGTGACAAGGTCCTCTCGTTGCTTGCTTTGGGTGATCAGTGGCAAGGACAAAGAGAAAATGTTAAGGGAAATCGAAACCCTCAAAGTCAACTTTTCAGTATTCTTGTGTTTCTGAGAGAAAGAGAAATAAATGCTTTCTTCCTAATAGTGCAAAGGAATAAAGAAAAGGCAAATTCACATTCAGCCAGTATTTATATTTAAACTTAACTTTGATTTTGTAATTTTTACACACCTTGGCAGTACCTGAAGAAACAAAACCAGAAAGTCTCCACCAAAATAATAATAATAATAATAATAAAAGTCAGAGGGCAGAAGCTTTGTGAGATCCATTGGTGTATCTCTTTATCATATTCTGGATACTTGGAACAATGCCTATATTTATAATATAAGCAGGAGAGAATTGTTGCCTGTTATTAAATGGAGTGTCCAGAAGTGAATCTTTGATAAGTTAAGATTTAAAATATATGCCATTCATTAATATTATAATGTGTATATGTTATTTCTCCACATATGCCTTATCAAATTCATAGAGTTTTCTCATGTAGGTATAGGTTATTCATAAATGTAGAGGTCAAATTTCATTTCTCCTAATACAAAAGTCCTGGAATTTTGAGAGTTGATAATTGTTGGAAACAGACGAGGGCTTTGAACTCTTTCGGAAGAGCTTAGGTTTTGGTGGGCCCAGTATTGTCTGTAGCAGTGTCTGACTTCCATGGTTTGAAGGAAAGAGCCTGATGGTTTGGGAAGGTGCTATAGCAATATCCGGATGCTGCCTCTGATACAGTTGTTGGAGAAACAATGCCATGATTGATGGGGGATGTAATAATGCCAGATTCCTCAGGGAGAGAATTTTACACTGTCTGATTTCATATCGACAAGGTTTTCTTTTACCTGTGATACAAGATTGCATGGAGTCATCTTGTTGTGTCTTGCCTTGATTTTTTTTTTTTAATAGTGGGTGAAAATGTGATTTGAGGGTAGTGTGGATCAGAAAGCCAGGGAATCCACATTGTTATAACTGGAGCACCTCCATTTGCTATTTGGGGGTACCTGAAATGAAAAATTCCAAGTACTGAGTTGGGATGCTCTGAATGTTTCTGCCTTAATTAAGGAGAGAAGAGAGAGTTACAGGATGGAGGGAAAAGACAGACGATTAGAATCGCTTGACATAACAGAAGTGCTTCCACACTGCCTTGATATTCCTTCTTCAATGCACTCCACTTAGAGCAGGCACCCAGCAAGTATTATTTAAAGGGATGATGGAGCCACTGGGAAGACCACAGGAACTCACGAGGGCAGTGTCAGTGGGAGAAGCAGCAGGAGAGAGTGTGGCAAGGTGTGATCTAGTCTCTTAAAGGAATATGGGAAGAAATAGAGCTGTTTTGCCCCTGGCTGTGATGGAAGTGATAAAAACTAATTGTCATCAGTT
Organism: Hylobates moloch; assembly: GCF_009828535.3. Lineage (NCBI taxonomy): Eukaryota > Metazoa > Chordata > Mammalia > Primates > Hylobatidae > Hylobates > Hylobates moloch. The sequence continues at coordinate 30,813,943 of NW_026652297.1, read as the reverse complement.
AATTCACATGTATTAACTGGGACTGTATATTTCAGTGTGAAGTTTGGGGTGAGAGTCCTTTGGATTTTAATGTCCCTTTAGTGAGATACTCCTCCCCAAACCAGCACTTCTTAACCCCCTTCACGACTTAATTTTCTTCCTAACACTCTTCATCAACTAGGATGCCATATATTTGACTCATTTACTTGTTGATTGTCTATATTTCCAACCCCCCACCAACTCCTACTACTCTGCTACAGGTGGGCAGGGATTTTTATCTTTGTTTATCCTTGGCATCTAGAATAATGCCTAACACCTAGTAGGTATCGACGAGTATTTGTTTAAGGAATGGATAACAGAAGGCCTGCACCGTGGAAGACTTTGTTTGATGCTTCACAGAAAAGGTCAGCGGTATGGGGCTGCTGAGTGTACATGGCACATGCTGTGAGCGAGGAGACAGGGACAGCATTTTCTTCATCTGTGTGCCTCGCTAGGATCACCTGTTTGAAATCTGGCAAACACCGCAAATATGGAAAATGTCTTAGAGGCAGAGCATGCATACATGCATAAAATGGTAACTGTCCATTAGTGGAAAAGCTAAGAACCTTATCTGCCCATCTCTGCTCACACTTCATCTTTGTCTTAATAGATTTTGTTTTGGAATGCAGATGCTCTTGGTATAAATGAAAGGGCCTGTTATATATAGGAGACACCCACTCTAAAAAGAAGGCAAGAATGAGAATAGAGAAATAAGCTTAGCATGTATCAGGAATTACTGAAATTATTTTTAATTTAGGGTTAAGGCATATTTCTCCAGCTATTTCAAGTTAGTTATTTTTGATTGCATTTTTCCTTGTGTAATATTCCTAAAAAATCCCTATTTTCATATAAAGGACATTTATTTCGATGTTCCCTATACTAGTAAGTATGATATGAACCTTAATATGCATATTTATATATACTAAGCAAAGCAACCTTCCACAGAAAATCTCTCTCGTATGTTTTACCTGTGGCTTTCTCTCCCCCAACCCACCTTTGGACTTCAAGGACAAAAATAAAATCTCATTCCTTTAACAAAAATCTGTGACACAAGAACTCTAGGGAAATGATATGCTTGCAAAGAAGTGAAAAAATAAACAGGGCATGATTCTTTCTGTCTTAGAATAGGAACGAATGGATTGGCTTCCTAAGGTGATGAAGTTTCTCTCCCCGCTTCAGTTTTCTCAGACTTCGGTCTTTCAAGGCTCTCTTTGTTAAGTTACCGCAGTGAGGTGGGAAAAGGTTAACCCACTCAGGAGGAGGCATTCCAGGAGGGGACTCTTGCCCGGGCATCCATTTATGATTGATGTCACCATGCTCCTGGCTGTGCATGTGTCCTGGAAATATGATAACATGTTGCTTTTTTTTTTTTTTTTAAAGCCCAAATAAATGCTATTTTCCCTTAAGACTGCTGACAGTTGGAGAATCATACCAGGGAGGGGCACCACAGAGCGGTAGCAGTGAACGAGGACTTGATTTTGCAAAGACACATTTCCAGGTCTTGCTCAGCATCCTTTTAGTCAATGGTACCATCCCATGTTTACTTATGTGTCAGTTTACTAAAGACCTCCTGGGAAGCAGATCCGCATTTTAGCTGATGTCTCTGGCTTTGACATTGTGGCATGGTCCTAGTTACAGCATCAGACCGAAGGAATACCTTGTCATTAGTATTTATTATTGGCAAACTTGAAAAGTTGAGGCAGGGAGAAAAAAAAAAGCCACCTGAAGAGAAATGTTTATTGGGAATCCAATAGGTGAAGACAGCATTTAAAGCTATTTAAAATGAAATTTAAAACCAGGGAACTAGAGGCATGTTCCCCACACAGAAAATATGAAAGGAAAATGATTGGTTGCTGCTATTGCTTTCTTTTACTAGAACAAGTTAGTTGTTTCGTAAACGCAACCTAAAAATAAGAAATCATATCATGTATGAGTGAGAGCAAGATTAGCAACATAATCAATATAAACAATATTTCCAACTGTATGCAATTTCCTTGGGAACAACCCCAAGTTACCGGGATGCAATTTCAATTGCTTTGATAAATGTGGTTTGCCTTTATCCATAAAGTGCTAAGCTGATCAACTGCTGAGCTGTTGCTTAGAGTCCGAAGCAGTGGAGTTATTAACTTTTGCTGCAAATATGAAGGTAAGACTACCTTAGAGATATGTATGTATGTGTGTGTGTGTGCTGGTGCATGTATATGCACGCACACATATGCATGCATATAAAACACAAGTTTATGCACTTACTTTAAATAATAATGTTTATGGACTTTTTTAGTGCAGGCAGGTAAATAGCTACACATCGGTGCCCATGTCTGTCAATATCTTTTAAGTATCCATTCGTGGGACGCTCGGTGATGAAGGACAGAAAGAGCCGCTCTTTGGGTCTGATGTATCTGCAGGCATCAGGGAATGTTCCCCTCAGCGCGGTGCCCTCGTATCGAGGGAAGAAGGCATTCCAAGATGTCATAAATAAATAAATAACATTTGCCGTTGTTTATAAATCAATTAATTTGTAAGTTGAAAGGTCATGCAAAATATTTAGAGCTTTCCGAGGCAGCTCTCAAGCTGCAGCACGGCGGCCCAGCAGCAGCTGTCACGATTGTGCTCCTCTCGGTGCTCAGCTGCGCGTCGCTGGGTATTTTCTGCCGGGAACGGGTGACCGCTTGATTAGCCGCTACTGGGTTTTGTTCAACGGAGAGCTCTGCATGGTTGCATTTTAACACCTTCTCCACTAAGCAGGAGGCCAGCACAGGGTGCTAAATTCCTGTCTGTGGCTGTCTGTGAAATAAATCTGTGTGTTGTGCCGTTCCAAGCTGTCAGCAGTGGTTCGCCCTGATGGGCCCCTGAAAGGAGTTTCCTTTCGGTCTGTGGAGCAGTGAGCAGCCACTAGGGAGCTGTCTTTAGCTCAGATTTCAGAGTTAGCTCATTAGACCAATAACAGCAGACACTCTCTTAAACATATTCACAAAGTTATATTATGAGAAGGGAGAAAAAAACGCCACGGCCAGACAATGCTAATATTGGGTTTCCCCTTCCCTTTTGTACCAGCCCAGATAGGAGACAGGAGGACCCCGTGACCTCAGGCTCCTTTTCTTTCTGTTCCCCCCGACTTTCCGTTCGGATGCGTGGCCTATCTCCACGACAAGTTTATTTATAAAAGCAAAGTTTCTTCCCTTCCTGGGTAGGCAGTATCTCTCATCCATTTTCTCTGTTCCTTCTTAATAGGAGTTCGAGCCAATGGTATCTGAAGTGGAGGGCGTCCAGTGAAATGATTATTCCATGTCCTGGCTTCTCTCCTTGTTCTTTAAATGCATGTTTTTCCTCTTGGCTTAGGATGTCAGCAGGCTCCTCAGATATTTATGTGAGATTCATGAAATGAAGCCAGTCACTGATTTTCTAACTGGGGTGTTTCCCTGCAAAACAGTTTTGTCTTCTACCCTCTATTTAACTTGTTCAGCTCTTCTACTTTAAACATTCCAGAATTTCTCTGCCCAGCTGTTATTGGCATGCGATCGCTATAATGTAGTAGATACCACACGGATGCCGTTTGCCAAGAATCTCGGATACTTTTAATCTGCGGGCAGTATTTCTTAGAGAATCATGGCTGGAAGAAGCAAAATAGAGTCAATACCCAAGTTGCCCATGTTTTGCAGTGTTTGCGTTTCAGTAAAGGCTATCTACCTTTTGCATAATTATTCAAAATAATTTTAAAAATCAAATTCTTTTTGGCTGATGAGTACTAAGCACATGCTTGCTTTCTTATTCTTGCAGTTATTTGTCATTATGATGTGTGATCTGATTTGTGTCTGGTAATGCTAGTTTTACAGTTATGCATAGATCTGCCTTAAGAATTCCCTGGTGCTCACTTGTATAGAACATGCTGAATATGTTTATACTTGGCTTTAGCACAAAGGTGATTCTCTTCTTTCTGGGGGAAAAAAGAGAAAACTCAGTCAAAGTATGTTCAGCCATTGTGAAGTAATTCAAGGAAAAGGAAAGAAAGAGCAAAATAACTTTTTTCCTCTTTTATGACAAACTCAAACACCCACTGCATGGTGTTTTTTTTTTTTTTTTTTTTTTTTTCTCTCTTTTACTCATGGATAACTTAAAAATGGCTCAACTTGAAATTTTCCATGTGTCCACGAAAGCTCCTGGGACTTCTGAGGATATGTAGGCAGGAAACACTTCAGAATATATAAGCAATCAAAATTTTGTTTTCAGTTTGTGAGCATGCTGTATAAAATATCACGAACTTTTTGGCTTAACGACTTTTCCTACAATTTTACACACACAGCATGTGTTGTTGTTTTTATTTCTGCTTTACTTTCTTTTTTTTGAGAGGTTGATAAATAGGGCTAAGAGTAGTTTGGTTATTCTAGGCATGGACAGTTAACTATGTATTTCTACGCAGAGTAACTTTTTTCCTCCTTTCTGTTTGGTTTCTAAGGAAACAAAGGCCTGGGATATAAAAAGCAAAGACGATAAAATGCTGCTAATTTAATATTGGCAGTAAAATTTCAGGCAAAAGGAAAAAATCAAATGGGAAGCCTTAATTCTCCTAACTGCACTTAGCACTTTGCAATAGAGAATTTTTCCCTATTAATTACAGTGATCTCAGTGAGTACTTCAGTGGTTAACGTAGTAGGTTGATGGGCTGAATACCTGTCTTGGAGTCCTTGAGTTCCAACCACTGTGTGTCTCTGTGGCACCACTAGGCTGACTTTTTGCTCTTAAACAGCCACTTAAACATTTATTTAACGGGCGTGGAACATGACCTTACCAGGTCCTTCCCAGCTGAGGCTTCTCACAGTGATCAAGGCAGGACATGTTTTGCAGTATTATTGGTCAAATGCAGAATAGAACAAATGTGAAGGGAACTGCAGGAAAAGGAGAAAATACGGGAATGCAGACATAATGCATATTATGATTTTTCCATAGACTTCCTGAGGACTGGCCTTGTATTTATAGCCGAGAAGAGGTTGTGTGCTGTAAATACTGCTTGGGAAAAATAGACCCATACCCGTGTATCGCTGAAGTCCATCTTGTATGCAATTGGTGAAAACGAATATTGACCTGGAAGATCTCCCAGGCCCTGCTGGTCATGATGATTGCATTGGAACTGGGGACAGAGTCTCCCAAGTGGATTCAAATATTAGCCTCTGTGAACAGCCCAAATGTAGGACATTTAAAACTATTTCACTTGGAAACTATGCAGTGATGTCTTCTTTTTTCCGGGAAAAATGCTGAGATAAATTTTTTTTTTTTTTTTTTTTTTTTAGGGAAACCTGCTATACTTTTCAAGTTGTATCAGACTAGTTTTATATCCGTAACTGGGGGCTGCTTTCTCTGTAGTGTGTGTGTGTGTGTACGTGTGTGTGCACACGTGCAAAAGTTGCAAGTGTATGGGAAAGTGATGGTTCTTTAGGGGTGAAAATCTGTGTCTGATCTGGGAATCCAGGGTGATCCCACTATTGCAGCCTGGCTCCTGCTCTGTGGTTTGAAGGCTTGGTGTGAGCCTAGGAGCTTCATGCAGGGGTGATGAGTGTGATTGTCTTTTAGACTTCTCCATATTCACAGTGAAACCCTTCCCCAGCAACCTTGACTCGTGCTTTTGTTTTCAAAATGAGACTGTTCTCGTTTCCATCCATTTCTTTATCTAGCTGTTTGTTTGTTTTACATATGGACCCTGGATTAGATGATAAAAAAAAAAACTCAAATGAAATAGAGGAGAACAAGCAGTAAATGACAATATTGGCAGGAAAACATGATGAAACAAATTGCATCTCTAGTTTTCCAGCGGGACCCGATACCAAAGTGATTCACGTTTCATGAATGGAGAATGTCAGAGGCCACAGGGGGTGTTCAGGGGCCCCCTCAAGGCTGTGGAGTGAGTCAGTGCCCAAGGCAGGACACACAGCCTGGTGTCCTGTCCACTCACTAAGAGGCCAGGCTCTCTCCCTGTTGACCCAATAATTTAAAACATCAGGGATGGAAATGATCAGATCGCAGAAGAAAACTTCACTGAAGCAACGGGGCTCCAAAGAGCCAGGAGAAGCAACAGTTCTCTTTAAGTCATACTTCATCTCTCAGCGAGTATTTCTTAAGGATTATGTGTATTACCTCCATCAATTTCTTTGCTTCTGTGGCTGTCTAGGAGGGCCTGCTCCTTCAGTAACCGAATAACTTATTTATCCCTTCTGTTGAGGTAGACTATGCTGTCATCTGACAAAAAGGTGAAAATGTAAATATGGTCAGAGGAGTGTTTTTGATAATAGCCATATTGGATTATTGACCAAAAAGTATGAACCGAGTGGGTCCTGCTGTGTTCATATTACTCAGTCCCACGGTCTTTAAAGGGAAAAGAAATTACAGTGGTTCTGAAGAGAAATAACACAGAAGTTAAAATCCTGTTTCCAGTCTCTTAAAAAGGAGGGATGGGGACTTGGATGTGTGCCCTGTCTCACTATAGCCAACATCAGCCTAGCTAGTGGGCTTCTGATTTTTGCTTTGAAAAAATCCCTGCTGGGCACTGGCAAGGAGACAGTGTCATGGAAATGTAATTAACTGGACAACATAGTTTTCTCATCAGGAAGAATATAGAAGGTTGTTTATTTAAATATAGAGTCATAAGGAATAATGCCACAGAAAATTACAACTCTACATCCATGAAGATGTTCATTCCATTGCTTATTATCTAGAATAGCAAAGACTTGAGCAATCTATTTCATAAGAGAAGAATGACAAAGCAAATGATGGCACAGAGATTTGATGCACTATTGCACAGTCATTGAAAAGAATTATAGAGGCCGTCTAGCAATGTGGAAAAATAAATGTTTGGTGAAAAAATAGAACACATGTTGATTTCTGTTGTAGATACTACTCTGTAAAATGTGCCTACATAAGTGCATGCAGGAAGCAGAGAAAACAAAAGAGTCAATGGTGAGGGTGGTGGGATGATGGCCCTGGATCTGTTTGTTACTTTCTGTTTTTATTTTCTATCCCTAATGTAATTATAGGCAATGTTTCAAAGGAAGATCACCTGGATCAGCTTTTGAGGACCTGCCTTAGAGTACATTTTAACTTTTTATTCCCACTCTGCATTTGCCTCTGTCCAAGGATGTTTGGCTCCTTGTGAAAATGCATGTTTGTTCTGCAGAAAGGGCATTTTTTCTGGGGAGGGAGCAGAGTGCCAATGGAGACATGCTGCACGGAGGCCCTGACCATTTTAAAACCACAAATTAGACTGTGGCTACTTTGGGAAGGATTTGTGATTTGAAGTCAGTGCTTCAAAGCATGAGTCTTTCTATCATTTTAAAATCTTTTTTTTTTTTGAGACTTGGTCTTGCTCTGTTGCTCACGTTGGAGTGCAGTGGTGCGATCTTGGCTCACTGCAGCCGCCACCTCCCAAGCTTGAGTGATCCTCCTACCTCAGCCTCCCAAACAGCTGGGACTGCATGCACACACCACCATGCCCAGCTTATTTTTAATGTTTTTTGTAGAGATGGAGTCTCACTATGTTGCCCAGGCTGGTCTTGAACTCCAGGGGGCTCAAGCGAGCCTTCTGCCTTACCTCCCCAAATGCTAGAATTACAGATGTGAGTCACGGCCCCCCACCTGTGGCCTCTCTCTATATATATATAATATATAAAATATATATATTAATATATTTATAACATATTAATATATATTATATAATATATATTAATATATTACAAATATATATATTTATATTTGTAATATATTATATATAATATATTAATATATTATAAATATATATTTTACATTATATATTATAAAATATATTATATATTATAAATATTATATTATATATAATAAATATTATATATAATATTATATATTATATATAATAAAATATATATCACATATAGATATATCCTAGGTATATATCTCCATCTCCCAGCTCTTCTTCTTTTTTTTTTTTTCGCTCTGTCACCCAGGCTGGAGTGCAGTGGCGCGATCTCGGCTCACTGCAAGCTCCACCTCCTGGGTTCACGCCGTTCTCCTGCCTCAGCCTCTCCAAGTAGCTGGGACTACAGGCGCCCGCCACCACGCCTGGCTAATTTTTTGTATTTTTTTAGTAGAGACGGGGTTTCACCGTGGTCTCGATCTCCTGACCTCGTGATCCGCCTGCCTCGGCCTCCCAAAGTGCTGGGATTACAAGCTTGAGCCACCGCGCCCGGCCTCCCAGCTCTTCTTTAATATCTAAGTAACTTCTTAGCAGTGTTCCATAGGTTTTCCCATGACTGACAGGAAGCACAATAGACAAGAGAAAATCCTGCACTTTAATTTGATTTTTTTTGCCATTGAACTTGTGTTTCTGGGCAAGTGGTTCTTCCCTTCGTGCCTCAATGATCTTCTTTCTATTTCTTGTCTACCTCAAAAGAAGACCAGCCACTATGGGACTGTTGTATATGGATCCCATTGTTCTAGATAAATGAAGAAATTAAAGATAATTCTGTTCTATTCTTTAGGAATAGACTCTATTTTATGGAATGAGGTGGGGCTCAGTTTGAGCTATGGCACCCATCTCTCAGCTCTGGTTATGAAGTCACTATTTGGAAGTTGAAGGGTTTAGGTGACTTTTAGGGGACTGTTATATTTTTTTAAATAATATGATTAATTTTGGTCATGGAATTGTTTTTATAGACAGCATTATGAAAGGGATCACTTTGTTTTAAACCTTTTTTTTTTTTTTTTTTTTTGAGACAATCTTGCTGTGTCACCCAGGCTGGAGTGCAGTGGGGTGATCTTGGCTCACTGCAACCTCTGCCTCCCTGGTTCCAGCAATTCACGTGCCTCAGCCTCTCAAGAAACTGGGACTACAGGCGTATGCCACCACGCCCAGCTAATTTTTGGGTTTTTAGTAGAGACAGGGTTTCACCATATTGGCCAGGCTGGTCTCAAACTCCTGACCTCATGTAATCCACCTCCCTTGGCCTCCCAAAATGTTGGAATTACAGGTGTGAGCCACTGCGCCAGACTTATTTAGTCCTATCTTAATAGTCAAAGTAAATTACACTTTGAGTACAATTTGGAAGTTGGGCATCAATGTAAATCATGGTACATTCTACTCTGCTCATCTTTCTTGCAACAATTTTACTAAAATGTAGCCAGTTTAGAGACAGATCATTCACTGGGCTTGAAATTATGGTCCAAGAAAAGCCATTGTCTAAAAGATTTATAATATTGGAACCAATGGTGACAACAAACTCCACATATGGATTTTATTTTGAGTAGTTTTAATCTTTTTTTTTTTTAACATGTCAGTCTTGTCCTAAGGTCTTTGGACATGGGGAAAATACTAATTCAATAATTAAACGACACCTAGAAGTGAAAGTCCTCCACAGAGTGGAAGGATAACGCCTCTCCGAATGAGACAGAAAACAAAGATGAGAGAGTTCCAGAGACAAAGAGCTTTGCTACAAACTACCCCTGGTCCCCCAGGAGCGCAAACTCTTGCTGGCAGGAGAGAGCACTTTGGTTAATCCCTAATTGTCCTCCTGGTGCTTCGCCAGAGAGGTGATTTTTCAGGAGAAGGATATAATTGTTCAGCTCAGAAGATGTGTGAATTTGGTGGGGTGGGCCAGTAACGATTGCCCCTTCTCAGTTCTCAGCAATCCTGGCCATCGCCTCTTCCCCGGGGATCATGGCCAGGGTGGAGGAATGATGGCCCAATGTTCTAAGCATAATGACCTTGCAGCTCCTCACTCAGTTTACCTGAATACCTTCCAGGTGGAGGTTGCCTCTTAGGGCATCAGATTTCAATCTGAGCTTGTCTCAAGCCAGGGAGAGGAGCCCCCACCCCACCAGTGCTCCCATAGGAACCACAGTACAAGCTCCATTGTCCTGAAGCCGGATCTGATCCCAGAAGTTCCAATACAGGAGGCTACTTACCTGCTTCCTTACCCACATAAAAGTCATCGTAAACAACATTCATCTCCTTCTTTTGGGGAGAGGGTTGGGAGTAACAAGAAAAGTTAAAGCTGTAAGAAACATTTTGAAAACTCTTGCTTACAGAAAATAATCTAGTAGCAGTGATGGAATAGGGATGGGGAAGAAGCAGCAGCTCTCAGGGGGCATTCAGCTCCTTTCTAAAAGGGCCTAGAAGTTTTGGGCACTTTTTGTAAGTTTTCCCAGAGGCCCAGTGCCCAATACATACTTAGGTATCCATGGAACCCTCCCAGTCCAATGTTACCCAAAGCTCCCAGAGACTCCCAGAGTGTAAGCAGAGGAGCAACTCTGGAGAGCCTCTCGGAGGACAAGTGACTCATTCTGGTTTCCACATGACCAGTCAGGAACTTCCTGTGTTCCTTGAGATCCTCGTCTGCAAAATGAGGCTGAGAACAGGGATGAGACCTTCCCCAGATGAGAGCTGTCCGGGAGCTGTCCAGGGCCACCTGCCTGCCTGCCTGCCTGCCGGCCTGCCTGCCTATCCCGTTGGCTTTAACATCAAATCTGCAACCACAAGCAGCCACATTCTGACTTTAGAAGAGGCTCCACACCCAGGCGGAGAGACGCAGCCGGGAAGAATCGGGCCATTACTACCCTCATTATTTATTTCTCACCCAGCACTCCAAAGCCTGCAAGGAAAAGAAGTCTAATTCCCTCCACATTTCCATCCTGCAATATTTACTCCAAGCCCGAGCCTCTGCCTGTTAATGTTCTCTCTGAGGAACTCTACTTGCTTTGAGGGAAGGGCCGTAGGGAAATAGAACACAAAGGGAAAAGGAGGCAGAGAAGTGCTCAGCCCCGGCCCTCGCCGAAGAACTGGTGCTGTCATAATTTACACACCTTGTCTAATGCACAGCACATGTCTGGGCTACAAAAGGCGTTGGGTAGGCTCGGCGCTGGCTGCCTCACAGTGAGCCTGCTGGGAATGTGTCAGCAATACTCTTAACGATGACAAAGTAGTTCATCAATAATTTTTTCCCTTACACCCTTATCCAAGAATGGAGCAACAAAATAAAATTAGTCTCCCATCTAGCCCTCCCCTCTGCATGGTCCTCACCGTCATCCCTCACCCCACCAGCAGACTTCATATTGCCTTAGGCAAGATGACCACAAGCTCAGCCCCAGAAGTGGGATCCTGGCCCTGGACTGGCACCTTTGATTCCACTTTCAGGCAAGCAAGGGGCCTGGGATCCTTATGTTCCTTTGCCTGAACTCCCTGTTCCCTTTGTCTATGCTAAAGTCGGGTGGTACTGAGGCCTTTCTGGCTATTGTGCCTCAGAAAAGGAAGCTCTCTTAGTTTTCACCACAATCCTAGTGAGTTTAATGCATTTCAGTTCCTTTCTGTCATCCCCATTCTGGAGTTCCTATGTGAGCAGCATCGTTAGGATCCAGAGGCTGTGTGGGAGTGGGCATGGGGGAGGAAACTTAGGTAGAGCAGTTCTTTTTAAAAATGCAGGGCTGGGTGTGGTGGCTCACACCTGTAATCCTAGCACTTTGGGAGGCCGAGGCAGGCAGATCACTTGAGGTCAGGAGTTTGAGACCAGCCTGGCCAAAATGGTGAAACCCCATCTCTACTAAAAATAGAAAAAATAGCTGGGCATATGGCGCGTCCCTGTAATCCCAGCTACTCGGGAGGCTGAGGCAGGAGAATCGCTTGAGCTCGGAGGTGGAGGTTGCAGTGAGCCAAGATTGCACCATTGCACTCCAGCCTGGGGACAAGAGCGGAACTCCATCTCAAAAAAAAAAAAAAAAAGAGCAAATAAACTTATTTTCCTTTATATGTATGCCATGTTTAATGGAGAGATTATTTAGAATTATAGATATTGTAAGAGAGAAGAAAGCACATCTGCTAAGACTAACTGTGAATAATATTTGGCAAATATGTAGATATCTGTTCAGCTAGATATTGATAGATGTCTTCATAGATCTCTTCCAAGTATCCATTTAGTTAAATCTGTTTCCATCAACCTCTCTTTCTTCCTCTGTCTCATCCTTCCTCCTTTCTTTACTTTTTCACTTCCTCCTCTCTTAACTTTTTTTCGAAGGCAGGAGCTGATCTTATAAGACACAGACTATATGTCCCTTCCCTTCCCCTTCCAGTGCTGGATGAATGTCTTGGCAGAATGGCGCCCTTTGAGGGCCCAGTGAGCCATTGCCAAGCACAGTGCCTGGCACTTAGTATGCACTTGGTGCTCATTGGATTACATTTTAGCACATCTTTTTAGGTACCCCAAAGGCCATAAGATTGCTTCCCATGCTAGGAGTCATTTGTTAAAGACTGCATTGTATCTCAAGCTTATGTTAACAGTTATGGCCCCTCGTTGAGGTAGGTTTGATTTTTGCGCCAACCTCCACTCTCTAATTTCAATTCCTTGCTCACTTCCTGCAGCATGACCATTGGAAATCTATCCATAATACAAGGATTTTTCTTTATTTATTGGGTTAGCTCCTTGGCTGGCATTTTTATGGTTATGTTGTGCCTGTTGATTGTTGTTGGCTAAAGAACAAACGCCTGGCTAATGTCCACAGGGAAGGACAATTTGCAAATTTATTTTATCCTTTTGTTGATATTTCAGTTCCAAAGGCTCAAGGTTAGTTTGCTTAACTAATGCGTTATCCCTTGATCCCAGGTGTTTCCATATGACAGTGTTGTCTGGGCTTGGCTCCCTTGTGTGACATTTAGGACTTGCGAGAAGGCACACATCCTTATGAAATACTAACAATTCCATTTATTAGGGGTTACAGAACCAAGATACAGCCAGTTGATTAAAGGAACAAATGAATAGTGAGTTTATTTATGTGTCAACAGGGGCCAGTTATTGAATTTGTCTTATTTTTCTCATACAATATGGCCTCAGTACTGGTGATCATGGCTGCTGCTGGTGGTTTCCGGGCTGTAAGTGCAGAGACAACAGGGACCATGTCTTCTCCATCTTCCCCAAGACTCACCACTGGACCCAAAATATGTTTGAGCTTCATAAAAGCCACTTAGCAGTATTGATGATGATGGTGTAGCTAGCATTTGCACTGCTTTGTAATGGAGCAAGCCAAACTGTGGTGCCCAGTGACAAATATACACATCACCCTTTGTACCTTGACAACATAAAGCCAAACAGAAGGCTGGGTCTCTCCCAATTCCCCTGTGTGAGGAGGATTTGGGAGTAAGGACTCAAATGCCAGATTCTCATTCGGCTGTAACTTAGGAAGTTCTAGGACTCCAGAAATATCCTGGGACAATAAAATTGTGATGTCTACAATTTTCACGGCCCGCTGTTATGAGTTTCTGGCTGCTCAGTTTTTTGGCAGGGTAGTCAGGTCCCTTGTTTTTGAGTTGCTGGTGCTACTACCTTGAGTTCTGAGGTCCCATGGACTGGGGTAAGATCCATTTCAGAGACTTTTGATGTCTTGGTCCAAGTGGAGAAGGGTTTTGAGCCACACGGCTGGTACTAGAGAAATTTAGCAGGAGGTGGGCAGCAAAGAAAACGATGAGGAAATAGAGAACTGCTGAAATGTGATGGTAGAAAGACTAAACAGAGAAGAGCTGAGTGGACAGACTGAACACGACGATAGAAAGAGAGAATGGAGGGGAGGAACTTTCACAGGAGAGGGCGCGTGTGGATATGGGGGAAGGTTTGGGAAGATGGGAGGCAAAGACAAAAAAAAAAAAAAAAAAAAGAGGAAAGACAAGATCCAGAGTAAAAACATGAAAGAAAGCAGAAGACATGTAGGGAAATGCAGAAAGAAATTAAAAACCCAGATGTAGAGAGACCAAGACTGCAGAGGGAAGAAAAGCAACGGAATGGAAAATGAGTATAGGAAAAAAAAACTGCAAGTTCTCTTTGAGGGAGGTAAACAGGGCATTCGTCAGATGAGAGTTTTCATGAGACATGCTACATTAACAAATGACTCCAGAAAGAGAGGGCTGGAAAATTCAAATACGTCTTTATCTGATGAGTTTTTAAAAATAATATTTATTTATATTTTCATTGGCCCCCAAATCCACAGAATGCGAACCAAATCATCATGAATGTGTGTCTTGAGGAGAAGAAAATAGACAAAAATGATGGTGGAAATAGATTGTTTTTCATTTTCCATTTCAGAGACAATTTAATAACAATTTGGCTCTGATGGTTTTATTTATTTTGCTTTCTCTTCTCAAGGGCCTATTGGGTACATGTCTGTTTTTCTCTAAGATTGTTTATAACTAAGAGGGAACCTAATCTTTCACTTCAGTAACATCAACCTGATTTTCTCTAGGATCCTGAGTTTCTCTCTTTCTTCTCCAGCTCTTCTACAAGAAATTGGCCACATGTCAATCTTTTCCTTTCTTCGAAAAGTTTTTTCTTTCCCTACTAGTTACTCAGTGGCGCTGGAAAGTGGGACCCAGTATTTGTTTATTCAAAGAGAGACGGTGGTGACAAGTGTATTTCCTGTATTGTGAAATCCGAACTCATCTGTGCTCTTGTAACGAGATATCAATCTTTTGTGTAATGCCAGGTAGTGTGCCTAATTGCCCTCTTGTAATGTGTTATCCCTGAGATGATAATTTGAGTTATTTCTTTGTTAACCTTTACACAGCCAATAACAAATTAAACATCATTATCTGAGTTTAAAATAGGCTGTAAATCTCTAAGCCCTGGTAATACTCAGACACTTACAACCAGGGAGTCATAAAATGACATTAAATGACACTCTGAAACACAACCCAGAAAGTACTACAAATAAATGGGAAGAAAGCAGAACGTCACCACTGGAGTTTACATGGAAGGATCCATCTGAATCACCATGCGGAGATTATTCAAATTACAGCAGTTTTGCCCTAACAAAACCACCTAAAATGCACTTGCTTCATCTTTCTTCCTATGGCTGGTGTCCCTTTCAGAGTTGGACATTCCTCCTTCTTCTATGGCTTGAAATAGTGCGAGAAAGATTGAGTTTGCTTCTTCTGTGCCATCAGTTTCTCTCTTCTCCTGACGCTGATATCCTTGTCTGTTTCCTTCACACCTATTGCTTGAACCACGCATCTGGTGACTTCCCTTGTTTTCCCTCCCACTGCCTGACATTGTAAGTCATCTCTCCTTCAAGACTGTGAGTTTGTGAGTAGAATTATGTCTTGCCCTTATTTTGTAGAGTAAGTGTGCCACAACCCAGGGATGGTGATGGCAGCTAGGAGGGATGGGGAGGAAGGCCTAAGAATGCCTAAAAAAACAATTTCATTAATGTTATTCATATCTTCTCCAACTTTATTTTTTAGTCTATTTTGTTTGCCAAAGAGCAAGAGGGATAAGTTAAAAGTCTCTAGTTGTAATTTTTTTCCTGCCAATTTATCTTTGGAATTCTAATACTTTTAAGATGTATATATTTTGATGTATATTTTTATTTATGATTACTGTGTATTATTATTAATGTTAGCTCTTTTTATTATTATAAAATTAGCTTTTTTACCCAGTTTCATGCAGAGGAAACTGCTATTTGAACCAACATTGCTGTTCTTTTTCTCAGATTTGTTTGAAAACTGGTTCTATGGGATTGCCCCATAGTCTAACTGAGCCTTGTATATCCACTAAGGGCCAGAGAGAGAAAATGCCTTCTCAAGATAATATTTAAACTATAGTTAATGGTAGAACAGGTCTAGAACTCTAGCTTCCAGTCCCCAATTTGAATGTTCTTTCTGTTATACTCCATGTCCGATGGAGATGGTTAGAATGGGTCTGTTTGATTACTATTTTTTTTTTTTTGAGACAGGATCTGGCTGTGTTGCCCAGAGCCAGAGTGCAGTGGTACAATCTTGGCTCACTGCAGTCTCAACCTCCCGGGCTCAAGTGATCCTCCCACCTCAGCCTGCTGAGTATCTGGGACTACAGGTGCATACAATCATGCTTGGTTAATTTTTGTATTGTTTACAGAGATGGGGTCTTGCTATGTTGCCCAGGCTTGTCTCAAATTCCCAAGCTCAAACCATCTGTCTGCCTTGGCCTCCCAAAGTGCTAGGATTACAAGTATGAGCCACAATGCCTGGACTAATTTTTTTTCTTAACTATTGCATGAACAATGGTGATAATCTGAGAGAATGTGTCTTTGGGGCTTACCAACCTCAGTGGAATGAAACCATAGCATGAAATAGAGTGGATTTTAGCATAGAGTGGGTGGGAGGGAGTGGGTCACACCACACCACACCACCTGTAAGTTCTGCTCCAGCTGTGTAGTCTCCAGGATTTCATGGTGACCCATCTCCATGACTTCCTGTGCTTTTTGTTTTTTTGCTCATAGGTTGCCTAATAAAACTCTTTTAGTTTTATGAAAATTGTTGCAAGATCTTGAAAAAGTTTCATTCTGAAATTTAGTATTTCCCTAAAAATAGTGGATTTAGTCAACATTTTTATACTTATTAGCACATGATTATACGTAGTATTATTCAGAATTTTAAAAAATCTCCCCTTTAACTATAAATTCTGAATGTTTTTCATTCCTAATGAGGTACTTGCCTTTGTGTTCTCATTTTCTCTCACTCTCTTACCATCTTCCCTCTTATCCTTGGCAGAAGTTTTTCTAGTTTATATTTAAATTATTTAATTTTATTGTCAATTCTGCTTAATTATGGTCTACTTTAATCTTTGTTAATTTCATTATTCTGCTTTCTGTGGGTTTATTTCACTTTTAAGTTTCTTTGATTGAATTCTTGGTTTATTTATTTCTTAGTTTTTCTTTTTTTTTTTTAAAACAAAGCACTTTGGGCTATGCATTTTCCTCTGTGTGCAGTTTTGGCCATGATTTTTCATGAGTTTCAGTAATTTTTTTTCCTGATTGTCATTTTTTGTAAGTATTCAATTTGCAGTTCTGATTTTTAAGTGATTGATTTTTTAATTTGTTAAAATTTAAGAGATTACCTTAAATTATTCGGTTTGGTTAGAAAAAGTGATTTGAACAATTTTTGCCTTTTGGGATGCTGGAAAAAAATTCATTAATGTTTTTCACATCTTCTTCAACATTCCTCATTTTTTTTTTTTGTTTGAGACAAGGTCTCACTCTGTTGCCCAGGCTTAGAGTACAGTGGCACGATCTTGGCTCACTGCAACCTTCACCTCCTGGGCTCAAGCCATCCTCCCACTGCAGCCTTCCCAGTAGATGACAGGCGTGGGACCATACCTGGCCAATGTTTTTACTTTTTGGTAGAGATGGGGTTTTGCCATGTTGCCCAGACTGGTCTCGAACTCCTCAGCTCAAGTGATCTGCCAGTCTCAGGCTTTGGCTTCCCAAAGTGTTGGGATCACAGGCATGATCCATTGTACCTGGCCCTACCTTGTTTATTTTTTAGTCTATTTTATTTGGCAAACAGCAAGGAGGATACGTTAAAATCTCTAGCTATAATTATTTTTCTGCCAATTTTTCTTTGGAATTCTAATACTTTAAAATTTATATATTTTGATGCAATTTATTTATATTTATGATTACTATGTATTACTAATATAAATGTTAGCTCTTTTATTATTATAAAATTAGCTTTTTTACCCAGTTAATGCATTTTTATACTTTTAACTTTACATTGCGTACTATTAGTTTTGTGACCTCTGCTTAATTTTGGTTTATGTTTTTCTCATAATCCCTTATACATCTTTTTACATATAATTTTTTATTTGGGTGTTTTTTAAAAACAGTTTATTGAGGTGTAGTTTACATACCATAAAATTCATCCATTTTCAGTGTGCACTTCAGTGATTTTTCATAAATTCATGGAGTTATGGAACATCTGAGTGTTCTTTTAAATAGCATACATATTTTCGATCTAACATGAATATTCAATTCCTTTTTAGTGGGACAACTTAACTTATTTACATTTATTATTATAGCAGATATTTTTGCTCATGGATCTGTCTTCAATTTTTTATTGTTTTTATTTCCTTCATCTGTTGTATTTTTGTATAAATATGTTTGCTTTAAATCTTTTAAAATATGTTGGAATGTATATATCTTTTATTATTTTTTTTATTTTTTTTTTTTGAGGCAGAGTTTCACTCTTGTTGCCCAGGCTCGAGTGCAGCGGCGCAATCTCAGCTCACTGCAACCTCCACCTCCCAAATTCAAGTGATTCTCCTGCCTCAGCCTCCCAAGTATCTGGGATTACAAGCACACACCACCACACCCGGCTAATGTTGTATTTTTAGTAGAGATGGGGTTTCTCCATGTTGGTCAGGCTGGTCTCGAACTCCTGACCTCACGTGATCTGCCCACCTCAGCCTCCCAAAGTGCTGGGATTACAGGTGTGAGCCACCACGCCTGGTGTATATACCTTCTTTAAAAAATTTTTTTTTTCATTACAAGGAATTGAAATTTTATTCCAGGTATTTATTTATTTAATTTTTTTCCTCCTAACTTTTATTTTAAGTTCAGAGGGTACATGTGCACATTTGTTACATGGGTAAATTGCATATTGCTGGGGTTTGGCATATAAATTATTCTGTCATCCAGGTAGTGAACATAGCACACATAGGTAGTCTTTTTTCCCTACCCTCCACCCTTAAGTAGTCCCAATGTCTGTTGTTCCCTTTTTTGTGTCCCTGTGTACTCAATGTTTAGCTCCCACTTATAAGTGAGAACATGCAACATGCAGTATTTGGTTTCCTGCTCCTGTGTTAATTCACTTAAAATAATGGCCTCCAGCTGTATCCACATTGTTGCAAAAGACATGATTTTGTTCTTTTTTCATGGCTGCATGGTATTCCATAGTGTATATGTACCAGCTTTTCCTTATCCAGTTCACCATTTTGGGGCATCTAAGTTGATTTGATGTCTTTACTATTGTGAATAGTGTTGCAATGAACATACATGTCCATGTGTCTTTATGGTAAAATAGAATGTATATCTTCTTTAATATTACTATTAAATTTTTTTCAAAAGGTTTGTTTAGTCTGTATTTCTATTAGTGTCAGTCATAAGTGGAAGTCGTATTTCTGTTTGACACAGTAGTTTTGTAAAATTTTGCCTTACATCATTCCTTTTCTTTTCTTTCTTCTGTTGCCATTTCTTCGTCTTTTTAAATAATAAATTTGGCTACTATATCCAGACTAATATAATTGTATCAATTTTTCATATATCTTCCATTTTGATCATTATTTTTAATATGCAAGTTTTATAGTCATATTTATATTGATTATTAGGCTTACCTCAATTTTGACTGGTTTTAGTGTTCCTCACTAGTCCCCTTCATATTATGATATCTGCATTTTAAGCTTTTAATTTGGCTTTATTTTTCTGGTGTTGGATTGCATCTTTAATAATCTTGTCAAGCAGGGTATATAGGTCCTATGTTTTCTGACACTTTGAATACCTTAGAGTCTTTCTCTGAGGTCTTCCTTTACAAAATAGTGGCTATAAAACTTTTAGGCCATACCCTTTTCTAACTATTTAGACATTGCCCAGTATATTCTAGCATTTAATGTTGAGATAGGAAAGTTTGGGTACACCTAGATTTTCATCGATTATTCCTGGAACATAATAAGCTTCCCCCACCCGCCCAAAAATACACAATGGACATTTAAAATTTGCATACATTTCTTCAGCTCAGAAAAATGTTCCTGTATTACATTTTTTAATGCTTCTTCTATTACATTCCTTTGTCTCACCCCTTTGTGTACTAGAGAGCATCTCAAGCTTGCACTCCACACAGTGGTTGCAGTTTCCCCCGGTTGCTGCGTAAAGAATGGACTGGAAAGTAGCTTGAGACGGAGTGTAGCAGAAATGCAACTGGGAGAGCAGTTAAGGTGGCTCTTACAAAGACATAAAAAGGAAATGAGCATGGCTCAGACCAGGAGGGTGGCAGTATAGATGGAAAGCAGTGAATGAAATTGAGATGCATTTTAGAAGTAATTTTCAGTGTTGCTATGAACATCTTTCCTTTATGTTGCCTCTCTAGGTCTTGTAGTAAGAGGCAGGGGAGACTGCATAGGGGCTGTCAGCAGAAGGTCATTTTGAACTGGAAGTCTGCTAACAGATGTGGCAAATTTATAGGGAAGAGGAGTCCTAATAGCTGGGCATTTGCAAAGTGCTTAAAAATTTATACAGTGATGTCTCATTTGCACCTCTTATCCAAAGGTAGTTGACAGTGTGGACAGAGCTAAGAAAACTAAGGTTCTGGGCAGTTCATTGACTTGCTTGAGGCCACCGGTTAGTGGAAGAATAATGACCTCATCTTCTGTTTTTCAGGGGAGTGGATTTTCCACTTTCCCAGTGTATTGAGAGCCTTTGGTGTCCGTAGGGACTCTGGAATTATTATGTCACTGAAGGAGGTGGGGGCAGAGAAAGGTGGTGGATCAACTCAGCACACAAAGCTGGGCTCCTTTCCGCCCATTGACCAGCACAGCTCCCCTTTTGCCTGTGATATTCTTTTAATTTCCAAATATGATTTTTTTTTTTGAGACAAGGTCTCATTCTTGTCACCTAGGCTGGAGTGCAGTGGGGCGCTAGCTCACTGCAACCTCTGCTCCATGGGCTCAAGCCATCCTCCCACCTCAGCCTCCTGAGTAGCCGGGACCACAGGCATGTGCCACCAAGCCCTGCTAATTTTTGTATTTTTTTGTAGCGATGAGGGCTCACCATGTTGCCCAGGCTGGTCTCGAACTCCTGAGCTCAAGCAATTTGCCTGCTTTGGCCTCTGAAAGTGCTGGGATTACAGGCCTGGCCTTAAATATGAAATTTTTGATTTAAAGAAATTCTGTTGCCTTTGGGCCTGATGGGTCTATGGCTTTAATACAAAAGACACTTGAATTCTCTCCACTCTCTTAATCTAGATTCTGACCAAGCGCACCACCAAATGGAGGTGGCATGACAACCATGAGACGCGTTGTGCAGTTCCTAGTTCAGCTCCACTGAGCTGGTGTTTGGAAAAGACTTTCTCCACTCCTGGCTTGCATCTGTCCTTGGCCTATACACTGCCTTTTGCTTTTTTTTTTTTTTTTGAGACAGAGCCTTACTCTGCTGCCCAGGCTGGAGTGCAATGGTGCAATCTTGGCTCATTGTAACCTGTGCCTCCCAGGTTCAAGCAATTCTTCTGCCTCAGCTTCAGCTCGCATTACAGGCGCCTGCCACCATGCCTAGCTAATTTTCTGTATTTTTAGTAGAGACAGGGTTTCACCTGTCAGGCCAAGGTAGGAGAATCACTTGAACTCGGGAGGTGGAGGTTGCAGTGAGCCTAAATTGCACCACTGCACTCTAGCCTGAGTGACAGAGTGAGACTCTGTCTAAAAACAAAAAACAAACAAACAAAAAATGATTCATCATTTTGATACCTGTATCCACAGTTGTTCCTCTTTCATTTGCAAGTGGTATTCTGTTGAATGACTCTGCCACAGTTTGCTTAGCTAGTCTTTTGCTGCTCAGTGTTTGTCATCATGAATGAAGTGGCTGTGAACTCTCCCTTTTGTTTTTGCTGTCCCTTATTTATTTTTTTTGAGACAGAGTCTCACTCTGTTGCCCAGGCTGGAGTGCAGTTGTGCGATCACGGCTCACTGCAACCTCTGCCTCCTGGGTTCAAGCGATTCTCCTTCCTCAGCCTCCCAAGTAGCTGAGATTACAGGCGCCCGCCACCATGTGTGCCTAATTTTTCTATTTTTAGTAGAGACGGGGTTTCATCGTGTTGGCCAGGCTGGTCTCAAACTCCTGACCTCAAGTGATCCGCCCGCCTTGACCTCCCAAAGTGCTGGGATTACAGGCGTGAGCCACTGCACCCGGCAGTCCTCTATTTTCTGCCCCCATTTCCAGACCCCTCCCCTCTTTGTTCCCAGAACACCTTCAGAATGCATGAGTAAAATGGAGGTGATCATTTCCAACTCACAGGATTGTGGTGGGAAGAAAGTGAGACCATCTATAAAAGTCTTCCAGTTCAGTTCCTGGCACACAATGGGCCTCAATAGATGGTGGTTCTGATTAGACAGAATAGGCACAAAGGCTTCTCTCTGTGAGGCTTATTGCGATTGGATTTCTGTGATATATTCTTGCTCCTTGGCTTTTGCCAAACGAACCCCCACCTATGTGCCTTCATTTATTCCCCTAAAATCTCTCCCTCTCCCCATGAATTAAATAAGGATAAAAATATAAACTTTCCCAGTATTATTGAAAGAGAATGCTGAGGAAAAATGATGGCAGAAGAGTTTGCAAAAGAAATAGCATCTCCTTTTATTTTTTTCACACTACTCGAGTTTTGCAAGAAACTGCTTCGAGATCCTTGGATGAGAAAACTGTATTCAAAAGCCAAGAGCTACAGTTTGAGGGATATCCTTTTCCCAGACCCATTAGCTGCCATTCAGCTAGGACTTAGCAGTTTCCACTGGAGCATAAAGAAGTTTATTTTACCATTTTAATTTGGTGCTGCTTTATTTACCCTGTTTGTGCTAACCCAAATTTGGCATCCACTCTGTACTCCAAGTGCTAATTTAAGTGACATATTTCCGTTCTGCCTGGGAAGAATACACAGAAGAGCTGAAAGACGTGTGTTTATAATTATAAGGTACTGAGTTGGCTCAAACAACATCGCGTAGCATATGGGAACTATGTGGGCTAGTTAGCAAAAGTTTATGCTGAAGCCTGATGCCATTTGGCTGAGTTTTGTAAACTCAGAGTTGTTAAGTTGTATCTAAGAAGACATGGGCTGAGTCAATTTAATATTTCCAGGCTGGTCCGTTGTGGTGGTGAGGACGGCCCCTTTTCTTGGCTTGAAAGCACAGAGAACTTGGATTCTGTGCTGGAGCTAGTAGATTTTGTTGGGATAAAAGAGACAGGCTGTTTGCTTGTAGCACAGTCATAGAATCTGAACATGAGTGCTTGGCCCCAAGCTGGCTAAATCTGGCTTTTAATTTTTCATCCCAGATTGACATTGAAGAGGGTTCTTGGATTATACTGAACATTGCTCATTTTAAGCTTTCTGTTTAAAACAACATTACGTATGATCTTGTGAAGTTTTGACTTAACAGACCTTTCTTATTATTATGTAATATAACAATCCACATATAAATAGGGTATTTTAAACTCAGAGGAAGGATGTGCTGGTGTAGAAATGGGTCTATTGATTTTATGTGTGTGTGTGTGTGTGTGTGTGTGTGTGTATATAACCCATAGCTCTGTATTATATACATGCAAGTGTATAAGGACATTTATTTATGTAACATGACTGGCTGTGTAAAACTGGAGTTTCAGTAAGATGTCATTGTATACCTACTGCGTGCAGGCAAATTAGATCTTGCTTCCTGATCTCAGGTTTCCCTTTCTACCGCAACCTTCAATGCTGGGAAGAGGAGATGACAGGAGGGAGCCACTAGGGACTGAATCCCCAAGCCAATCCTAATGCAGCTTTAGGCTCTAGAAGTTGACCCCTAGGCCAAGTGAACTGGTAGAGAGGAAAGCCATTAGCTCCCATGTAAGGCTTCCTGGTGAGGCTGCCTTGCTGCTGCTGTTGCTTCTGATGTTTACTCACTGGTGAGTATAGGAGCAAGGCCACCCATGGCTCTCTTATACAGAAAGCCAAATCCACTTAGCTTACCAAACAGGAGCCTCATGTGCCCATCTTCCTGTTATTTACATGGAATACACAATGTCTTTCTATTGCAGGCATACTGGAAAGAGACAGGGTCAGAAATTTAAACTACTTGTAAATGTGGGAGAGTTGTCTGCAAGCCATTTGCGTTGTCATGTATCTGAATCATGTTGATTCCCAAGCGCCTCCAGCATATGAGGCCAAATGTAAAATGTCTATAGTCTCTGAAACCCCCTGTTTACATGGATATTTATTTAAAGAATCAGAGCTTCCTATGCCAAATAACATACTTTATAAATCATGTCTTTTTTCATCTTTAGAGTGGATTAGATGATGTCTTGCCCTTTTACAAGTTTGCTACGACACAGATCTTTATAACCCAGATTTGAATGTATTGCAAGCCAAAGCCTTGCCTTGATGTCACATGGGAGATGGTGAAAGCTGCTGTGATGTGGCATTGGCCCATCCTATGAGTTTGTTATCTGTCAACACCCAGCAGAGAAGGGCCTCTTCCTACTACTTCACCACTCATTCCTAATGAGTCACATTTAATTCATCCTTTTCTGTTTCTAAAGCATTCTCACATGCATTTATGCCTGTAATAACCTTCTAGGGAAGCTATCATTAGCCTCATTTTATGGAACACTGAGGCCCAAAGAGGCTAAGGCATTTGTGCGAAGCCAAATATTTTGTCAGCAAGTGACAGAGCCTAGTTTGCCTGACTCTAAGTCCAGTGTTCTTTCCTCTACACCACAACTGTCCCTTGTGTTTGAATATCACATAATTAATTTAATATGATAGGATGATACAATGGTGCTAGTTTAGTTTTCGTGTATTAGTCTTGTTTTGCAGAGTGAACATGGTGTTTTGGAAAGAGCTGTGGATTTGGAATCTAAAGAACTGAGTAGAAGTTCTTGCTCTTCCACTATTTAGTTGTGCGACTTGGGGCAAATCAATTCTGAGCCTCGGTTTTCCTCATCTGCAAAATGGGCCTAGTAGCAAATGTCTTGTGAATGCTGGAGGATGGTATCTGATATAGCATTTTGTAAAATGGAAAATATTATGCAAAATGTAAAATGTTACACGTATTATTCTCTCTTCAACTAGATTGTAGATTCCTGGCTGGATTAGATCACATTACTTTTCTATTTCTATAACTTAATATAATGCCAGCTACATGGAAGTTATTCAATAAATATTAGCAGATGATTTATTCATTGATTGAAGCTGAGATCATGCCTCCTAGTTCCCTTGTTTCTCATCCCCAGTGCATAATGTGGTAACACGCCAGAGATAAGTTTTGGCAGATTAAAATATGATCCTTAATGCATGTGTCAACATTCATATTTGTGTATATGGACTTATAAAACTCATTTAAACGTGTGCATGTGTGATCACCTGGAATATTTCCGCATGTGCATGGGGAATTCTCCATTAGTAGGGGCTCACTAATGGCTGGGGCATAGGGACTAATGGAGCCTTGGGAAGATCAAAGCTTGTCTGCTTGTCTGTGGTCACTGTGGCTCTGTGGGCAGCCCTTTGATGAGCCTAGGGCTCTCAGAATTGTGTGAAGAGCCACAGGGTGGGAGTGTGTGCTCTGCGCTCTTTATTTCCCTTCTATCTACACTCCCCAACCTGCTATCCAATGAGTGACCAAATGGATCCATGGACAAGAAGTGCTAGGCTGGGAGGGACCAGCAATCCTGAGGAATTAGGTCTTTTGAAAAACCCTTGGACACCACTAAGCTGTCCTTGGAATGTACCTATGTTATGAAAAAATTCAGTGAATTATGAGAGTCTCTATAAAAAACCTAGCAAATTGGTAGATCTCCTCAAGACATGACAATGAAGATGATTATGAGTTTTGTATATTACTGTAGTGTATACCTGTGTGGTTGTGTGTCTGCATACACACAGCTACTACCTGGAGCCCACATGAATGCTTGAAGCCCCTGAGGGCAGGGGCTTCTAGGGAGCACATTGAAAGCCTTTTGGAGGGCATTGGAATGGGTTCTTACGCAGTTTGTGTTCGAGAAGAGTAGCACGATACAGAAGCATTCAACCTGGAAGTTAGGAGACCCGGGTTCTGGTTTGATTGTATTATTCTTGATAAAACTTAACCTTTGTGTGCTTCACTTTCCTCAGCTGAAAAGCCAAGGCAGTAATCCTCACTCATGATTGTTGAAAGGTATGGATATGATACCACTCATAGAAGGTCTAAGAAATCTGTAAAGTGTTGAGCACATAAAAGGTGATACGATGGTCATGTTTTGAAGGCGTAAATGACTTGGAGAACCAGTCATAGAGTGATGAAGAGAAGGCCTCTTGAGACTGCCTGGGGTCAGCTCCCATACTACTTACCAACTGTGTGACCTTGAGCAAGCTACTAAGCCTCTCTGTGCCTCAGTTTCCTCATCTGCAAAATGGGGGGAAATAATATTACCAACCAGTGTTTGAGCACACAGTTAAGGTCTCAATACATGTTTTATTTTATTTAATATAAAACATTCCTATATCTGTGATGTTCATATATGTATCATATTATCCATATCATATATAACTAAGATTATTATCCAATAAATATGGCTCTTTGGTAAGTCAGATCCCAACATCATTGCTCTCTCTGTCCTTACCCTCACCTCTGCTTCTTTAGCCTTATCTTCCTCTTCTACTTTTATGAGAAAGATGCAAGTTACCATGATTTTTTTTTTTTTTTAATTCCAGGGTAAAATCCAGGCCAGTGGTTTTGGGGTTGTGCTCAGCAGAGCCTCACGGGTTACATAAAGGTGTCACAGAACTGATGGGGGTGAGGGTGTCATGGCCAGGTGGAGGCCTGGGCTCCCCATTTTGCCTTTGGCAGAGCCTTTGTCCACACTGGGCTTCTTCATATGATTTTATTTAACAAGAGAGTTCAGTTGCTTAAGAAACTTGGAACCTGCTGTCTTACAATCAACTCTATTCTTATCAATTCAGGTTTTATCTTAGGAACCGTCTCCACCCATGGCTATTACAACTGACAGAGTATTGTTAGTGATATTGATGACCCAGAGTATTGTGCCATCCCCCCAAAAATCAGTTTTTTTTAAAGTTGTTATTGGTGTATCATATGAGGAAAGTAGAATAATCCAATTGAAAAAGATTTACAAAATAAAGGTTGACATAAAAATGAACTCTCAAATGACCAGTAAACAGCCCACCGAGTTTAACCAAGATTTTCACACAGTCAAGCATCAAGCAAGGTGTATATATTGAGAAACCAGTGAGTTTGGTGCCATGGTGGACATGACAGAACTGCCCCTGTCTTTGGGAGTTTATAATCTAGGGAGGGTGACAGTTTGGGGACACTTAACAGCAATTCAAAAGTCATGTGATTCCACATTCAACAATGCTTCTGTAAATACTACAGCCCAGTGAGAGAGAAGTTAGAGTAGACTGCATTAATAGTAGAGGAAAGCTTCATGAAGGAGCTGGGAGTTGAATATGGGTAGAATTTAAGTGGGTGGAGGGCATTCTAGGTGGGGGCTATTGTGTGAACAAAGGCAAGGAAGGTGGACCTAGCAGTCAGAGATAACTGTTATCTGAACCATAAGCTTCAAGAAGGCAAGAACCATGGTATATGCCCAGCATATAATAGTTGCTCAACAAATACGTGTTGTAGAAATGAATGCATATCTTAAGGCTATGTCACATGTAATCATTAAGCTCATGAAACCTTCCCAACCCCTCATGTACATTTTTTTGTCGTTTTGTTTTTTTTTTTTTTTTTTTTGAGACAGGGTTTCTCTCTGTCACCCAGACTGGAGTGCAGTGGTGTGATCACAGCTTACTGCAGCCTCAACTTTCTAGGATCAGATGATCCTCCCACGTCAGCTTCCCCAGTAGCTGGGACTACAGACACATGCTACCATGCCCAGCTAATTTTTGTATTTTTTTGTAGAGATGGGGAGTCTCTCTGTGTTGTCAAGGCTGGTCTTAAACTCCTGGGCTCAAGTGATTGGCCTGCCTCGGCCTCCCAAAGTGCTGGGATTACAGGCATAAGTGACCATGTCTGGCCTCACTTACTTGTTTAAATAGCAAGATTCCCATACTTTCTGTCCACCTCAATTTCTCATCTCCCGGCGGGACCATGAATAATCTTTCAGTGAATGTCCAGGGTTTGAGAATGACCTTTACTATATGTCTGGTCCAACACTTTGTTTTATAGAGGAGGAAACTGAACCCCAGAGAGGTTAAGTGACTTACCGAAGGCCACACAGCCATTTAGTGGCAGCACTATAGTGTTTTTTTCTGTTCAGAAGTCTGACTTCTCAAGTATGTGCCTGGCATTGTCATTAGGGCCAGGCTGACTCTGGAAACCTCTCTACTTCCCCAGACCGTTGGTTCTGCCTTGCTGTCTGGAGGCCTCCCACCTGGGTTTACTGATGGGGAAGTTTTATGTGGATATCATGTACAAGGAAATCCACTTTGGCACTGTATATTTTATATGTAGCCACTGGGTATTTCAGAGAAGGCAGCAGCTAAATTCCCAGCCAATTCTAAAGGGCACTCTTACACTTGGTGTTGGCAGAGAAGTGAGGGGAGGTCTAGCTGCATGGAGCTCTGGAGGGCTTTGAGACCTTGTTGGAGGCTTGAGTTATCCTGGTTAATTTCCAGTTTGGTAGGGTTCTTCCTGGTTGCAGCCCATGCCTTGCTCAGTTCTGTTTTATCATTTTTCAAATATAAAACAATCCCCCTGTCTCCTTTAAGAGCAGAGTTTACAGTCCCTAAGATCTTCTGGATACAGAAGAAAGATACCTTTTCCTTTGCTTATTGTAGAACCATGATTTTTTTTTTTTTTTTTTTTTTTTCAGAAGCTGAGTTTTTAAAGAAGTTTCTCAGTTTCAGGAGGTGGGTGGATAAAAATCTTTGAGAACACCCAGGAAGGGTAGCTGTGGATCTGAGCTGTGCAGATCTCACTCCGTAAAAATCTCAAGGCCTCCACTGGAAGGAAAAACCTTGGGCTGTTCCCAAAATGTAGATATCAAAGAATACTGGGCAAATTTCATTACCTAGAAGTGGGGGTTTCTGAGGTGCAATCAGGCAAATGGGTCTTTTTTTTTTTTTTTGAGACGGAGCCTTGCTCTGTCGCCCAGGCTGGAGTGCAGTGGCACCCTGTCGGCTCATTGCAACGTGCACCTCCCGGTTTCAAGCAATTCTCCTGTCTCAGCCTCCCGAGTAGCTGGAACTACAGGTGTGCGCCACCAGGCCTGGCTAATTTTTGTATTTTTAGTAGAGACGGGGTTTCTCCACATTGGCCAGCTGTTCTCGAACTCCTGACCTCAGGTGTTCCACGCACCTTGGCTTCTCAAAGTGCTGGGGATTACAGGCGTGAGCCACTGCGCCCAGCCGCGAATGGGTCTTATGGATTTTTTTTCAGGCTCTGTGCCTCATAAATGTTGGAAAACCTGGAATTTTGGGTATATTTACATATGCTTTTAATTATATAGTTAATGCAACTGTGTGCTAATCTGACATTCACATTAAGTCAGCCAATACTGTTTCAGTAAAACAGTGGTTCGCAGTGCTCTGTGAAATGCCTGAGTTGTTACAATCTTCCCAAATTTAGGAGACCCAGCTCCTTCTCAGTTTCACATTCCAGAAATAATTTACTTGGATTCTAGTTTACACACAAGTACACATGGAATCACAGAAAGGTACACACCTTTGGGTTTACTCTTTCCTCTCTTTGACCTTGGTACCCGCAACTATGTGCTGTCAGAGGAGAAAGCCCCGCACATGGCAGGGTGGCCAGTGTTGAGGGAATGCTGCTATCCACTACTAAAGAAATGCTTAGTTGTAATTTTTTGGGAAGCAGTCATTGAACAGTTATTTTGGGGTATCTTTTAAATAGCACCCCACTGACATGGAAGGATAAAGTTCGCAAAGCAAAGCTTTTGATTTTTAAATCGACATTCATACCAAGCGGGGAAGTCCTTTGTTTTGTCTTCAGCACTCGGGTGTCAGCTGATCCATATGCACCGGTGGGCACACCCAGCGAGTTTTCATAATTCATAAGCAGCGAGGCCCCCGATGAGCAGAGGCTATACACAGCTAGAGCCTGGGGTTGTGCTGAGGAAGCTGGGGCCGGCTGGGGTGAATGCTGGGGATTGGAACTAGGGGGTCCTGGCTTTTCCCGTCATTCCAGCTTCCTGGGTAGTGTTAGGAACCCACAACCCAGCCCCAAATTAGTTCCCAGTAGACAGCTGGGGATGAGGGCAGGAGAGTGAATGACACTTTCTCATTGGAGACAGCACTGAGCCTGGAGTCAGAGAACTTCTGTTTAAGGTTTTCTTTTAAATTATAAAATGAAATAACAAAACAAAAAAGTCTGGAACATAGAAGAAAAAAGTCGCTGTAACTTTCTGCCCTTTAACATCATTACTTTCGCTTTTGTGTGTCCCCTTCTGTCTTTTTCACAGGCGCATTTTTACACGTTTGAGTCCGCACGATTTTGTGGTGTTATTTTAACTTTCACACTGAATGATGCACATTTTCCATGCTCTCATAGATTCTTCATCTTTCTTAAATGGGAAATACTATTCCATGGGGTGGGTAGATATGACATAATGTACGCTACCATTTCTACACTATTTTTGATATATGGGCGTTCCGTCTTTGACTTGTAAAAATGCTGTGATTTGAACGTGCTCGTGCATGTGTAGAGGATGTGTTTGTGATTCCTGGTTCCACTGGAGGTTAGCTAAGTGATTTGTAGAAAGCCATTGGACCGCCTTGAATCTTATTTTTTACCAGAGAATTGAGATTATTGTACCTATTTGACCGACAAATATAAGCCTTAAACATAGAAATTTATAAATTTAACATAATTTATAAAGATATATTGATATATAATTACACATTTGTATATACTATGTTTACATATGTTATACAATAATAGAGCACAGATTTTTGCATAGGTCACTCTTGTGTGTTTCTTTTTAATTACATGGTGGGTTCTATAGTCTGAAAACCAAAATAATTTAAATCACCCTGAACTTTAAAAAAAGAATGTAACACTTTCCCCCACCACCTCTCAGAGGTGGAGGGGAGAGAAGGTGCTGGGAAAATCAGGCAGCACTGGTGTGTTAAGATTCTTAAAAGGTTAGGGGCCACAGAGTAGCTTCAATGGTCTTGGAAGGTGATATAAATGCAGATCAATGAAATCTGCATATGGTTCTCCAACCTCCTTTTAGATAGAATTTTCTTTCAGTGTCCTGCCCATGGAGTCTTACACTAAAACTCTTCCCCTGGGAATGATCTGAGTTTCACCTTTCACTCCCCATGACCACGTTTTGGTGGAGGTTCAAGGGGCAAGGAGTGAGGAGGCGGGTGAAGGGATGAGGGAGCAGGGCCTCAGCTCCCTGGCTGGGGCCTGTGCTGTGGACTCCAGCTGACATAGTGTTCAGGCTCAGTCCCACCCAGCCAGCGTTCTGGGAACTGGGAGAATCAGCAGTTCAGTGTGGGTGTTCTAGGCAGTTTTCTCACCACTTCCCATTTAGCAAATGTCTGAAGGAATAGCTCACAGAATTGGCAGTGGAGTTCAGAACATTGGTGTATGGGAAAAGAAGAACTTCAACTGTTTTTGAAGCATAAATGGGAACTGAAGCCCAGGTGTCTGAGAGCAGAGAACTAAAAATGCCCATCCCAATCCAAACTCTAATTGGGTCAACTTTATATATAATATGAGGGGCTGAAATCACAGCCTCATATCATTTGTCCCTCCATGACAAATGCAGCCGGATACCTTTTGTAAAGCTTAGTCCACGAGCTATGTTAGACTCTACCAGACAGCCTTTGGTTTGGTTCACAGAAAATTTTATTCTATTATCCAATTGTGAAACCCTTAATTTGCATTTAACTGTCAGATTATTTTGAAAATTTACATCTAGATCTTTCCATTTAAGGAAAGGAGAACCAGGCATCTATTCCATATACTATTTTGCTGGATGAATAACTGCACAGATTTTTTTTTTTTTTTAAGATGGAGTCTCACTCTTACCCAGGCTGTAGTGTAGTGGTGCCATCTTAGCTCACTGCAACCTCTGCCTCCCAGGTTCAAGTGATTCTCCTGCCTCAGCCTCCCTAGTAGCTGGGATTACAGGCGCCTGCTACCACTCCTGGCTAATTTTTGTATTTTTAGTAGAGACAGGGTTTTGCCACGTTGGCCAGGCTGGTCTCAAACTCCTGACCTCAGGTGATCCACCTCGGTTTCCCAAAGTACTGAT
The DNA here is from genome assembly GCF_009828535.3 of Hylobates moloch. Lineage (NCBI taxonomy): Eukaryota > Metazoa > Chordata > Mammalia > Primates > Hylobatidae > Hylobates > Hylobates moloch. The sequence continues at coordinate 30,782,161 of NW_026652297.1, read as the reverse complement.
AGGCGTGAGCCACCACATCAGGCCTTGCACAGGTTTTTACACTGGGAAATGCAGGTGCATGTCGTCTGACTGCATTGGTTCACGCTTTTCCTCCCACTTCCATTGCCCTATCCATTTCATTTTGGAACCCAGATACTTCGGTTCCAAAATGAAATGGATAGGGCAATGGAAGTTTGCCTTGCAACAATTGACACAAATCACAGAGCATCAACTTCGTACTCTTGATACAGTGCTAGGTGAGGGAAGATGGGATGGGGGCAGGAATCTGGCCAAGGTCTAGGCCACTCCTGCTGCTTAGAAGTTAGAAGCAAGGAGATGAAAAAAATGCATGTGCAAAGAGAGTGATGCAAGACAGCAGAGCATTGAGACCTCACTGCGTGGTTGGCACAGGTGGTGGCAGCCAAATCAGGGGTCATCAGGGAGGGTGAAGAAGTAGGCTTTGGGGGCAGAGCAGGGAGGAGAAGGCTTAGACAGGAACAAACAAGAGATGTTCTTCAAGTTTCAGGCAGAAGCAAAGCCATTCCTGGAGCTGGGAACCAAAACTGTGTGGTAGTTGAAGTTCTCTGTTCATGGACTTTCTACCACTGAGCTGGTTACACCTTCCCCAGGACAGGTCGCAGTTACTCCAGGGGTGAGGGGGCCACCCCATACCACAGTGCTGGGGTTGCACTTTTCTCATGGGTTCCCAATGACACCCCTCCCCCACTGCTTTCCTCCAAGGCATTTGGCATCTTTTTTTTTTTTTTTGTGGTGGCCTCCCAGTGTCATTAGGCAAGTCAAAGGTCATCGGTCTAGAAATTGACACACTTGACCCATTTCCTTTCTGCGCTGGACCGGGAGTCTGGAGCAGCTCCCCCTGGGACCACGTGAAGGGCTTGTAGCCGAGTCTTCAGTGCTTTCTTCCCATGAGGTGTATAATTCGATATTTATTGCCTCTCTCCCCAACAAGGTCTATGGTGCCACTGGGATCCATTCGGTAAAGAATGCTGATCCCCTTTATGAATTTTTGATGGCGGAGGAGGAGCTTTGGAGGCCACTGGGGGACCTTGTGAAATGGAAATGTTTTTTCTTTTTGATCTTTCTTTTTCTTTTCTTTCCTTCCTTCCTTTCCAGCACACTTACCATTGTTGCAATGTCTGGACTTCTCTGAATGTCAGTGTGTACTCTCTTTAAAAGAATGAAGAATCATAGTTCTTTAAAGCAGCAGCCTCAACACCTCCTTACACATTTAACTGTGTTTACAACAACAGTGGAAACTTTATTCAGGAAGAGAGATGTTCAGGTCAAGAAACAAAAATTCAAAATAAAACAGAGCAACAAATAAGGTTCACTCTGGAATGGGAGAGGATAAAGGATGCCCCTCCCACCCCCGCTGTTCCGTTTTTTGGTGGTCTGAGGGGGTAGCACTCAAGGGACTGAGAGAGTCAGGATCTGTATTTCATTGCTGAGAATTTGACAGCTACAGTGCAAAGCAATACAGTCCTGCTTTTTATTAGCCTGTGTGAGTCCAGCACAGAATGAAGCTTTTTTTTTCTTTTCATTTTTCAGAGGTAGAAGTTTTTGCCAAACTATGAGATGATTTAACCACAATTTCCTTCCTGAATTTTTTTTTTTCTAAAAGGGGGAGGGGATGGTTGGGTGGGTGTTATTGTTTAATAAGATTTAAACAGGGTCTCTATTTTGTGGCCGGAACAGCCTTTCATGCCCTTTATCTGTACTGGGATTTCAGCTGGGTTTTTATTTTGGTGACATATGGCCCATCGTATAATAAAAAGAGACGAACCATTCAGATTTAATTTGAGTGGCTAAGGACGTCAGAAGGGCTGCAAGGGGAGGCTGTACCTGAGCTTCCATTTGTTTAAAAAAATTGTACAGAGAAGTTGAGAAGGTGACTTTTGGAATTAGTTTGGTTTGGAGGCATTAAGTCCCAGATCAAGAGAGAAGGTCAATTTGTAAGTTTGGGAGATATGCCAGCCCTGCTCGCTCTTTTATTGGAGAATTGCCTGTGGGGCCTTTCAGAGTATCTGCCCTTCAGGGGTCCTGTGTTCCACCTGCTTCCCCCTTAAACGGGGAAATGGGCTTTTAAAAATATTACGCAGCACGCCACAGCCATCTCCTGATCCGAATGCCGTGTGGCATGACACAATGTGACTCGAGGGCCGGGGGCAGGGCGAGGGTTTGCAGCTGCCACACGGAGCTCATCCAGTGCAGGGTCTGTTTCTTAGCCCAGTGTGCAGTTCCCTTGGAGGACACCGCCCACCTGGCCTCCACGTACCCCTGGCAGCCTGCCCAAATCTCTCCTTTCACCCCCAAACACTGTCGTGGAAGAAATGCTTTTTGCATCTGTGGGACACACAGCAACTTGTGATGGTTTTGTGGGCTTTGAGTGTGACAACGACAGAGCCAGCAGAGAGATTCGTGCAGCCACACAGGAATCTCACCATCATTTTCTATGTGGATCTTTCACAAGGGTGTGTGTTCAGATGAGCTACGGTATTCGGAGAACCCTCCGTGTTACAAGATTAAGGGTGCTGCGTGGTTTAAGCAGCCCGTTTTCCAGCCTGAAGCCACTGCAAGCTGCAGAGTGAACCAACCTGCACCATCACCTCCCCCCTCCCCAATGTCAGACCTGTTATTTACCTTCCATGTCATAATGCACATCTTTGGCATCATCTTTTACAAGCTTTCATTACTGCATGGATTGTGTCCACTGTGCACCGAAGGGCCCCTTTGTGTTGCTTCTGATTAACTGCAATGACAGCGTTTGATACTATTCCATGTGCCGGAGGAAGGCGCTTTGGTTATGTTTCCTTGCGCAAAGCACATGCCATGGCGGGGTTGAGTGTTGTGGGGGTCCCATTTCCTAGGTGTGCTGAGGTTCTGAACCTGCAGCCAGAGGGCGAAACGCACCTTTCCTCTTTCATTCATGTGGGGCTCAGGAGGGCTGCACCTTGTTTTCTTTAGCTCCCAGAGGCAGCTTGGTTTGGACCATTGCTGCGATGTCCCTCATCGCCATCATGGGATAACCAGGATGGCCATCTCAGCCGCTCTCCTAGCCAGCTGCCAATAGCATTCCTGATTTATTTGCAGCAACTTGGAGATCCGCTGCTAACAGCCATCTTGATGGGAAACAGCACTATAATTGCTTGGGGAGAAAGGCAGGCATTTAGCAGTCGTAAAAGAAAATCTGCCCACCACCAAACCAAATGCCGCTGTTCTCCTTCCATGTGGCAGCCAGGTTACCCCCACCCGAGGCCTCTCAAGGTGGGCCTGGGGCTTCCCTGGCTTTTTAATCCTCTCCGTTTTGAATCTGGGGTTTGCGTGATTCTTTCTTGTTCCTTTTGGGGTAGACCGAGCACATGGGGAGGGGGCTGCAGTATTCAATGCATGTTTTCTGGGGCTTCCAGTGTGACGAGGGTTCGGTGACAGGAGCTTCTGACGGGCTCTGGGGCTGCCCAGCCGCCTGTGACCACAGTTGATCAGCTGCGGGTTTATGGTGCTATCTCCCTCTTCAAAGTGACAACGGGATAGGGCCAAGAAAAAAAAAATTACAGTAAAGCTCAAGTCAAACCAAAAGTCAGGCTAGAGGGGAAAATAATGAAATAATAATGATCCCTAACTTTTCCCCCTTCTGTGGGCGTCACAGATGTTGCTTTCTTCCCTCAGGTACTCATGTTATCTTAGTCTCTGTCTACAGTCCCCAACTCACCTTATATTTCTGTAGCCAGGAAAATGTGTCTTTGACACATGTCATAGAAGAAACTGTCAGCCAATAGCATTTGTACATGTGCACTTCGGGCAAGGAAGTCAAAGCTGACTTGGAATGAACCCTGTTCATGCTAGGGGTCAGATCAGAGAGGACCACCACTTCCTTGTCCGGGAACAAAGGCGTAACTAGCTTGTTTGAAGGAGGTGCTTTCTTCATGCTCCTGACTTCCTTTATTTCTCTTCTTCTTCCTCCTCTTGCTCTTCTACTTACCTTCTTCTATCGTGGTCAGAACATAGCTGGGGGCGAGAGAGAAGATTGAGGGTTTTGTGGCTTGGCAAATCAATGATCACTCCTCATGCATTTATCAAGCACCCCTTGTAGAAAATGTGCAAAATCACAGGCCCTACCTCCTTTAACTGGGGGAAGGAAGCTGTGCTTGATAGAGGAATTGGGTTCAGCTGGGCTGAAGTGTCTACTGCTCTGTCCAGGATTAAATGAGATAAACTATGGGGAAGTACCTGACCCGCTGGGGGCATGCAATGTGCATGTATTAAGGGGATAGCTCTGAGACCCCGCCCTGCCCTTCACTGCACCCCGAGCCACCTCTCCCTTGCACAGAGGTACCTGATAGTCAGAGATCCGTGCCAGGGAATGAGGGCAGGCTCTGGGTTTGGAAATGCCTCTGCTGTATTCCCTAATCAGATCTCAGTCAGATAACAGCTCAGACCTGGGAACATGAGATTTTAATGTGAAATGAATAAGTACCCTGAGACTGAAACTTGTCACTGCTGCACATCTGGAATCACTTACAGCTGGGTAAATTCACTGGGAGCTGCAACTCAAGAGAACATGGAGTTTAAAAGGAGGTGCACAGCGCGTTCCTTTTAATGTCTAAACAGTCTGATGTTGACAAGCCTTTCACATTAACCCCAAAGTGGCAAAGTTTAAACCCTTTATTATCCGATTCTGTTTGGCAAATCATTTAGAGGCTTAAGAGTCCGTGTTTACTGGGAAAAGGCCAATCTTTATTTTTGTCTTCTTCCAACACAAGCAACCCTAATGTATACACATTTATGTTTACTTAGAAGGTTTAAAAGACCTTCAGCATTAAGTGAGAATCAGGCTAGAGAAAAAAATTTTTTTTTTTTTAAAGCCCCTCATCTCTTTAGAATACAAAAGGCATGAGCCTTGCAAACTCTGGAAACTATATCAGATTAACAAATAAGTAAAGAAGAAATACAGGAAATCGTTTCCAAATATTATTAGTCCTCAGTCGAAATATACTGTGTCTTGGCAGCTCACCCCAACTCTGTGTCATTTTCCTAAGGATTTGCCCAGAATGTTATGAGTGACTCTAAAGACGGTGAATGGTAGTTTGGGTTCTATAGGGGACTACAAAATATTATGGAAGTTAGAAAGCTTAACAGTCGAGCAGTGCTTAATAACCATCTATTGGACCTGTTTCCCAATTGGCAAAATTTTACGGATCTCCATTACAGCACGTGAAAGAACATGGAAAAAGACTGCAAGTGGTTTCAAGACCTAGATTCAATAATAATTTAATAATTTTAACCACATCCATGAAAAGCGATGAAGATATTTTAATTCATCTTCATAAAATGCATGATGCAAGAAAGTTGAATTTTTAATTTTCATTGGAGGAAGGTTTTCATAGTAATTGAATTTATTATTTTATTTTAAAGAAGACCCCAAACTAACAACATGGGTAAATCTGACTCTACAGAGGGGATCTCTGTGGACGTTTCTGGCATTGGTTTGAATCCTATGGAAGAAGTTCATAAACATTAAGATTGCAGCATAGTTTTGACCACAGCTGTTCATCCTTTAGATGTAATTTTTAACTTTTCTTTGGCAGCTGCTCAAATTCAAATCTGAAATCACCAGTTATCAGCTTTGCTGAAACAGAATTTTCAGATTCTCGGATAATTTTCTGCCTATTAACCCTCCCCAGTAATTGTGTGCACTGTGTCAATTTTTACCACTCAGGATACTGTAGAGTTACGGTAGAAATGAAAATAAAACTTTTAAAAATGTTGCTTGGGAACATAAATACTCACTTAACATAATCCTGCAGGTTTGGGTTAGGCAAGCAAAAGATGAAAGACTCTTAGAATCTTGTTTATACAAAAATATTTCCTATAGCACAGTTTTTAAAACTGAAAATGAAATCAGGCTCTGTACATTTCAAATATTTCGTTTAATAAAGCCAGTGCATATGATCAGCATATTAATAACCTGCAAAGCATATTATTCAACTTATAAAGGCTTAGCTGTCTACTTAACCCTGTCGCACTATTTAACCTGGAAAAATGTACATCTGAATTTTATCCTAAAGAAGTGATAAGAAAGGAATCTGATATTGCTTTCAGTGTCTGTCTACATTACATTATGTGCCTGTGGTGTGTTTTACTGAGACCGTTGATTCTGTACCAACTAAACTTCATCGAGAATGAAACCTCCAAGGCCTTTGCAGTTTTGCATGATGTAAACTGCTGTCAAATTTGAAACATGTATCGTTTCTTTCATTTTCCCCTGTAGTCGCTGCTCACCCGGGCTGAGCAGAGGATGTGATTTTCAGCGCAGTAGTTCCTGTGTTAACAGGAGCTTCTGAGGCCAGGATGTGAAGTTTCATTTTATTTTTTCTGACTTGGGTGTACGCTGTTTTAGGAGTGGGGTTTCGAGCCGAGGCTGCAACTGCTTTAACTTTGTGGTCTCTGATTAATCTCTTTGCTTTGTGTTTCTGGTAGAAACACCACCACCACCAAAGGTAACGCTTATTTGAGAAATTGATGTCAGCTTAGTAACAAGAGGGGCGGGGCAGCCGGTAGCTTGATTGTTCTGGATGAGCTATCAGGGATCTGCTGGGAATACTGGTGCTTTGACTCTGATGGCCCTCAAAGTGCTGAGTGTGGAAAATGGGAAGTCTCCCCGGATCTCAAAATGCACAGGATGTCAGAAAAATGCAGTTCTTGGAAAACTGTGTTTTTTTGGCTAGAGTAGGATGGGGGGCAGGGGGAGTTTGGCAGGAAGGAAAGCAGGGACTCATAATTATTTTGCCGTCCAAGTTCCAGTGTCTTTATTGTTACTATATTTGTATATTGTCAGAAATAGTTTTTAAAATACTAACTAAAATATGTTTTAAATCACTTAATTGAAGAGCAAAATTCTAACTCAGTTGTTTGTTTAGTCCACACCACATTAAAAGTTCAAACTAAGATTTTACCAAGTTTTCTGGCTCTAGGCACTAATTGATAGCTAAATCAGCTTTTCCCAATCAGGTAAAAGGATAGAAGTTTTCACTTTGATAACTGGGATACTTCTCCAGCAATTCTTTCAGCTATAGTCAGTACAAGGAGATACAGTGTACTTGGATCAAATCTTTCATTTACTCTTACTTTCTGGGGATGGTCAGGCCTGCAGGATGAAGTCACTGGTTGCTCAAATCAGCAGTGGGATGACAGGAAGTCAGTGGGAGATGCTGGCAAGAGCACTAGGTGAGGAGTCTTGGGTCCTGGAGCCTGGTCTGGTTTTGCCCACTCCATGTGTGACCTGTGCCACTTCCCCTTGGTGCTTAGTGAGCTCATCCGTAAAATCAGTCAGACAACATGATCTCACCTGCCTCTTCCTACCCTAAAATTTGCGTGTTTGGTAAGAACTGTAAAATCTTTTGCATTGTTTTCATTTGGAATTCTCATAGACAGAGATGTGGTGCTCAGACCTCACATTTTCTGGAAATGAGCAGAAAGCCCTGTAGGTTTTCTAATAGAAATGAAAAGCTTAGGCTGGGTGTGGTGGCTCACACCTGTAATCCCAGCACTTCGGGAGGCTGAGGTGGGCGAATTGCTTGCTCCCAGGAGTTTGAGATCAGCCTGGACAACATAGTGAGACCCTGTCTTCATAAAAAATACAAAAATTAGCCATTTGTGGTGGTGCATACCTGTTGTCCCAGCTACTAGGGAGGCTGAGGTGGGAAGATCGCTTGAGCCCAGGAGGTGGAGGCTGCAGTGGGCCATGATCGTGTCACTGCATTCCACTTGGGCAACAGAGTGTGACCCTGTCTCAAAAAAATAAAAATAAAAACAAAAGAAAAACAGACTAGCTTCAAGGGGGAAAAACAATCTAACAAAGCAGACAGATTTGAGGATGGAAATGTGATTTGAGAGTTGTTTGTTTTCTTTTAAGTTAACTTTTATTAAAATGTAGTTTGCATTTTTAAAAAGTTAAATTTGTTCCATTGCTGGTTTTGCACACCTTTGGAAATACCACCTCCTCCTAAATTTTCAAAGGGAAGTCAAAAATATTGCTTAACTGTGCATTCAAGCCAGTCCAGTGTGGTAGGAAACAGAAGATCTGCCCTGTAAATATGATCCAGATTAGAACAACATCAAAGACACTGAAACGGCTTCAGTAATATTCTGTTTAAGGGACTGAGGCTGGGCAGGGGAAAGAAAGGTATCTAGCTAAAAGGATGGAATCAGCATTTAAAAATCCCTAAATACATATCTTAATGTTAACTTTTTTATTTTTTTAAGTCTGCCCAAGTTCATATTTACCTGAGAGACCAGTTGGCACCTAAGGACAGCCTACTTCTCTCAGGTAAATAACAAACACTTTGCAGGTCGCCTAATTGTGTTCCATACCCTGGAAACTGCAGGCCTCCTGGGTAAATACTGTGCTTTGGAAACTCAATGAAAAAGGAACACAAAAATGTGCAGTCCAGCTACAGCCCAGGGCAGAATCTGCAGAGGAAACCAAAGCTCCTGCTCTTGGAGTGGGACAAGGGTGGGTGGGAGGTGGGGAGAGAAGGACTTATTTTGAAATGTAAGGCAAGTTCAAACATGATTTATGAAAAAGGTGATTTTCAAAAAAAAAAAAATAAGCCAAACTACATTGTATTGCATATTGTACCTGCTTGTTTTCATACGAAATATTGTCTCCCCTAGTCTTTGAAATACAGCTTATATTGCCTGTGATTTTACACATCATGGCCCACTCGGCCCCCATCACCCCCATGTATACTTTGAGCGTGGAGCACAGTGCCTGGGAACATTGGGCGTGGGTCCCAGCTTCCTCATCTTCCTGTGTGACCCTCAGCAAATCGCTTTTCCTCTCTGGCCTCCATTTTGTTGGTCTGCAAAATGAGGCAGGGGTTTCCATAGTCTCTTAAATCCTTTTTTTGCTCTGACAGTCTATGAAATAATCCAGGGATTTTGCGTCAGGCTTAAAAGCCGTTATGTGCCCATTAGAAGTAATCCTACGCTGCCCACCCAGATTCTAAACTTTACTTCCACTGATGACAGGGGTGGGTCATTTGATCCTCCCAAACCACACCGCATCCCCCTCCAAAATATACCACCCCAAAGCCACCCTCAAAGGAAGGTGCTGTTTGCTGAAGGAAGTCAGAGGCAGCTCTTCCCATCTCAGACCCAAGGCGAGGGACGGTGCCTCCCTCAATCCCTGGTCATGGGTGGACCAAGGTTGTAATTTTTGGCTCCCTCGGCCTCTGTGAAGGAGGGGACCTTGTGATCCATGATTGCTGTCATCAGGGAGAGCCTGTCTGACTTGAGGCCTGGAACGCCCCCTTCCAGGTCAGCATGTTCCTCTCTGTTGATTTCTGCAGCCTAGCTCTCCCCTTTGCATTCCCAGGAGCAGCCACGCAGTCCTCACTCTCTGTCCAGGATCCTTGTCTCTTGTCAGCTGGAGCCAGCTCTGCCACCCCCTTGCAGAGCACCAACCTTTTGATTTAACTTTATTTGCCGCAGCAGGACTATCACCGAAAGGGGAACAATGCGCCCTGGCCATCTGGCCCCGGCAGCCCGAGGCGCCCAGCCTTGCAGCCCAGGGTTCTTGGAGAGGCCGCTAGAGCTATAGAGCAGATTCCCACCAGCCTCCATAGACGGGTGCCCTATTTTTGTTTTTTTGCAAATCAACCTTTTAAAATCCAGATGCAGGCTATAGGCAGTGACTGAGAAAAGCATAAATAATACAGCAGGCTTAGCTCGAGGGAAAAAAAAACACAAAAAGGTGTATCTATCATTATACTTAGCCAGTAACAAGCCAAAGATAAAGTTTTGTGTTTTTTTTTTTCTTCCCCGTGACGCTTAAGCAAGTGTGACAGGCATTAACCTATCAATATTAGTGAGTGATTTAAAATACCAACCAACATTTGCCTGCAATAATTTCTGTTGTAAACGACTCCTTCTGGGCCCTCCTACCAATAATTTAGCGCTCATAAATCAGAACCCAGAGCGGGGTGCTTGGCTCTTGCCCTGGGCAATTCTTGAGGTCTTTTTTTCGGGGGTGGGGTCTGGAATCCAGTCACACTGTAGTGTTTCCCTCTTGTCCCCGCTACCACCTTCATACGGGGCATTAAAGAGAACAAGGGCTGCAAAATGAGACTGAACTCTGTTGCCCACGATGTCTCCGAATTTTATTCTGGTGACAGGAGGTATTGGCTTCTTTTTTCATCACTCTTTCTGGACACACTGCCAAGGAGTTAAGCTGGCTTTTGGTGGGAGGAATTCCATCTAGATTTTTCCACATTAGCCAGGTGTGTTGGAAGGTCCACTCCGAGAAGGGAATTTTTGTTGAGGTGAAACTGCTAAGAGTGGAGGTTGCTGGGTGTGGTGGCTCATGCCTGTAATCCCAGCACTTTGGGAGGCTGAGGCAGGAGGATCACTTGAGCCCAGGAGTTCAAGACCAGCCTGGGCAACATAGTTAGACCCTTCTCTACAGAAAACATAAAAAATATTAGCCAGGCATGGTGGCATGTGCCTGTAGTCTCAGTTACTCAGGAGGCTGAAGTGGGAGCGTTGCTTGAGCCCAGGAGTTTAAAGCTGCAGTGAGCTGTCATCATGCCACTGCACTACAGCCTGGGTGACAGAACAAGATCCTGTTTCTAAATATATAATAAAATAAATAAAGCGGAGGTTGCAGATACAAGAACAAGAATAGAGGGAGAAGAACAGCAGCAGTGAGTGACCCAGCATGAGGGGCGCAGGCACAGGGAAGTAAGGGGTGATAGAAAGTTCTGGACAAGGAATAATGCAAGCACCAACCTGGCCAGAACCAGCAGACCTCATTTCTGCAGGCTGCATCCTTCTGACCCACATTCTGGCCCGCAGAGGCAGCTTGGGTACAGTCATGCAACCAAATAACATACCCACTTCAAGGAAGGTAATTTCTTTAGAGTTAAGAGATTTATTAGGGGAGCCTGAAGAGTGGGGAGGGGGTTTTGGGGAGGGACTGAGACCCATCTGGTTTGTTGTGGGTCTTTTTTTATTAGAAGAGAAAAAAAAATCGCTCTGTGGGTTCATATGTCTAAGGAGAGCTCAATTAAAGTTATTTGCTGGAGCTTAAAATATGCCCGCACCTGCTTCAGCGCCAGGCTCCGAGACCGACACATGCTCCCAGAAGGCAGAGCAGATGAAGGCTCCTGTCGAGGCGAATGGAAGAGCAGGGGACAGACTTTCACTTATGCTTTTGGTACCAGCCTAGGATGGGGATGCCAGCAAGCAAACTGGAGCAGCATCCTGGTTCATCTGGAAACCAGAGCCTGTGGTCAGCCCTGCCTGGCTGCAGCCCTCTGCAACTGCCTCTCTGGGTCAGAAGGATCCTTCTCTTTCTAAGCAGACTAGAAAGAATAGATCCAGCAGAGGAAACGACATAGACAGACTGCATTACCTTAACCAAGTCACTTGCATCTCTGGGTGGCCCTTTCCTCTTGATACTAGGAAGGTCATAAAATCTGTTCCAAAGTTCTGTGGTGAGGATAATAAATAATAATGGCTAACATTCGCCATGCATCAGGCACTGTGCTAAGCCTGCCTTACCCATCATCTGGTTGACTTTTCACCGCAACCCGAAGAAACGGATATTGCTGTCAGGCATGGCAGCATGTGCCTGTAGTCTCAGTTACTCAGGAGGCTGAAGTGGGAGGGTTGCTTGAACCCAGGAGTTCAAAGCTGCAGTGAGCTGTGATCGCGCCACTGCCCTCCAGCGTGGGTGATAAGGAAACTGGTGCCTGGATCCATCTGACCCCAAACCTGAGCTTTGAACAACCCTGCCTCAAAGGAGACTCAAGAGTGAGAAAGAAATTCCAAATAATACAACGATAAATTTACTATGCCCTAAGATGGGCTCTAGTGAAGCAAACACGCTCTCATTGAACATGCTCTTTGCCCTGTTACCATCTCAGTTTAGAAAGTGTCCTCCCAAGATGGGTGATCCATGGATGTGGGTGCTGCACTGCCTGTCTCCCAGGAGGGAGTCCAGACCTGGAGGAACTCAGAAGGTTCAGCGGGCCTTCACCCCTGTTCTCAAAAGCACAGGAGAACCCTGGAGACAGGAGTCTCCATTATCTTCTATTTTCTGAAACAGGTGATTGATCTCAGCCTCCCTTTCTAGCTCTCAGGGCTTGATGAATTCTTTTATTCTTGATTCCTAGGCTTTGCACAAGAAATGGAGCCAGTTTTAGACACTAAGGAAGGAATTCACAAATGGGACAGAGAGGAATTTGCTGACTCTCATTGATAGAGTTTGTCATTACACAGACCTGAACCTAAATCTTCTTAGACAATTCCTCTTTCGGGGTTTCACTTTGAGATGTCTTAAGAAAAGTTGTCTCCAATGTGGGGGAGATAATCCAGAGATCAATGACCATTAATCTCCATTTGAAGAGGACTTTCTGATTGTGTGATTCACTGAGATTCTTTGTTTTTTTTAATCAAAAAAAATTTTCTTTACCATTTTAAGTTTTTTAAAAAAATTATTTGTGGTAAAATACACTTAACACCTTAACCATCTTTAAGTGTGCAGTTCAGTAGTGCTAAGTACATTATTGTGCAGCCATCACCATCATCCAGCCTCAGAACTTTCACCTTACAAAACTGACACTCTGCCAGGCACGGTGGCTCGTGCCTGTCATCCCAGCACTCGGGGAGGCCTAGGCGGGCATATCACTTGAGGTCAGGAGTTCAAGACCAGCCTGGCCAACACAGTGAAACCCCGTCTCTACTAAAAATACAAAAATTAGGTGTGGTGGTGCATGCCTGTAATCCCAGCTACTGGGAGGCTGAGGCAAGAGAATCACTTGAACCCAGGGAGGTGGAGGTTACAGTGAGCTGAGATCATGCCACAGCACTCCATCCTGGGCGACAAAGTGAGAATCCATCTCAAGCAAACAAACAAACAAAATCCCCTCACAATCTGTACCCATTAAAAAACAACTCCCATTTTCCCCTCCCCCCAGCTACTGGCAACCACCATTCTGCTTTCTGTGTCTATGAATTTGACTGCTCTATGAACCTCATGTGAGTGGGATTATACAACATTTGTTTATATCTGGCTTATTTCACTTAGCATAATGTCCTCAAGGCTTATCCATGTTGTAGCGTATGTCAGAATTTCCTTCATTTTTAAGGCTGAATACTATTCCACTATACAGTTATACCATATTTTTCTATCCTTTCATCTGTTGATGGACACTTTAGGTTGCTTCTACCACTTGGCAATGGTGAATCGCACTGCTTTGAACATTGTACAAATGACTCTTCAAATCCTGCTTCCAATTCTTCTGGGGAGATAGATACCCACAAATGGAATTGCTAGATCATGATTCACTGAGATTAAGTAGCTGTGAAGTGTCCTGTCCTTCATTAAATAGCCCACCTATGTGCAGAAAAAATACTGACTGCAGCCTACACTTTGGAGACATTTAAAAAGTTTTTATGCTGATTCTTTCAGTTAAGCTGCATACTGTAAGTGCACATTGTATGCATGTATAAACTCTTGAGTACATGTTGTGTGTATATATGCTGTAAGTATACATACTGTAGTAAGTGCTTTACCTGGCTACTGGAAACCTCATTTAATCTTCTCAATGACACTCCTATTTGGCAGGTTCTATTCTTACCTTTGTTTTATGTGTGAGTGTCCTGAGGCTGAGAGATTAAGAAATTTGCCCCAGTTTTAAGTGGAGGAACATAAACTCAAACTTAGGCATTCCGACTCCAGAGCTGCAGTCTGAATTGCTACTCTTTGCTGCATTCGTGGAGACAGAGTAAGGAAACTAGTCCTTCAATCCATCCTCACCCTCGCCCCCAACACACATAGATTTATGATTTTTTGATTTGACAATGGTGTGAAAGTGATATGCATTCAGTAGAAACTATACAAGTTCCCATACAACCTTGCTGTTTTTCACTTTCAGTACAGTATTCAATAAATGACATGAGCTATTCAACACTTTATTATAACATAGGCTTTGTGTTAGATGATTTAGCCCAACTATAGGCTAATATAAGTGTTCTGTACACATTCAAGGTAGTTTAGAGTAATAAGCTATGATGCTCCCCAGGTTGGATGTATTAAATACATTTTTGATTTGTGATATTTTCAATTTATATTGAATTTATTGGGATATAACCCCATTGTATGTTGAGGAGCATCTGTACATGGATCCAATTCTCTACCCACAAAAGAGCTCCGTTTTTCTTTGTATCTTCTAAAACTTAGCTACAGATTTTCAAGCTCTTGCCTTAGCCTCTGTTCTTAGCAATGGTTTAATAAACATATTTCATCTTTTCCTTTCCTGCCTCTCCCAATGTCAGTTCCGCTCTAGCAACATGCTGTGTGAACCATTAGTTGGAGGTTTGATTTCCCAAATACATAGACCCATCTGCATTTCATTGCATCATCTCTGATGATGAATTAATTCATTAGCCTCCTTCTCTCCATTTATTGTAGCAGCATCCATGGCAGCTTTTCCAGGGTTACTTCTATGCATTGTTGACATTGGCTCTAGGATTTATATATGTTCAGGGATGGTGTCTGGGCAGGCCCTCTAGTGACAGTCTATAGAAAAGAACTCTGGCCAACCACGTGGCAGGAAGGGCACCACAGCTTGTTGTGGCTGTAGCTTTGTTGCCTTGGTCTGGAGAATTTCTCCTTGCCTTCTCATACACCCCAGCATGCTGGCTATCTGGATTTGGAGAGAAAGGTATGTGGGCTGCCTGGCTTTATTGGCTCTCTTATCACCCAAATGGCAAGAAGGTTTGCAACAGGAGAAGGCAGGAAGATCAGGCTCAGTCTTTTCTGAGGAACTCAGAGAGGAGATGGGCCGAGGCATGGTCTCATTAGGATTTTGAGAAAGAACTCGGGCTTGTTCATGAAGACAGTTCAGAAACCTCCGTCCTATACTTTATGTAATAGAATAAAGCCCCCTTGGAGTTAACAGCAAACCTCTCAGATTGCATTTACCTTCTTGCATCTACGGTTCCCTTTCTTTGTGCCTAAGTAGATATGCTATTGTTGTTTGCAAGGGTGCGGATGAAGGTAGAGTCCAGGAAGTGATTTCCTCTGAGTCCCAGGAGCTTCTAGGAACAGGCTTGGGATGGTGTGGGAAGAGAAGGGAAGAAAACCAGTGCCCTGCAATACATTGCAACCGCACCCCTCCTTCCTTCAGGAGCAAGGTTGAGTGACTTTTGCCAAATACACCTGTTCTTAAATTGCCTGGTGATGAATCAAAATCTCAAAAAGCCTAGGCAGCCTCATCCCTGACTCGGAAAACCATGGATCATCTCTAAGCCTTTAGATGCTTTGTCTCTAAAGCCTCAGGCCTTGAGCAAAAGCCCTCTTGCCCTTTGAGAAGGAGCCAGCCTGGCCCGGAGTTGGGTCAAACGCATACCTCTGGCTGGATGGCTGAACATTACCTGTCCTTTTTTTTCTTCAACTTCTCCCACCTTGCACTGTTGCAGCCTATGCCCCAAATGATCACTTGGGTGAGAGATTCCTTGTTCATAGAGTGCAGAGGCCAACTGCAGTCAGGGTAACTGAGGGCAGGATGCACTTTGTTGATGCCCTGGCAGAGAAAATTGCAGCTTTGCTGCCCTCGGCCAGGTACAGATTGTTGGGGTTCACTCTGCTCTACTTGATCTGCTGTTTGCTGTTCTAGTAAATGCCCTCCCCATCTTTCACTCTGGGAGAGCTGTGGCAACTGCCTCAAGAGGTGACTCTAGGGCCCTACAATGAGTTCATGGGTGAGGAATATCTCCTTCAGCAAGGGACCCTAATGTCTTCTGGTGGCCTTCATAGCAGTGGTCCACCCTTGTGTCTTTAGTTGGAATGGCAGGGATCAGACTACCCACAGTCAGTTTGAGTTGGTACCATCTCTGGTATCTGTCATCTCCTGCTGAAAGTTGACAGATAGGATTTCTCCCTGAGTGCGTGCTCACGTTTGCTACATTCACTTTTCACTTCATATGTTATTTTTGGCAACCGAGAAAATATAGAGGACTCTCAATCTCCAAAGTTGTTAGCATTTCCATGCACACTGGATTTAGACTCAGCCTTGCCCTTGTTGGTGAGCTAGATGAGATCAAAAGCACCCCAAATCTGCATATAAGCAAAGCAGTCTAACCAAGATCTGTGAGTGAGCGCTTTTAATGTTGCTCAACAAAATATGTTACACAAAATCGTGTAGACTGAATAGGTACTTTGAGTTCCAACAAAGTAAAGCAAAGTAAACATTGCTCTTATGGGAAATAAAGTTCTATGTGGTTAGGGGCAGGGCTGTGATTAATTCAGTGGCAATGAAAAGTCCATGAAAATATAGTAAGGTTACTGACTCTGCTTGAGAAACAATTTAATATCTGCTGTGTATTAAATATATGTGTGTATATATATGTTTTAATACCAAATAATGGGTGGTGGGAGTACTGGTATTTCTCATCTTTAATTATAAATTAATGTGCTGATGCTCTAGATATCATAGCTCCATCAATTATTGATACTGACCTCACTACAGAAATCAGTAAGGAAAACAGAGTGATGAAAGGCAGCACTGAAGAGAGAGGACTAAGTTTCTATGACAGTCCCTCTGTGTGTGCACGCATGTGCCTGTGTGCAAACATCTGCATGTGTATGTACATATAGATAACTCAGTTTACCTTTACAATAATTATCTACTGAACTGGAGAGTTCTCAGAGCTCTTGGACTGTAGCCTTGTCCAAAGTGCATGCCTTCATAATGTGCCTTTTAACGTTAAATGATTTTTAATATTCTACATATGGTTTCATGGTTTTAACTCTCCTCTCTGGGAATGAACAGGGCTGTGGTATTATGATGAATAGTGGACTGTGTCCAGGACACCCACTTACTTCCCTACATATCAAACATGTGGCGCTCCCATTAAACATGGAACTGTCTCTAGAGATTACAGTTGTCCTATCTAATCCAGTCCTGTTTTGTTCCCTCGACCCAGATTGAGAAGGATACATTGTTCTCATACATTCTTTTTTTAATTAAATGTGGTGGATATGTCACATCCATGAAATATTCCAGGTCTGTTTTCACATCTGTGGTCATTTTCTCCTCCTCTCCTTCCATTTGGTTTTTTGGAAAGAAAACCAACCCTAAATGTATACTTGGATTAATTGATTGGTTGTGTGCAATTTGCCAGGACAGTTTAGATATGATCTTAATTTTTTGTTTCTAATCCCAACAGAATGTTCTCTGTTGCTGCTCTTTGCAGACACTCACTGAAGCGCTCGTCATTCCTGTCCAATGATTGTTTGAGTATGATATTCTTATTCAAATTGGTTCATCCAAATTCACTTTTCCCTCCCCTTGTACTGGGGTGTGCAAGAGGACCTTTAGGTGCGGGGTATGCCTGTGTGTGTCTTAAGTTTTAATTGCTGGGATCATTTGCTAATTGATCCTATTGATACAAAGTACTGTTAGGAGCCTTCTGTATAGACAGTGCTTCATCAGCAGCAAGGAAACTTGATATCCCATAAAATTCTCCATTCAATTATAATTTTAAAATACTGGAGTAAACTCCTAGCAATTCACAAGAGGCTAAACTAGAGCCCCATTAGAAGGGTACTACAAGTAAACATTATTAATTATAAAAAATTGCCTAAATTAGATTTTTTTCACACCTGCTTCTTGCTTAATTAGCTAGCAATCCACATATTCCATTCAATTGAACTCTTACTATTTATTCAAGCATACTTGACATTAACATACTGTTTGATGTTTGATATCCTCAGTTTTAATTTAACCACATGACAACAAATGGTGTTTATGAAATACCAGTGAGCTGGAAAAATATCTGCATTGTAGTTGCACATGGGAGTGAATAGAGAATTTTTCTTTTGGAAGGGCTTGATGGCAGTAAGAAAATGAGACCCTCATTTTGTTTGATTTTTGAATGTTTTCATTCCTGTTCTCTATCACACCCTGTAAGAGGGCTTTGGAAGGTCCTACAAGGACAGCACCGGGGCTTTGTTGCAATAATATCCTTGAGAGCATTAATGATGCAAAGAAGTATTGTGCACCTGCTGGCACTTGGGAAGAATTTTACAGAACTGCCCTTATATTAAAAATGCCATGGCCATTCTTTAGGGATTAAAGAAGAGGGCAGGTACATGAAGATCTTACAGCTAAATGGGGCTGTCTGGTATCAGGGAGGACAAAAATGAGATGCAGAGGCCAAAGGCTAGAAGTTGGCCATTATCAATGAGTCATTTTCCCTGTACCTTGGCTAAGCCAAGGTGACCAGGTAATTCCTGGGGTGGACCTGGCACTAAGGACCTCTTCACTGTGTTGCTTTCATATCTGAGAGTCCAAACTGATGCCCTTGAAAGGGATATCAGCAACAGGAATGGGATACACAAGTTCAACATAAACCTGCCAACAAAGGCCTTGGACTTGTTATTTGGAGACTCCCATGTCTAATTGGATTTATTCCTTAAACTTTTCCCCTGCCCCTCCAGAAGAGCACACGAGGGAGTTAGTGGTTGTGATTCCTGTCAGCCACTTTGTAATGCGAGTACCTTGCAATCTGGTGATGAAACTCAACTTGGAAAATTCCTTGGGCCAAAAGACAAAAGAGAAAATTGTCTCCATAATGTATTGATTCTGACTAATGACATAACTTGTTGTAGGGGATTTGGATTGATAGCCACTGGCTTGTCTCCAGTAAGACACCATGTCACATCTGACTCTGATCAAACTGTCTGTAAATCATTTTTAACTTGAGTCCTGTAGATTTTGTGTTCACACCACAACTATGGCTTGGGTTTGACATCATTATTCTTTGCTTGGACAGTCTTTGTTTAAGAGCCACTTAAAATTTTTGGCTGCTGGTGAATAGAGAAGCTTGTTAGCTGAGGAAAACATGTTGATGTCACACACTTGCAGGATTTTTTTTTTTTTTTTTTTTTTAATTTTGGTCAGGCTGTGTGGATCCAAGAAACTGTGTGGTGTTACCCGTAATAGATGGATGGCTTCAGGTTCAGAGGCTAGATTCAGATATGTCTGGATAATAGTTGGAAGTTGGAAGCCATCTCCTGGGACCCAGCATATTTACATCAAGGCTGATACTTCTTTCTTCTGGAGGGGCTTGTTATTCTGGGATGAACTTGTTATCCGAGACAGCCCTCTTTGCAACTGGGGTCCACAAAAAACCAGTTGTGTGAGAGAGCCACCACTACCAACACCCTGCACTCATATCACTTACAATCCTCAAGGAAATGGGTCTTGGATAGGATTTGGAATTAAGATTTAGACCCATTTTTTGCTTTTTTGTTTTACTCTTCATGCACAGGAACACATGAACTCAAAATATGTGTTTGAATGGAGAAAAAAACAAGTAAGACGTGTACGTGGCATTCAGAATGCACGTTGCTCCCCTCCTTGTTTTTGTGTTTAAATTAGGCTACTCTAATAAATATGTATTCCTTATGCCCAGGTCAGTTGGGCAATGGGTAGAAAGACGTTCTACAACTGTGGAAAATATGGTTTGGCTTATACGTTTTTTAAGGACAGTTTGGAGAAGCTGTAATCTCCAGAAAGATAATTTTATTAACAACGAGCTTTTAACTTGATAAGAATAATGGGAAATGAATTTTCCACCTGAAGGGGAATAGATACCTCTGTTTGGTTCATTTTCTACTGTGGGTGCCCCTGGTGCATGAGCCCCTTCCAAAAGGTCTCATATTTCATTTCTGTTAAAGAAAAATTCACAGTTTAGGAAAACCAGCATTATGAGGAGTCATCTCCAAGTTGGTGATTATTTGATTTTTTTCTTAAAACCTCATATTAGGGCTGGGCATGGTGGTTCACACCTGTATCCCAGCACTTTGGGAGGCCGAGGCGGGTGGATCATGAGGTCAAGAGTTCAAGACCAGCCTGGCCAAGATGGTGAAATGCTTTTCCTACTAAAAATACAAAAATTAGCAGGGCGTGGTGGCGGGTGCCTGTGGTCCCACCTACTCGGGAGAGTGAGGCAGATAATTGCTTGAACTTGGGAAGCAGAGGTTGTAGTGAGCCAATATCGCGCCACTGCACTCCAGCCTGGGCGACAAAGTGAGACTCCATCTCAAAACAAAAAACAAAAACCTCATATTTGAAGTGAGATTGGTTGAAATATCACATAAATAACAAATTATAAAATTTATTTTAATTACACCAGGGAAATGGAATTCCTATCTTTTACATTTAAATTTTATGCCTTCTGTTACAGAAAATTTTAAGACACATAAAAGTAGAAAGAATAATATAAATGATATGTACTGTATCATTCTAGCTTGTTTCATACACTGTCTTTTTGGTTTTTACTTGTTACTTTCCACTATTTTTCTTTTTCATGCATTTGTGCAATGCAATATAGGGTAAAATACATAGCTCTTCCCCACCATGTGCCATACCTACAATGAAAGCAGAGCCTTGGGGTGTGTTTTTGTATTGATCAGTATAGGTACTTGTGAATACATACATACTTAACACTTTATACACATATGGATAAACACATTTTTATATTTATGTGCGTGCATTTATATCAGTAGCATTATTCTCACCCACAGGTTTAACAGTCTAACACAGGGGAATTGAAAGAGATGAGGAAGATACCTTTAAGTGGACTTAATTAATTACATATTATAATCCGGTTTTCTAAAGAATTTAGCAGTGATTTGTCACTGTGAGAAATAATCCTGACCACCCCAACAGCTCCATCTCTTGAGACTTTTTGACGATGCTCTAGAGACGAAACAGCATCAAAGACCAAAGGCTCCTGAATATGCACAACAGTTTCAGTGGGCCATTTAATCTTTCATTAATTCATCTAGTTTGAGACGTATCTACAGGTGCCCCCAGCAAAGCAGGAAATGTATAGTAACTTGAACGTTTTCGCTGGGGCCCATATTGATTGTTGATGTAATCAAGGACACCTCTACAATTTTAATCCCTCATTCAATATCCTGAGGAGAGCTGATAGATATTTATTCTGGCTATTTGTTCATGTGTACATAAAGGTTGTTTTCCAAGGCAGTGATTTTGCTCTGCCTCCCACGGTTGGGATGACGGGCAGCACTACGTGTTTTACAAGCTTGCTTTTAAGGGCTCTGTGCTGAGCTCTGTGAAGAGAGCCACCGCTGGCCCTGAAGGCATAATTGGTTCTTCAGTAGGAATCCCGTTTCTTTAGAAATAGACTGCCCATCTGACAATCAATAGACTTTCCTTCACTCAGGAACTCAAGTAAGGCCATGATGTTGAGGACTCTTGCATCTTTGAGCAAAGGTGGAGTCTGCCTATCCTGACTCAGAGACCCCCAAAGCTGGAGTAACAAAGAGTGGGTGTTCATTTTCTCTGTGTGGCCAGTGAAGTTCTCCCTGCTCCTCCCTTCCTTAGATACATGAAGATCACTGCTTTAGGGAAATAGACACATTCAAAGGTCACCCCACCAGAACCCAAGAAAGGTGAACAGGCTGGGAATTGGGTTATTTGTGTTTATTCTGCTCAAGGTTTACCCTTGGATATGCCCCTGAGCTGTTGGTGTCTCATCCATAGAATAGGACCATACTACCTAATCCTTTAAGCATTTGGGATGATTTTCTTTTCTTGCCATTGGATGACATTTGCTTCTGAGACCTCCACATTCCTGACTGTTCACCCTTCCATTTTGGATGCCATGTTTTGGATGAGACTCTGGAGATATAATTCTAGGCAACGAAACCCAGAGGGAAAGGGTAAGGAACAGAACTTGGGGGTAAACACATCAGGACCTGGGGCAAAGATATTTGTGGCAAAAAGGCTACAGTCCTGACACAGCTGGCTGCTGAGCTATGGATTTAGGAAAGAGAAAATCCAAATCAAAACCTCCCCCAAACAACAAACAAGAATCAGTCCCACTATAGGAAGAAAAATGATGGTTACCTTTTCACACACCACAATTCATTTGCTTATAAAAAGATACCTTAGGCCAGGCCTTGTGACTCATGCCTGTCCTCCCAACACTTTGGGAGGCTGAGGCGGGTGGATCACCTGAGGTCAGGAGTTCCAGACCAGCCTGACCAACATGGTGAAATCCCGTCTCTACTAAAAATACAAAAATTAGCCGGGCCTGGTGATGGGCACCTGTAATCCCAGCTACTCAGGAGGCTGAGGCAGGAGAATCACTTGAACCTGGGAGGCAGAAGTTGCAGTGAGCCGAGATCACGCCACTGCACTCCAGCCTAGGCGACAGAGAGATAGTCCATCTCGAAAAAACTTTAAGCAAGCATTGTCTCTCCTTAGAAGCCAGAATAACAACCTTATGTTGCTCCTGGCTTTGTAGAACAACCCAACGTATTGAAGAAATTCCTGAGCACCAGAAAAATGGAATGGCCACTCCTCCACCTTTACAAAAAGTCCAGCCTCAGCTTATCCTCCCCTCGGGGTCTGTGTCATTGTCCTTTGGCTCAGCCTAACCTGATGAGGTTCCCAAAGCCCTCGTCCTGACAGCAGCCGTTCAGCTTTGGCTGAGGCTGATGGTGGCACTTAGAGCAGGGTAAACAAAGCTTCCAGACTTGATTTTATTTTTCCTGTCAAAAAGAAATGGAAAGAGGCTACTTCAGATTCTACTGAAGTCATAATAAAACTAGACCTACTGGGTCACCATATGTGGGGAGAAGTTCTCCTGGGCCTTAGTGTACACACTCAGGGAGGGAAATAAAGAAAGGGAAAGCCGCCGTTCTACTGGCAACTGTCGTTAGGTAGTATAAACAATGGCCCGTCACTGGCATGGAGTGGAGGCTCAGATTCCAATAGCACTCAACAGGGAGCCTTCCTTAAAAAATTAGAAGAAGCTGGGCTGGAGTTGGTCCATGCTGGGAATGGCAGAAGAAGCAAAAACAAGAGTAAATGAATGGAAATTAAGCAGCAGGAAATGGGGATTTGGCACAAAGCTGGAATTTGAAACTGCAGAGAGGTGTCAGTGATAAGGTTGTATAAAGTTTCTGGCCAAAAAAAGAGAGAGAAGGAATGCAGATGTGTTCATTGAATAAAGTGCAGATGGAGAAAGGGGCAGGAAGAAAAAAAAATGCCGGGGAAATCATAATGAGTGGAGGTGCATTTATGTTTAGCAAAACTTTAAAAATTATTCTCCCTGCATGTCTGGATGAAATTGCAGGTTGGTTCAGATTGTTCCAATCTATTGGAGAGATTAAGACCACGTTTATTTACTTTTACCTTTTCCTGCTCTGGGCAGACTGGGCTGTTAGTGCTGGGAGGCTCTGGGCAGGCAGAATCCAGGTGTGAGTCTCTGTTTGGAGTCTGCTCAGGAACTGCAGCCATCACTTCCTCTTTAGATAGAAATAACTGGGATGTCTCTGGAGAGTTTAAATCATTGTGCGGGTTCGTTATCTGTCTGGGAGGCTTATGAGAAGACATGCAGCAAAGAGATCTGACCCCTTGCACACATGCGCCCTCTCGCTTGGCTGTGCAAGGAAGCCTGGCCTTTTGTGTTCTGCCTGCCTTCCTCACTCCCATCTGGCAGGGCTCAGTTACACTGCTCTTTGGCTAAAGATGGTCTGTGCATCACAGGGCAATCCTATGTTTAAACATCATCTTATTTGGTAACTAACAGGCTGAAATTGGCCTCTCCAGTTGTACCTTGGTCATGCAATCGTGGCTCACCACAATCTTGAATTCCTGGGCTCAAGTGATCCTTTCATCTCAACCTCCCAAGTAGCTGGGACTACAGGTGTGTGCCACCATACCCGGCTAATTTTTATTTTTATTTTTATAGAGATAGGGTCTTGCTATGTTGCCTAGGCTGGTCTTGAATTCCTGGGCTCAAGAGGTCCTCTCACCTTGGGCTCCCAGCTTGCTGGGGTTACAGGCATGAGCCACTGCACCTGGTTGGTCCCCTCTATTTCTTGTCCAGCCTTGGATGTAGTTAAATAATCCAAAGGACCCGTTCCAAACACTGTTGTTCCACAGGCAGTGGGGATGGGAGGCAGTGGGAAGTGGTGAAGAGGTGGCCTGCGGGGAAGGGGAAAAGGTCTCTAACCCTGAACTAGCAGATGGGATGCTGGCCCAAGTCACTCTACCATCCTTAGATGTCAATTTCTCGTTTTCCCAATAAGACTAACATCTACCCAATGTATTTTAGAGCCTTTGTTTGCTGAAACTCTTGTGAAGACATGTGTATGAAAGTACTTTGCAGAATACCCTGTATTATCTTATGCAAAGCATCATCATCTTCATTATCTGTGGGAAAGAAAGATTTGCTCTTGGAGGGGAAGTGGCAGTTTTAGCAAAGAGCTGAGGTGTCTTGAGGCTGGAAGACAGTCTGGGCATAAAATTTCCACAGCCATCCTTCTTTCAAACAGTAAAAGTGCATGCTTTTGGATGTACACTTCTGACCTCTCTGTACCAGAGTTTTAAAAGCAATGTAAGGCACAGCAATAAATGTGGCCCTTGCCAAATATTCTCAATCTGTCAGTATGGATATTGGTAGATGCACAATGGTGGGTAATGCGTCAATCTGGCTTCCTTCCCTAGATGAGCGGTGTTTCCTTGGGGACAAGCACAAATGTCATGTTTTCTATATCAATGCTGTTGATATAATAGTCTGGATTACCTTCAGTTCTGATTGTGTGTCATCTTGGGAGAGAATACTGTTTAAATGTTAGCGCTGAATAATGAAAATTAGGTAAGGAGTGGAGGGTGGGTGAATATTAGAATGTCACCATCACAACGGCCCCACGTGCCCTGTAGGGCCCTGTCCCTGTCCGTCTACTTTCTCTGCTGATTCTGGGTCAGAAATACAGCATGTTCTCACTTATAAATGGGAGCTAAATAACTTGTACACATGGACGTAGAGTATATAATAATAGTCATTGGAGATTTGGGAGGGTGGGAGAGGACGAGGGATGAGAAATTACTTAATGCATACAATGATACAATGTACACTATTGAGATGATGGCTACACTAAAAGCCCAGACTTCCCACTCTGCAGTATATCCATGTAACAAGAGTACTAGTACAACTTAAATTTATACTTTATTATAATAATAATAATTTTTTTTTTTTTTAAGAAGGAGTTTCATTCTTGTTGCCCAGGCTGGAGTACAATGGTGCAATCTCAGCTCACTGAAACCTCCACCTCCTAGGTTCAAGGGATTCTCCAGAGTAGCTGGGATTACAGGCACGTGCCACCACACCCAACTAATTTTGTATTTTTAGTAGAGACGGGGTTTCTCCATGTTGGTCAGGCTGGTCTCAAACTCCCGACCTCAGGTGATCTGCCCACCTCAGCCTCCCAAAGTGCTGGCATTACAGGCATAAGCCACTGCACCTGGCCAGCAATTTTTTTAAAAAAGGAATAATGCTCTCCTTCCCCATCCCTGTGCAGACCTACACATCTGCCCAATTGGTACCACACATATTTGGAGAGACAAAAGGTACATTCATACTCCAATTCCTGCTTTAAAAAAATAAAGATGGGGTCTTGCTCCATTGCCCAGGCTGGTTTTGAACTCTTGTCTTCAAGCTGGGCTTACAGGTGTAAGCCACTGCACCTGACTAATACCTCAGTTCTTGGGAGAGCAATGTTTCCTTGGGGACAAGCTATATTCCCAAACACAGAAGGTAGTCTCATCCAAAATATTAACTTATATTCACCAAACACAGAAGGTAGCACTAAATGTAAGCCAGAATGAGACTTTCAAGGGGCAAACCTAGAAACAACTGTAGTTAGGGACAAGTGCCCCTAAACGTGGATTGTGGCTCAAGCTAATGGGAGCATAAACATGTGACTCCCCAAGCCCTCTCCTTTTTCCTTCCTTCAAATCCTTTATTTCTTCTCCTTTTAAAAACATCAATAAGCTATATGAAAGTATAGAAAATGTGTTAAAATAACAATCTTTTAAGACTATCTTTAGAAAAATCCATTTTCATTTTTTTTGTATGTGCCTGGACACAGGAGTATATACATTTTATATATTGGTAGAATCTCTATTAGGTTATTAATTTTTAGGCCCCTCTGAAATGCTTAGAGTCTCACAAAATACATAATGCTACCTACAAAATACCTCTGGAGCTTCTCCCTCTCCTCTAATTCTCAAGGCCCCCACCTGAATTTAGGGCCTTCCTCTCATCTTGGTGAATAGAATGGCTTCCAAGCTGGTTTCTTGCCTCTAGGCCCTTCTTATACCCCCAGAATTAACTTCCTAGAGCACAAACTTGACCCTCTGTTTAATGCCTGGCAGCAACTCCCAGCACCTTTGGAGGGAAGCCCTGTCCCCATGGGTCCCTGTCTGTGGGCCCAGCCAGGCTCCGGGGAGTGTGGCGCTAGCGTGGTATGCTCTTGTCGCTGTGATCAGCCCTGGTTTCTTGTGTCTGCTGCAGTCCACGCTGTTCTGGGGATGCGCTCCGTGCCCTCCTGGAACCCTCTCTGATCCTCCCAGCGCCTGCGGCCCCGGGGCGCCTTGTTTACGGCGGCTGCACAACCTGGCACGCTGTGTCTGAGTCCTCGCAGCACAGACCCCAGGTCCCCAGCCAGCCGGAGTCACTGTGGTGAACAAATTAGGCACAGCTCCTACCTTCGCAGAGGCAGCAATCCATTCGGGGAAGGCAGCCGTAGTATAATTAAAAGTGCACTGAGTATCCATGTCCTCCAGCACTGCGGGGTGCCATGGCAGCAAATAACCAGGGGACCCAAACAAGCTTGGGGAGCCGTGAGGGCTTTCTGTGCCAAGGGAGGGATGTGGATGAGAGTCCTGAAGGCTCCCTGGGGGAGGGGGCGGGGGCGGTGCTGGAAGTGAGTAGGCGCACGTTCCCTGAGAAGAGCCTTGAACGGTGAGTACAATCCAGATAAGCACGTGGGAAATGGTGGTGCAACACGACGTTTCCTCTGCATTGATTCCTTTCACGGAAGGCCCTCAAAATATGTGATTTTTTTTTTTCTTAGTGCCTCAGAGCTTGAGGCATTTGTGAAAGCCAAGACCCATTGCCCTTGACCTCTGGGGGTCTTTCTCTTTGGACCTGTGCTCTCTGCAACTGGCATAGATGCACCCAACGAAGTAGGAATGGGCTCATCTCCCTGCACGCGAAGGTGGGGCCGCTGAGCGCAGCGGCAAGGTGCCCTGTGGCTTTCCAGACTCAGGTGGTGCATTTAGCAGCAGGAAGCCACCAACGGGCAGCCCTCTGGGATGCTGTGGATGCCAGAATGGAGGCTCCAGGAAAGTAGTTTGGGTGCCCAAGTAGCCCGATATCACTCTTCCTCCGCCTGAACTATTTTGAGACACTCCTGCCATCCTTCTCTCTCCCACACATACCCTTAATATGACTAGAATGTAGCTAGTTCGAGCTAACATATGTTCTTATAATTATGTTGCTAGCATGATAGATTATTTATTCTACTCACTTTTTTTTCCCGAGTCTCTGCACTGTGTAACCAAGACTAAGGAGCTTGTTTAAATAAAGAGATACTAACACACCTTGACAGCAGCCTATAAAAAAAAAGGAAAGCCCCAACCTTTAACAGGTCTCAAATCTGCATCCCGTCTGTTTAATATGCAACCTAATGTGCTGCTGGGAGGCTCAGTTTCCTGGCAGCCGAAGGGAGAACCAGAGGCTCTGTCTACTAAGCCGCTGATCTCTGACGGTGGAGAGCCTTTGAGTGTCCAGCTCTGTGTGATGTTGCCCTAACTAGGGACTGTCATTCACCTGGAGGGGTGTTCAGTGAGTGGGCTTTGGAGCCAATAGGCACTGGAGCCAGAAGGAGCCTCCGCAACCCTTGGGGTCAGCCTTCTCTTATTGCTGATGGGGAATCTGAAGCCCTAAGCACAGTGTCTTGCTGGTGGTGACACAGAGACTCAGTGAAGGGTCAAATCCCGAATCAACTGCCCTGACTGCATTCAGTGTCTTTTTCCTCTGCGGTGTGGGACTAGAATATCAATGGAAATGGGTTCCACCACCCATTCTGGGAGGCAAAGCAGAAGCCAGGAATCAACCACTCCATCCGTTTCCTATGACTTTTCTGAGGAGGAGCTTATTCTCTCTCTTCTTTAATTTAAATGCTTGGAAATGCAATTAAATCCAATAAAATCCTGTATGACCACCTTAAGGAAAACCATGTTTCCTTTCATTCCTTTAATCATTCATTCAACCAACATTTACTGAGTGTCTGTTGTGTGCCAGTCATTGAGGTCATGGTGATCAATCCAGCAGAGCTCCTGTCTTCCAGGGCTTTCCAATATGGTGAATGAACAGCTAAGTAAACAAGGCATTACAGTCCACTCACCATGGTCAAGAAATGCCACAGCGGTGTACGCAGAGCTGTGAAGCACACATGGTCTCATGGAGGCACAAAACAACGGTCCCTACTCCAGGCTGTGTTAGAGCTGTGGGTCTTAGGGAAGGCCCCTTTCTTTTGGAGATGAGCTTCTTGATCTGTAACTGGACCAAATGGTCTCTGTGAAGTTTGTTTGTTTTTCTGTTCTAACATCCTGAATAAGGTGTGATGGGAAAGAAGTACAAGAAATATCTCAGACTTCCATAAGTTTAAAGCCTAACTGGGAAAATAACACCCAATACTTATAGAATACGTAGAGAAAAAAAAAACCCCAAAGCCTCATTCTGTAGTTCCAAACTACGTTATTTGATCTGTACAACAGATACTAAGAAAATCCAGAAAGTGGGAAAAGTAGAGTGAGTTGGAGTTGGCAGAAAGAGCCCTGTGGGAGAGATGGACATTCACTTGGGTTTGAAATGGAGCATAAAACTTGCATAGATGAAGGGCTGATGGGGGAGGATATCTAAACATGAAGTGTAGTGGGGAGATTAGCAAAGCCTGCGAAAAGGAGTCAGCAGGGCAGGTTGGGCGTGAGCCAGAAGGTGAAATGATTTGTAATAGCTCCTATCCTAATGACTGCCTGGCCACTCTGCAAAATCCCCACGTAGACAGGGTGAGTACGTGTTCCTGTTCACCCTGAACAGTTCTGGATCACATTTCTGTTGGCCTACTGTAATTATTTTATTTATTTATACATTATTTTTATTTAAAATACATAATATATAAATGAATAAATAATTTATAAATAGATAAAATAATAAAATAATTACATTAGGCCAACAAAAAATAAAAATGTATAAATAATTACAGTAGGCCAACAGGCATGTGAACATACTAGAGTCTTGCTCTGTTACCCAGAGTGGAGCGCAGTGGCCAATCATGGATCACTCTAGCCTCCAACTCATGAGCTTAAGCTACCCTCTTGCCTCAGTCTCCTGAGTAGTTGGGACAGCAGTCACAAGCCACCATGCACGGCTGATTAAATTTTTTTTTTTTTGTAGATACAGGGTCTCACTCTGTTGCCCAGGCTGGCCTGGAACTCCTGGCCTCAAGCAATCCTCCTGCCTTGGCCTCCCACAGGGTTGGGATTACAGGTGTGAGCCAGTGTACCTGGTCCTTTGTGTAATTTTTAACAGTGTTTCCTTTGAACACTTTTCAACATGTTCATATTTTAAAATGATTAATGTGATTGAAAATGATTAATAAAATATTAATCTTTAATAAATGATTAATGAAAAATGATTTCTGATGAATTCTGAATGTTCATCTTGACCCTGCCTGTTTCTCTTAGCATACAGTCTTGAAGTCACTGCTTTTCCTTTCTGTGCTTTTCCATACCTGTCTATAAAATGGGGGGAATGCTTGGTGCCTTCCCTTCTTCCTGGGAACATATGGAGCCAAAAGACATCTTCAACCTCATTCTTTCCTTGGTAGAATTTAACAATATACCCTTAGCTACAGAGAACTGAAAACTCTCTCATCTTTGCCGCAGCTAAGTGTGTGTATGCTCTCCCTTCCCGAGTGAATTTCCAGGTTCTCAGAGAGTCCTCTTTGTCTAAAAGGGTTGGAGCACTGAGTTGGATGACTTGGAAAGTATTTAAAAATTATTTGGACAGAGCCATCATGAAAATACCAGGTGGCCATTGGGAAGTGAGGGGGTGGATTCCATCCAGTGGTGCCACCATTTATCATGTTCAATTGGGTGGGCCAACTAGCATTCTGGAGCAGAGAATAAAGGACTGTACGTTGTGGGACTTGGTTTTGCTCTCCCAGCTGGTAATCTCAGCTGGGACAGGCCTGGGCTCCAGCTCACATAACCACTCCTCAGGCTCCCGTCCAGCCAGCAGGGAAGATTCTAGTTGCTGGCACTGTCGATCCAACACCTATTTATGAGTACTAAATTTGCAAAAATAATACATGAAAATGAGGTTGTGTGTCATTTCAGCATGTGTTCTCTATAATGAAATAAGATGGTGATATCAAATTACTGGCTAATTTAATTGCCTGGAAAAATTAATTTCTAAAAATGCCAAATAATTTTCAAATCAGAAGGATTAGGGAAGCAGCATCTATTTTTGATTTTCATTTGGGGAGAAAGCTATACAGAGATTTTATTTTTTATCCTTTAAAATCTATAAACATTACTTTGTCCTAGGCTGGGGTATCAGCTCGTGAAAAAGGAGGAGGAGAAGCCCTTTTATCTTCATTTCATTTTGAATTGTACTTACTTTTAAAATTCTGCTTCCTTTTTTTTTTCTCAAAAAAAAAAAAAAAAACTGTAGAGGATTTGCCTCATTAGTTAACAGCGTTACTGGCCTGTGAATTATGCATTTGTGGTACAATTTGAAGCACCAAAGGATGAAAAGATGGTCTAAAGTTTGCCCAGACCCGAAGATCATGGTCCCATGCCTGAGACAGAACAACTGGGGGAAACCTTTGACCCTGGGTCAGTGGTTTAACAGACTTTAACCCATTCTTCCTTGAAGGAGACCCGATCTTTTTGTTTTTAGTCAGGCTCCAGTAAATCTTACTCCTGTGCAACCACACTTAGGTGCAGCGATGGTTCCCTTTGTCCCCTCTTTGATGCAGACTAGATGAGATTCTCAAGGCAGTGGCCAGTGGCGGCCTGAGTATCTGCCTCAGCAGCCAGGAACTTTCAGGAGCATGGAAGCATTTAGATTCTGAGGACCCCTGCATTGCAGATGCATCCTTTAAGCAAAGACTCCACTTGTGCTTCCCAGCCTTTTACCGGAATTGAGAGATGAGTCCAATTTCATTGTACATTTCCATTACTTTCAATAAAAGTGTGTAAATCTAATATGAGGTAGACATCAGTAATGGCAGCCATCTTGTTTTAGGAAACTATGTAATTTGAGAGCCTGCTGAAAGAGCTTAAAAGAAGAGACATTTTTGCAAAACTAATGTAATCTAGCGAACATTCTGTTATTCATCAGTGAGTGATCAAAGGAGGAAACAGCTCAGTGGGGCACCTCGTTTCAGATGCTCTGATTAAGGGGGCCATGGTTTATCGAAGCTGGTCTTCGGATGATATTCATTAATACAGTTCTAGACTGAGACTGACAAGCTCTGCCAGTGTTGTGTTCCTCAAGTAGAATCCCAGATCTCCCTGGCCTCGTGCTTGTTGGTACAGTTTTCATTTCTAAAGGTGATGGGGTTAATATTGCTAGAAATAATAATTTAGCCCTTACCTGATTTAAAACATTTCACCAAAACTGTCATCCTGTGTGGTACTGATGAATGCCTGCAGGCCAGCTTGAGGCAAAACTGTGAAGTAGGCCACGTTTATTTTTGACTTTCCTGACTGCCTCCCCAAGTGGTCACCTTCCATTCTTTTCAGGCCACCTGTCTCTCCTTCTTTTCCCTCACTCCCATGACCACCCCCCCTCAACTTTCAATACTATTTTTTCTCATGTCCTTACTTTGTTTTTTTCCTGATAATGAAGGAATGATTTGGAAACCTCATTCATACTAAGGTACTAATGTCTTCTTATATTGCCCTTCTTAGGGATACTTGCATTTTAAAAGGACCTTATGGAGAGGACCAACTTCAGACCCATGGAAGAGATTTTTGGTGGGTGACTTTTGAGCATTGGTAGAAAGGATGTTTTATCAGGGTGCACCTCTTGTAAACTTCTAGCCCAATTAGTAGTTAATGAATGGTTAATCTTTGAGTGGTTTGGTTTTTTCCAAACCAAAAGGGGACCTATGTTAAATATACAAAATGTTTAAAAAATGATCAATCTTCCAATGTGATTATGGGGGTACTTTGAGTAACCGTTCGCTGAAAAGGGGAAGATAGCATGACGTAGCAGTTACAGAACGTGCTGAAGGCAGATTGCCTGGCTCGAATTGTAGCTCCACTTCTTTCTAGCTGTGTAACCTTGGGCAAGTTTACCTGACCTCTCTGCACCTCAGTTTTCTCATCCGTAAAATAGAAACAATAATGATTATGAACCTCATGGAGTGGTTACAGGGATTAAACAAGTTAATGTGTAGATAGTATTTGAGAAGTGCTTGGCATATGGTGGGCATTCAATAAATGGTATTGATGATGATGGTGGTGATGATGATGACTGCAAACATTTGAATAGTAGAAGAGTATATCTGTGCAAGACCTATTATTTTTTCAGCCCATGATTTTTGGCGTGTATTTGGATTCCTGGATGACTCACACGCAGTAACGCACAGCCGCCCAGGGGTCTGCAACCATAGTTAGAGTTTGGATTAAAGCCACACCCTTGCTGGCCTCATTTTGCAGAGATAAGGAAAAGCTGAGGCAGCCAGCGTCAATGTAGGATTAGACTTTGGAGCTCCCAGAGTTCCCAAACCAGGGAGTTCTGCGAGATATATTCATCTTTCAGTTAAGGCTCCATTTATTTCCCTTGTGTTCAGGGGCTCAAGGAGGGAACCACTGTTTCCTTTACTTTATGAGTCATGGTTCTGTTCTGTCATTTTGGGAAGGGCCTCAGGCCCCTCAACAGTGTCACCACTGTGCAATTATCTTGAGTGAAGGCACACAGCAAAGTGCATTTCCTTTTTAATGTAGTTATAAATGTCGCGTCACTTGGAGATTTAGGAATCCGATCAGGAATTCCATTTCCTAGTCAAATAGGGTATAATTAGAGTGGGACTCTGGGCCCATCCCTCGCCAGGCACTGTAACTGGGGAAGAGGAAGCAAGGAGCTATTCTGCTTCCTTTGGATCCGAGGGGCATCTGGAAAAGGAGAGGCATCACCTAAGCTCAAAGCCATAGAACTAGTTTGCTTCCCCAGAGCAATGAGGCCTGCTCTCCAGAGAAATAACAAGTTAGAGTTTTCATTCATCCACAGAGCCCTTGCGCTGGGGTGGAGGTATGTGGCAGGAAAGACGGTGCACCTTGTCATTTTTGGTTTCTTCAAGACAGGCCAAGGAACAACTAAGTCATTTAGAAACTTGTTCCTTAGGATTAGCCCCTGATGAGATCCTATGTCCAATGTACAGGAGGCCTATAGAATGACTCTTTGAATGAATGAATGAATGCTTGGCCACCTAAGCCTTTTGGAGGAATCTTCTGGCATCATGCATGGCCTTAGGACACGTTTATTATGCATCTTTCATGTATCAAACCCTGCTCCAGGGATAAAGTTGTGTATCATTGTCTTCTGCTCTGCAGCTGGGGAAACAGACAAGGAACCAAAAATGACAAAAGAGAAGGTCATTGTTTATCAAGGTCTGCCCCGAATTTATAAGAAGGGCTTCTATTTCTGCCTGGGCAAAAAGTAGAATCCTGGGTAATTTTCCAGAGTGGTTGATGCCCAGACTGGGTGAAGATGAAGAAGGGTTAACTGGGCAGGGAAGAAGGGAACAGCAGCCCAGGGGAAGGAACATACTCTCCTTGTGCATGTGCAAGAAAGAAGGGGAGTGTGTCGTGTTGCAACACTTCCAGTAGGTTTCACTTAAGGGTATGCAGAACACTGAGGCTGCAGAGGATGGCAGGGGCCAGACCATCAAGGGACTCCTAGGCCAAGCAAATGTGTGTGGACGCTGGTCTGAATGCAGTTGTGTTGGATGTGAGTGGTCAAGAACTGAAAGTCTGTACATGGAGATGTGACCCGTTTAAACTTCCCTTTGACTAGGGCTATAGCATGTGTGTATTAGTCTGTTCTCACACTGCTAATAAAGACATGCCCGAGACTGCGTAATCTGTAAAGGAAAGAGGTTTAATTGACTCACCATTTCACATGGCTAGGGAGGCCTCACAATCATGGCGGAAGAGGAAGGAAGAGCAAAGTCACATCTTATATGGCAGCAGGCAAGAGAGCATGTGCAGGGGAACTCTCCTTTACAAAACCATCAGATATCATGAGATTTACTCACTATCATGAGAACAGCATGGGAAAAACGCACCCCCATGGTTGAATTACCTCCCACCTGGTCCCTTCCATGACACATGAGGATTATGGAAGCTACAATTCGAGATAAGATTTGGGTGGAGACACAGATAAACCATATCAGTGGGTCCTGGGTTGAGCATGGGGGAGACAGCCTGGAGGCAGGACAAAAAATTACGGGAACATCACCAGTAATCCAGGCAAGAAGAGCTGCATGAGGACTAAAGTGAATCAAATCATATTATTGTATTAGGGATATTTGTT
Source organism: Hylobates moloch (assembly GCF_009828535.3). Classification (NCBI taxonomy): domain Eukaryota; kingdom Metazoa; phylum Chordata; class Mammalia; order Primates; family Hylobatidae; genus Hylobates; species Hylobates moloch. The sequence continues at coordinate 30,747,649 of NW_026652297.1, read as the reverse complement.
AAATAAGTAGAATTTAGCTGTGCTAGTCACAAAAAAAGTAACTCTGTGAGATGATAGACTAATCCTCTCCACTACAGTAACCATTTTACCACCTCGGTGTGTCCTATAATATCATGTTGTAAGCCTCAAATAGATAGAATAACATTTATTGAAAAGCAAAAAGAAATGATGGAGGCCTGAACAAAGACAGTAGCAGCAGGGGTTGAGACTAGGGGAGGATTTCCAAAGAGATTTTGAAGTTGAATCAGCAGGATTTGACTGGATATGAAAGGGAAGCAGAAGGAGTTGTCTGGGCTGCCGTCTAGGTTTCTCCCATGATGCACAGGTGGTCAAAGAGGGTGTTGTCATTCAATGAGGATAGTTTAGGAGCACGAGCTGGCTTGGGTAATGGAGATAAGGTGCATGGAGGGAAGAGAAGGATAAACATGATGCCATCTCTGCAGAGTCCAGAAGAATACATCTTTTCCATTAGTGGCAATTGCCCCTCACCTGCCACCTCAGATGACTGCTGGGAAAACTGGGAGGTCTTTGGTACTTTTCCATTTTCTTTTCAGTCACTTCACTCTCAGCAAGCATATTTAGGTCTGGGGTAAGATACTATGCTAGGCATTAGAGATACAGTTATGAAGAAGGTACAGCTCTTGCTCCCATGGTGTTTGCATGCTGGTCTCTTTCCCATGCACACTCCTTGGCCTGCTCATTTGTGTGCACAGTACCGTGCCCCACTCTCAAAGTGATTTTCTTCTTAGTTATTGCCTCATTCCACATACAGTGATTGATGAGAAAGGCATAGGAGATTTGGCTGTTCTAAGTGAGTTTAGAGCTTTAACAGGAGATTCTCGAAGTTGAAGAACTCATTATCAGAAATGATTACTTCTGACAGTGGCATTTCCCCATCACGCCAGGCAGTGAGAGAAGTGGCTGTAGTCTGGGATAACTTCCTGTTGCTCTGACAGGCAAACTGCCTAGGTGGTAGCTGCTCTGCCACCCTGGAGAGTCCTTCCAGGTCCAACCCCTTCCTCATTCTGAAACCAGACTTCAGCATACTTTATTAATAGTAAAAGGCTCTCCCACCTTTAGAATGAAAGAAAGACCATTTCAGTAGGTTTAGGAGTCCTGAGTGCTTCTAAACCTCCAAAAATATAAACTCTGTCTCTGCTGATCAATTTAGCCACCCTCCAGCAGCAGTAAAAATTTAACAGAGCTGGAATCTGAACCACCTTCCCTCCAACTCTGCATTTTCTTTTCATAATTTCAGTGACAGACCTATTATTCAGGGGCCCTCAAAGGACTGCATTATCAGAAACAAATTCCACAGGCTCTCATTGTACCCCTGAAACCAAACAGGACCAAGCAGAAGAGGCCTACGGAAAGAGGTAGAAAGAAATAGTTGGTTCTGTGTGAATGATGCCATTCCTCCCATGTATTGGTACTTGGGACAAGAGACACCCTCAGTATTGAGTGAACCTAGGAAGGCTCTTTTTACTTCTCTAACCAGGTGATGCAAGATGCTTCATTCAGGCCAAGAGCTAGAGAAAAAAATATAGAAAAAATGCAGACGAGGGAGGCATCTTTGCCTGGGTTCCCTTAGCCCAGCTACCCACAGAGTTGCAGAGGAGAAGAAATATTAGACATGCTCTGGTCTGAACTATAGTACTACATAAATATAGAATGGGGGAGATATAGCTTAATAGAAAGTCATGTGAAATAAAATACAGGTATTGAGTTCAACTTGGGGGATATAGCAGAAGAATACTGAAAAATTGGGGGAGCAGTTGGAATCATGCAGGCTATGAAGTCAGGTGACAGGAACCGCAGCTCAGGTCACAAGGCCTGAAGAAGCTTGGAACATAGGAGTCTGGGGTGGGGGGGGGGGGGGGGGGGCAACAGAACAATCTTTTCATGCTTGAATAATTGTCCCATGGAATAAGAGCAGGCATCAAACCCTTTGGCCTTAAAATCTAGTCCATTGCTTTGTTTTACTTTTGAGAAATCTAAAGAGGGTTAAACAACTTTGTCAAGAGCAGGCCTGAACACCGGTATCCTGTCTTATCAGAGGCCACTTATCAGATACCACTGACTCCATAACTGGGTATACAACTGCATGTAATAATTAAATCACCATATGTGTGTGTATGTGTACGTCTATATATGTGTGTGTATATAAATATATATACATGTATAATTATACACATGATATAATATATAATTATATATACAATATAATTGTTATTGTGTACATATAATCATATGTATATATAATTATGCATAATATCATTTATATATTATATAATATACAATATGTAATTATATATTAATATCATATATAATTATATAATATAATTGTATATTGTAGATTACATACAATATAATTTATAGACTGCATTTAATATTGTAATATTATAATATATAATATTCAATATATAAATTATTGTATATATATTCTATAATCTTATAGACTATATAACTTTCAAATATATATTTATTTGAATGTGTACCATGTAGAAAGTCCTGTGCTAGATGCCAAAGAGATTTCAAACCGTATACGTTGACCTCTGCCTGCAAAACCTTCTAGTCTTATCAGGGGAGTGAAGACTGAGGTCCACAAGGGATGAGTTGGCTCCACCAGGCAAGACAATGGCTGTCTAAAGGGAGATGTAAGTAACAGATGCTCTTACAAGTCTAGAGATGAGGGAGATCACTTTGGTGGAATGCTAGGTTATAAAGAGATGTTTATAAACCTTAGGATATGAGTTCATTTCTAGCTTGCTATCATCTATGTCTTTTCCTTCCTTTAGCACGTAGCTCCTTCCAGAGCTGGAACCCTGCCCTATGCTTTTTCTCTTATCTCCATAGAGTACCAAATATGAGCCATACACAAGTGCTTAGCATAACTTAAATAGAAAATTATAAGGAGTTGACTTTTTAAAATGGAGATTTCCTCTTTCATAAAGCTCATCTGTTCAGATAAGAGCCCATTTCCGGGGACGGTTGGAGACCACGAGTCTGGGACACAACTGGGACCCTGTTCTCACCTAGGTTTTCTCCCTCTGGCTGAAAGCTGACAGACATTTGTGAGGCCTCAAGCTATCAGGGCAGTCTTGGGGATTATCTGGTATCTTATTCAGCTCTATGTATTTCCAACAAAAAAAACGGGAGGGAGGAAAAGGATGTTCCAAATCCAAATAAGCCCCTTTGATAGTGTTTCCTTTTCAGCTGAGAATTATGCTGGGGAGAACTGTATTTTTCTGGGATTGTCAAGGCTCCCCAGCTAACCTCCACAGTTGCAGTTTTAAGGGATGAGGAGTTTTACCTAACCCATGGGGAAAGTCCCTGGAACTAAAGCAGTCACCATGTTTTTTGAAGGTGAACCAGGTACAAGATTCTGTGCTAGCAGCGTGGTATAGAGGAAAGGACATAGAACTAGGAGTCAGGAGCCCTCAGGTTTTAAACATTTATTTAAAAAAAATTTTTTTTGAGAGACAGGGTCTAGCTCTGTTGTCCAGGCTGGAGTGCAGTGGCATGATCATAACTAACTGCAGCCTCAAACTCCTGGGCCCAAGAGATTCTCCTGTCTCAGCCTCCCAAATAGCTGGAACTACAGGTATGCATCAGCATGCCTGGCTAAATTGTTTTCTTTTTCGTTCTTTCTCTTTTTTTTTTTTGTAGAGACAGGGCTCTTGCTACGTTGCCCAGGCTGGTCTCCAACTCTTGGCCTCAAGCGATCCTCCCTCCTTGGCCTCCCAAAACACTGAGATTACAGGCATGAGCCATCCTGCCTGGACTTGTTTTAAATGAGAGGTTTCAACTAGGTGGCCTCTGAAGTTTCTTCTAGTTTAACAATTTTGTTCCATAGGAGAAACAAGTATTTAACTATTCATTCAATTCAGACCCTGCAGAGTTGAGACAACATGCTCAGGCTTGAAGGGAGAAGAGCCCTGGGAACTTCCTCATTAAAATAAGCTCTAGTTTTCGCACAGGTTTCATGGAGGGAAATCCTGAGCTCCAGGAGGTTACCACTGCACTGAGGTAGACCATGCACCACGCACTCATCAGTGACATGTCCTGTAGTTCATTCCATGCAAAAATCTGCAACAAGGCCCGTGAACAGCAGAAGAGCATGGAAAATGCTCATTAAGCTCTATGGTGCCAAGGAAGGAGCAGGCCCTAGGTGGGGAGGTGGGCGAGCCCGCAGGAACGAAAGGTGTTCCGATTTTCACAGCTGCTCTGCACCTTGGCCACCCCAAACTCCTCACTTTACTGTCAGGGAAAGGAGATACGTGCGGAATCTCCAATTTAGACTGAAGTCGAGTTAGACAAGCCTTTCAGTTTTTGTTGCCAGAATGACTTTGCCATATATGTCACTCTAAAGCCGCCTGAGGGGGGCACTGGTGTTAGACTCTGCCCCGGTGACCTAAGACAGCAGTTAATCTTCATGGAGCCTCTCCATAAGGGGGATAGGCCCCACGGGGACGTTGTGTCCATTTACTAATGCCTGTAAAAGGATGTGAAAATCCCAAGTACTGGAGGAATGCTGCTCACAGCAAAGGGAGAAGGAAAACAATGTAGTTCCAGGACACTGCAGCCTGAAGACTTTCTCTTTGCTGGGAGGAGCAGTGTGGACACTCTAAGTACCCTAAATACACTGACTTGATCACTATGCATTATATACATCCGACAGAATTGCACATGTACTCCATACATTTGTACCGATAAAAAAACTTAAAGAATACAGGTTTCTGGAGGTAGATTTTAAATGTCTAGTTTTCCAACGGGAAGGCATGCGAGAACCACTGCATGTTCCCAGATGGGGCTTGTGGTTCCCCCTGTGTGTTTCCAGTGCTCTCTGTGCTCACCTCTGTCTAGGGACTCAGTACATCATCCTCTTACAATTTTCCCCCAGTGTTCATGTTCACTGGACAGGGAGTTCCCTGAGAACAGGAACATGGCTTTCTATTTCCAGCCTCTAGCACAGTGCTTCAGGTAATAGATACTCAAGTAAATGTTTGTTGACTGAAGAAGTGATCCATTATGAAGCCACAGCATGGACTAAAATGGACGAGAACCCTGGGCCATCTTAAGAATGGGAATGGTTCCCTTCGAACATCCACACTGCATTTCCACGTGTTTATCAGGGTGTCATAAATGATTTAGCGAGAGCAGGAGGTTTTATACAGCAGGGGAGGAGGAGGAGCAGCACCTGTAGGGGCAGGTATGGGTGTGGGTTGGGCTCTCTGACAGCAGCCAGTGGTCCAGGACTGCTGAGGAACCCTTCTGGTCAGTCTGCGTGTCTTTCACGCTCCTCTGTGGCTTAGGGCACAGACTAGGGGCTCAGATGGAGGAGGAGTCATGGTTCCCATTGCACCTTCTTTTCTGGACTCCTTTGCTACTCTGTGGTACTATCATCCCATTCCCCAAAAAGAATCAGATGGGAAAGATGAGCAGAAAGGAGGGGGAGCACAGACAGGCACAGTGGCTCACGCCTGTAATCCCAGCGCTTTGGGAGGCCGAGGTGGGCGGATCACTTGAGGCCAGGAGTTCGAGACCAGCCTGACCAACATGGCAAAACCCTGTCTCTACTAAAAATACAAAAATTAGCCGGGCATGGTGAAAGGTGCCTGTAAGCCCAGCTATTCAGGAGGCTGAGGCAGGAGAATCACTTGAACCCGGGAGGCGGAGGTTGCAGTGAACCAAGACTGCTCCACTGCACTCCAGCCTGGGCAGCAGAGAGAGACCCTGTCTTGAAAAAAAAAAAAAAGATGAGGGAGCAGCAATCACTTTGGGGCTTGGGGGTGGGGAGGCCCCAGGGACTGCAGAGGAGTGGCCACTACTGCTGCCATTAGTTGCCTTCCACTCTCCATACTCATGAGATTTGATGTCATATTCCATCAACGAACCTTGGAAATAATGCATGAAAATATGTTTTAGACATAGAGTGCCCTATCAATAAAAAGGATCTTTGTAATTGTTATTAAATCTTGCCAGAGTGAAATATTTCCTCTAGGATGAAGTTGTTTGGCACATGGGAAAAATAATCCCTGCTGTCAGCCTTGCAAATAGCTAGCAAACATTTACTAGTCTACCGTGTTTTGGGGGAAGGGGGAGGCACTGGTGGCTGGGGGTCTCTCTCTGTATATACATATTCCACATGCCTTCCCTCAAGAGGCACATGGAAAATGCAATGAATGAAATCATTCTTGCATTCACCTGGTTTAAATCATTACTTGCCAGGTCAAGTGGGCGGGTTGCCTATTTTAAGATCTTTGAGGAATCAAGCAGAAATCAAAGTTTTCATTTTGGATGGCCCACTAAGAAGATGATTGCTCCAAGCCTTGGTTTCGTGGTTTTTTATATTTTTTTATTTTTATTTTTTGGTAAAATGAGGATGGAAGAAAATGATCACAGAGGTTCCTTTCTATCTCTGGTAACTGATGAACCTCTGTGGCTAATAATGTTACATATCTCTGGGATGTGGCAGGAAATAACTAAGACTAAGTGAGAACTATTCAGAGATCCTGGAAAGAAAAGTGTCAAAGGAACAAGTCTCCTGCATGGGGTCTGCCCTGAGTTCCAGCCTTGACTCTTCCACTTGCTAACTATGGGGATGTAGGCAAGTCACGTCAACTCCCTGTCCTTGGTTTCTGCATCAGTAAAATGTGCAGCTAGTAATTACTACCTCAGAAGACTACTGTGAGGCTCAGAAGAGGTATATGAAAAACTTTTGTGTAAAATACTCTTCAAACATAAGTCATGGCAACCATGGTTCTGCCACTAGCTTTAGTAGAATGTAGGGGCTGCCCAGATCTCTTTTTCCCTAAGGTCTCTTCCAGTTCTAATAGTCTATTCTTTCATCATGATATTTCCAAGTGTTTTTGTGAAATACCCTATTGGCTAGCTATGTCATGCAAAAATTCTCTTTATGGCACCCTTGACAATGGGTTCTTTATCATGTTGGAGAAATCATGCCTAACAAGGCAGTCTATTTTGATTTTGAGCAGTATCATACTTTCACAGGTTTTTCTCATATTGAGTCAGATCTGCTCCCTGCTAAATCCTACCTACTGGCCCTCATTTCTGCTCTCTGGAACTGTGAACACTCCAAAGCAATCAGTAATCAGCTTTATCTCAAACTCCTCTCTTTGTTAATTATTCTTTCCCTGATTCACAGATAAGGAGAAAGAACAAAAGTTCAGTGATTGGTCCCTGGTCACATAGAGGGACACATTAGAGTATGATGGGAATTTGAAGCTCTAGGGGTTTGAGGTTGTTTCTTAACCCTCCTGAGCCACACAGAAATAGTCTCTGAACTTATGCAGAGAAGCCCCTGTTCCATTTTACCAATAAACCACAATTCGTTGCTTTGTTTTGGAGTCTTCTGTTTAGCCAAATGTTTTCATTACATTAATTGTAAAAGGTTTTTCGGGCTGACCCAGACTGACTCACAATCACACTAGTGCACACACAAACACACACGCACGCAAACACAAACGCAAAACACACACACATACACACGCACACAGAGACCCAACACGTAACCAGAGTGATGTGTCAGGAAACTCTAGGAAAAGCTGTCACATGTTAAGTTTTTTCCATTAAGCTTGAAACAATATCAGGAAAATAGATTATATGTAAACATAGAAGAAATATCTCTAAGTTTTAAAGCAATGTTCTCAACTCAAGTAAATCCAGTGATGTAAAAGAAAGGAACTAAGAAAAGAAGATCACAGAATGGAAAAGTTCGCAGAATTTGTGCTTTGTTTGGATAGGATATGGAATATCATCCTTGGTTGCTGATTTTTTAGTTTTTGATTTTTGTCTTGAGTATGAAGTTACCACATAGAAAAACACATAGTAGTGAAGTTTGTGTAGAACAACAGGGAAAAGGGAGAGACTGTCCCATTTCCTAACTGTCAATGGAGGGGTTCCCAGGTCTCTGGGAAGCTCAGCTGTAAGAGGAAGAAGAGCAACAGTCCTTGACTCCTTGATGTGAATGGTGAGCTTTGCGCTTTGGAAGATTTTGTAGCATCCTAGAGAGAGGTGTGCAGGTGGCTTAGGAACCCCTGTCCTTCTCCCAATACCAACCATATTTTCCAAGTAATGAAATTGAGGCCCCCCAAATCACAGGGACTTGTGACCCACCATTCGAAAGAGCCAAGACTAGAATCCGGCCCTGGAGTCTTAGTCCAGTGCTCTTTTTACTGCATCCCTGAGCAGAGTATTTGACTTCCTTCTTACTGCCCGGAAGACGGACACCCTAAAAACAGTGGTCCCTTCCATCCTTCTGAAAGCATGAAGAATTATGCCTTTCATTCAGGCACAAAGAAAATCTTATCATGATTTCTGTCAATGATCATAGCTCAAAGTCACGATTGTTTCAGATATATTTCTCATATTTAGACTTAGTATCTTACACGGTTAAGGTATTTGTCTTCTATATTTGCTGTAAATGAAGGAAGAATTTTAACAGCTGTCCAACTAGAGCAAGAAAAAAAAAAAGAAAGAAAAAAACTAGGCTTTTTTTTTTTTTTTCAAAGTAAGAGAGGAAAAATAACGTTAACACAAAGGAACATTCTTACTAAGAGTAGGTGGAGAAAGGCATCTGAAAAATAATACCTCAAGATGCATTGAAACATTTTAGGGAATTAGGGAATTCTGATCTCTTGAAAAAAAAGAAAATTAATATTAAAGACAAGCTGTGAGTTTCCATCTGGCCTTGCTGCTTTCCACTAACGCTTCCATGACGGAATTCATCTGTCCATCAACTGTCAAAAATTCTCCTGTCAGTAAATCCCCCGACACCCCAGCGAGCCCACCCCGCTCAAAATATTCCATGCCACAAACTATTCCAAATTCTGAATCCTTTTTTTCAGATCTCTGTATTTTAAGACATAAAAGTTGCTGCTTTTTTTCTTCCTTTTTTTCTCTTTCTTTTCCCAACATCTCTTTCACCCCCACACTCTCTAATATGGGGGTAAAGGGAACTTGGGTGGAAAATTTGGGGAGCCCTCAGCTATTTGAAGATTATGTTCCCACCAAGTCTCTTCTAAGCTTTTTCACTGGAGTCTGACAACAGACAGCCCACATCTGTTTTAAAACACTGAGTGCTTGTGAAGTGTGAACTCCCCACTGTTTAATGTAACTACATGACTATTTAATGTACACAGTGGTAGAGCCACTCAGAATGCCAAACTGTTGTGACATGCCTGAAGGACGTATATAAACATAATATACTGTGGTTTATTGTGACAAAGAACATCTATGCCACAAATAGGAAGATCTGTTTGCTTACCAGTGTAGTCAAATGAGGAAGGAAAAACCGTGTACAGTACCCTCTCCCCCCGCCCCATCACCCATGTCAATAGTGAAATTGATACCGGAATGATGCAACAATAAATCCAGAATAGGCATTTTATAATGTCCTATTGTAATAATTTTAAGCCTAGGATTTTGAAATGAGTCATTCATTAAATTACTCTGAATATATAACGCAGAGGGAATAGAGGGGAGATAGAAAGTCACTAGAGGGAGGGCTGCCGAGAGTTTGGCCTCTTCTAGAAACTTTGTTCCTTTGTATGGGTGTCGGGGACATTTTTGGATGGCAGAGACTTGGGTAACATGTTGGTGCTGCTTTTGGCCAACTTGGAGATCGTAATTTTCTGTACATTGTTACCCATGGAAGAACATCTACGGTTGCTGCTTGTGTTAATAAATGAAGAGAAAAGACATCATGGCTTTGCAAATATATTTCACTTTTAATATTTCTCCCAAAGGTGGATTCTTATACCTTCTGACATCTCATTAATCAATTGATCAGAATGTGTTCTCTTACATCTCATTGTTACAATTCTAATTAACCTTTGCTAGTTAAATACTTACCAAAAATCAGCTCCAATGTAATCCTGTTTCCTCTAACCCAAGCATTTCAATAAAAGCTTTTCTTTCTATCGGTCTTTAATAGGAATTAAGTGGAGAAGAAATATACTGTGTGTGGTATCTGTTGCTTTTTAAGGGATTTTGAAATTCTAGAATAAAATCTTTAGGCATGAAACACAGATGAAGATGATACTTTTAGTAAGCCTCCAGAGTGTAGACAAGGCTATTCTTATATATACTTTTAGGAAAGTATTAACCTTTTTTAAATTCAAAGTTATCATTTCTCAGAAAATAACTACTTCCATGGAAGACAAAACATCCCAAAACAACAACAACGAAACCGTCTTGTAAATGATACTAAGAAAGAGAGCAGAGATCTAGTTCTAAAATAAAATTTAAACTGCTGTTGTTGTTGGCATTTAGGTTATACTATTATGGTACAAACTAATATTCAACTTCATCCAATATCTCTAGATTGAAAATACCAGTGCGAAGTCCTGGTCACTAGGAAAACTTACTCCTGCCTCTGATTATTACAATTTGGGGTTCCCATGGTTTGGATTTTGCTATATCCTGTGGCTCACATAATTTCCCTTAATAACTTAGCAGTCACTAAGGGAACAAATCTGAGAAGGCCTTTATAAAAAGTGGTGCCTGCCTTCCTGTTTGCCTTAGAACTGCAGCCCACGTCCTGGAGCATCGGGGGTGCTAAAGACTTTTCTTATAATGGAAATTTTAAAAGGACAGTTTAAGGAAAGCTCAATAGAGGAGTCAAAGATAGAGAAATTCAGCAATACAGCAGTGAGGAGCAAAACCACTTTTGCAGAGCAGAGAGAGTTTTAGTATAAGGTCTTTTGGGATCAGATTGTTGCTTTAAAAATGTGGCGAATTAGCCGGTTTTGCTTCCACATGATTTCATAGCATACTGTTCTCTACTCCTCTGCTGCCACTAACCGCACTGAACACTGCCATTCCTGAGCAACACTTCACATCGGCTCCTAATGCGCAGAAGTTTCTGGTTACACGGCTGCAGTTGCTGTTTAACGTTACCACCCTTCCACAGCCGAGCGGACTTGAACGGGCTTTTATTTTAATTTCCTTTCTCCCGCCGGTCGCAACTTTGGAAAGCCACGCAAACCTTGCCACACAAACAGGGTTAGTGCCTCTTTAAGGAATATTTAAATTGCATTTCCTACTGTCAGTTAAATCTCATCAATCATGTTTTTAATTAAAAAGAAGGACATCTACATCCCACTTTCGACTCAAAGTGCATAATGAAATCGTAGATTGGGGCAGGGCTGGAGAGTTTCAGCTTTGCTGGGTGCATTCAGCAGAGATGCGGGGCAGGTCAGGAACACTGGTGCATATGCAAGTGGCAAACAAATAACACTCCTGATAGGGCCGGGTGACATGTGTCAACCCTTGTCATTGAGAAACAAGAAAGGCAATGTGCCCAGACAAAGGGTAGGGTGGAATCTCTACACACTGGCAGAACCTGACCCACGCGCAAGGGCTTTGTGTAGCAGATGCCGTTTCTCATTGTTCTGTGCCTCCCTCCCCAGTACCCCTGACAACAGCCACTGCCGCTGGCATTCCACCCTGACATCTGTTCAGCTTTATTGATGCGGCCCTGGAGGAATTCCCAGTGTAAACAGGGAATTCTCTAAGGGAACCCCATGTTGTAAAGGGATGAGCTGCATAATGCAAAGATTTAACCACTATTTAAAGGTGTGACACTTGATTGAAAGTGACTTGCTTTTTCCCCCCTTTCCAATCCCACCTCCCTCTCCACACTTAACTGTATTTGGCACCAACTGGCTGTAGCAACACCCCCACCTCCCCCTCCATCGCTTTGTTTTCCTGATGCATAACTGTTAGGAAGAATGAAGGATGGGAGGCCTTGGGTACCACCATCCAAAAAAGCCACTTAAAAAAAATTTCTGGGTTACAGTCAATTGAGTCTAGTTGTCGCTTTGGGATCCTGCCCGCTGCCCACCCACACTCCTGGCGAGAAACAGCTTGCAAGTCGCTTGGTCCTGTGGCTGAAGCTAATCGGGTGGGCTTTGCGCTCCTTGCTAGAAGCAACTGTGGCAGTTCGCAGTCCCTGAGCAAAGCCTGGTGGTACTAGTTCTGGCAGTGCTAGAACGTAGGGGATTTGCCTTTGGGATTTTGTGTTTTTGGCAATGGCGCCGTAGGATATTAATAATGATTTTTTTTAAAAGCACACCTGATGGGATAGGCGATGCATCCCTCATTGCCCCGGCAAATGTACGTGTGCTCTAAGGCACCTCTGAAGTGTCACACTCTCACTCAACTTCCTGGACGATGTTCAAGTACAGGGAGTGTCGTGCGAGCTCCAGCCACGCACATTGTGTCACTTTGGTTGAGCATGCAGAGATCGGTGAATAGGGCCCTATGCAGCAGGACCGCCTCTATTAGCAGTGAACTCGACTTGTGATACGACATGGACAGAGTCTGTTTTGTAAGTCCGTGGGCTGAATTTGGATTCGTGTGGTTCCAGCTCTCTTCCCTTCCAAATGACTGGTAGAGAGACAAAATTTGAAAACGGCAATGATGTCTTCCTGCACTGTTTCAGAATAAATGAGGTTGTGGGTTACCATGATAAGGGCAAAATAAAATAGCAGAATTATCAGAGGATGAAGTCAAAACTCATAAAGGGAAATCCGTCTTCCTAAAGGCCTGAAGTATTGCTGACCTATGTTTTCAGAGAACAGATACCAAAACAAGATTGGGGTGTGTGTGTGTGTGTGTGTGTGCGCGCGTGTGTGCGTGCACACACACGTGAAAGTCAACAATAAGCAGCAGCCTGGTCCTTCAGTTATACTGTCATGGTCCTAAGATTTGCTCTTAGCTGACCATTCTTTTTCCCTCAAAGGGAGGTGCACTTCCATCATGTAAGGCAGTGAAGCTTTAAGTCAAGAAGCCAGCACACCATTCAGGAATGCAGACTTTCCTTCCCATTGCCACAGATTGAATTTTTACTTAAAACAACCAAAACCCTCTAGAGAGATTTTATCTTTAAAATTAATTTATGTATTTTCTTCTGACCAAAACAATGTATGGTCATTTTAGAAAATTTAGACAATATGGGCAAATAAAATAAAATGAAAATGGCCCATTAACTTACCACTCAGAAATAATTGGTAATTATTCCAGTTTTGTCTCCTCTCTCTGTATTTAAACAAAAATGTGATAATCTTATGTTTACTGTTTCATATTTTTTTATACTAGACTATCTCTTGGTATTATTAGATGTTATTCTATAACAATTTAAATAATTATGTAGTATTTCTTTGTATATCATAGTCAATTATCCATTTGGGGACAAATTTGTTTTCCACCATTGTATTTATTATAAACAATGCTGCAAGGAACATCTTTTGTAGATAAAGCTTTGGGTATATCCATGACTCTTTTTGGACAAATCCTTAAAATAGAATTGCCGGGTCAAAGGCTGTATGAACTTTTAAGACTTTTGATCTGTATCGCCATATAGCCAGAAAGATTGTATTAATTTATACTCCCACCAGCAGTGGATCAGAGTTCTCAAAACGGAAGTCTTTAGGGCATATTCCTGTGTGTCCCCATAAGGTGGAAGTCTGTGTGGTGAAGCTACAGTCCCTTTTCCATAGATTCATGGCAGCATCTCTAATTAATATGTCCATTCTTAATGCTTTCCCATCTGTATTTCTCTGCATGCAGTGACTGAAAAATACCATCAACAGCTCAGTGCTGATAGATGGTTCAGAGTCCAGCAATGTCCTACTTTCCTTCCTGTCCACTTTAGAGTGAAAAATAAGCTAACTTTGACATTTTTAGCAGTCACAGATTTAAAGTAAACTGGAAATAGAATCCAGGCCCAGTTCTAAAAAGGACACGTGAACTCCAGCATGCCTATGAGACCTGTTGGAAGGGGGAGAAAACAAAACAACTCACAACATTTCCAGTGAATGCACTTCCATCAGAACTGTGCTACTGATGGGCTGCCCCTTTAAGCACAGTTTGCCTTCACTGAGTTTGAATATACCTTTTGGGATTCAAATAATTTTGCAACAGTGGATACAGACCTTCTTTATGTGTTATTGGTCTGGGAACAGCAACAGATTTAAAAAAAAATTACCAGGTCAAATAACAGCTGTTATTATTAAGTTCAGCTTTTATTATCAATTTTGCCAGTAGATTCTGGCAGTAAAAAAAAAAAAGTCTGCTTCTGAGCTTTTTACTAATCAGTACTCTCATTTTGCTAATATTCTAACGACTGTCAATTTACTTCAGTGCTGCCATTTGCAGAATTTTCCAATTAGCAGCAAACCTGTTCCACCTTCTCCTGTAATTACGGGGGACTCAGTTCAGATCAGCTGCGGCCAGACAGCATATGATGTAGTTGCCAAAATCTGTGCAATGTTGTTTTTAACCTTTGCATGTGCTGGCACAGTTTTAACATCTCTGTTTGTAGGCAGGAGGCTTCTGCCGTAGTGGCATGTGTCAAAATATCAAAATTATTTTTAATAAACACACAACGAGGATGAAAACACAAATAGGAGCATATTTGGGTTTTGGATCAATTTAATGTCTGCTCCAGATTCAGTAGCATCCCCTACTCCGCCCGTTCTTTTTTTTTTTTTAATCAAGAGACTTTTGATGAGGAAAAATTGAGAGTTGCTGAATTGCATCAATTTCAACCTGTTTCCTTTCCTAGTTAAAAAAAAAAAAATTGTTGAAAAGTCTGAAAATTTAGAATGGAGGGGTCCTAATGATCATTTATCATAAACCTCTCATTTTTATAAATGAGGAAACTAAGGCTTAGAATGGAGGAAGGACTTACCTAAGGTCTCACAGCTAGTTATGTGCAGATCTGGGACTAGAACCCAGGTCTTCTGCCTCCAGTCCAAGGTTTGTTCCACTATAGCTACATTTTCCCCCTGGTGGCTTCTAAATATGGCAGAAGACAGAACAGGGAAGCCTCACCCAGATCCCTTGTTTCATAGAATGCCCTGCTAGCAAGATCAAAGCCAATCAAACTCTCTGAAAGCTGCCTAAACAGCTGACATTGCAGTAATAACAATAGTGCAGCAATAACTATTATTGCTACATGAAAAAAAATATATTTAATAATAAGCTCATTGATTTTTAACAACATCTCTGTGTTGCCTAATTGATGGGAAGTTGTATGTTTGCGTAGCCGATGGGCGTTATGAATTAAATATGGCCGTCTTTCCTTGAGGGGTGCATGTCAATGCATGAAAGACGGAAGATCTACATTTCCCCCAAGCAAAATAGTCCCCTTGTACCAAAGCAGGGAAGACTGAAACGCGAACAAAAATAAAAACCATCCATCACTGTTTATTAAGTGCTGCTACTTGAAGGTAAAAGGGATATTGAACTGTTTTTAAATTGGAAGGAATGTAGCTGGACAAAATATTGATGGTAATATTAGCTAGGTGACAAATTTTATTCTTTTGTCCACATTCATCAAAGGAGCAATTTGGAGTGAATTATTCTCTCTATGCCCATAAACCAATTTTTCTTCCCTTTTTATTTTTTAAGCACACATGTTTATTAAGGAACATGGCATAGGAAGGATGCTATCTTCTGGTTCAAGTCATCCAAACCTTGCTGCATGAGTCAAAGGCTCCACAATTGCTTTAGACCAGGCCATGCATTGATCTCCAAGGTGCTTATATTAATATTAAATTTTATATGCGCTTAAAGATTGAGGCAGACTGAGTCTGTTCCCACAATTTAAAAGAAAAGGGGTGGGTCAGATTTGATTTCATTTTTAGCTGTGGTTTTCAAGTGGAAGTTCTGAAGCATTTATTTATTTTTCCAAATTTATAGTGTGCCCCTTCAGTCCAGTGTTCACTGGCTGCTGTTCAATGAAAACATTCAAGTTTCTATGGCAAAATGGGCTGAGGCAGGAAAATGAAAATTGAAAATGTCGGCTGACAATGGGGAGAATTTCAATAAAAATTTAGTTTGAAGTTTCATTCGCTTCAACTCTGTTCAACTTCAAGTCATTTTTGTTTTTATGAGGCCATATAATCTCTGAGATGTTTCATGAAAATCTTACCAGGCAGCCCATCATACTCAGTGATAGAGGGGGATTGCTGGATTTAAGACTCAATCCAATCCTCAGTGTTGTTCTATATGCCTACTGTGCGTCCAGAGATGGCCTGGAGGTTGGCATCCCTAACTTCTTCATTTGGATTTCTGGAACCAAGCCTCTTTCATCCTCAAATGTGCAGGTAGCCAAAATGACAGTCTCATTACTTCTGACAGATCTCATCATCCCAACCAAAGCCAGTCATTGAGCAACAGAAAGACGTTTGTTTGCAAGTACATTTATAAACCTAAAAATCCCTTGGATGAGGCTGCTGTCAAGCCGAGTGGATTTTCTTGGATGTCATTGACTTCCATAGCTATCTCTTTCTCAACTAAATGAGGACACTTTTAAGGAAGCTGGCTGGAGTTAATTAATCAGTCGATCAATCAACAAGATTTTAATGAGTCCCTGCAAGGCAGTAAGCGGTGGTAACATTTATGTAGCACTTTATGGTTGCCAACACACTTTCCCATGTATTGTCTTATAGGTAGATACTCTTATAGGTGCATATGAGTGAGGCTCAGAGAGGTTCAGTGACTTCCCTAAAGTCACACAGCTATGAAGTAATGAGCTCTACTTCAGATCTTCCAGAACTGTTTTTCCTACACTACTTGAGACAGTGCAGGTGACCATAAGATTACCAGCCAGCTTCCTTAAGTGTCCTCCTTTAGTTGTGAAGGAGATAGCTAAGTCCCAAATGAGTAGTACGGTCAAGAAGTATACCTGATCCTGGATGAGCCTTAGAGATGTAACCTGAATAAAACCAGAAGTCCATGTGTCCCTGCCACAACATGATGTCACACCCAAACATTTCAGCAGCTGAAAGTAATTGAAAGCAGTTCTAGTTTTTCTCTGCATTTTTCAAAGAACATTAAAGTAATTATAGAAAATTCACTTCATAAGATATTGCCTCATTATTTTGTTCTCCATTCGGCTCCTGCATTGGCCACCCTAAAGTCTGTAACTCTCATTCTCCATTGTTCTTCCCCAGTTCTCCCCCTTACTTTTTCCCTTCTGTTTTTCCCCCCTCTCTCGTGTGTCAACCTTAGCCCTTTCTACCACAATTCCACCATTTTCCCACTGATATTGGGATGTGAGCCAGGCCTGCGACCTCAGTGGTGGGGAAGTAGGTGTGTGGAGAAAAAGACTGTGAAGACTCAACCAGGATCAACATGACCTTCCTCACGTGTGTTTAGACGTCCCAAGGAGGGAGTCATTGTGGACCAAAGGATCCTGACTTACAAGGGAGTAGCATTTGTGTGTGCTCTGAAAGAGGAATAGAACTTAGAAGATTTTTTTTAAGCACACATGTTTATTAAGGAAGATTTCAAAAGTGGAAAAAAAAGTACCCAATAGGAAGAAATGAAGGCACATAGTGAAAAAATCTTGAAATAGAGAAGCTCCTTGCCTTAAAAACAGAATAAGCCCACAATAAAAGCCTCGTCGAGTGTCTGCTCTCAATAAGCATCGTACTAAGTGCTCTAAGTCACCATAGACCCTGACAAAATGTTTTCAGAAGGAAAAAATTTGCACTGATTACTTCTCTCTCTAACAGGAGTTGGATTAGGACAGTGTGTTTTAAACAAGCAAACTGTGGAGCCAGGATGCCCTGTTCACATCCCGTCTCCACCATCTGGTAGCTGTGTGACCTTGTGCAAGTTCCTTAACCTCAGTTTCCTTGTCTGTGTAAGATAGGGATATTGATGCGATAATATCTCACAGGACTGTTGTGAGTATTTAAACGAATCAACATGAGCAGATCGCTGCTCAACACTCAGGAAGCATTAGTTGTATTCTTCACTCTTATTAATTGTAATATTACTTTCCATTGAAATCTGTCTGCATAGTTCTTTTTGAACTGATTATAATAATATAATACAACTCCTGGTTATTGAGTGTGGAGATAGAGGCACCTCACTATGTCACTTAATACATGAGATGTCACTTAATACATGAGATTTTGTTTAATCCTCGAAAGCATTCTGCATGTTAGGGCCCTCCTGTGTAGCAAGTAGGAACTCTTTGCTGGTCTGTTGGTAGTTTGGCCAAGCCTGGTCCACTTCCTGGTGGAAAGGGATGTCCTCTAGTTCCTTTCTCCTCTCCATCTCCCTGGTTTTTTTTTTTTTTTCATTTAAAAATCATTTTATTATTAATATCATTATCCCATGTAGCCTAGTGCCTGTCATGTATGAGGAATGTCGGTAAATACTCCATTTGAAGCTTCTTTGTACATATTTCCATTGCTAAATAAACTCTGAATTCACATAAAAAGTTAAACTTAATAACTCATATTTCCTTCTCTTGTAACAGGCACGTATTGGTAGAATATAAATATTCTTGGGCTCTGGCCTTGTTCTAAGTGAAGACAGTAATTGATCACATGGTACAGCTATTAACAATAAAACCAAGAATTTGTCAGCTGGCGTCCTGGCATGGACGAGTGCTGAGGTGGGAAACAGAAAATTCACATTTGGTTTCTGAGCCGAGTTGGGGCAGGAATGGTGGGGGGGAGAAGAGGACAGGGAATGAGTCAGATGGGAGCATATGAAAGATCTGCATGCGTTCTCTTGCTGTCTCTTGCGGCTAACCCAGGTAAGTCTTAAGTTTATGAAGACCAGGTTTCTAAGAGGTTCTTCTCTTCCTGCAGTAGGTGGAAATTCATCATGTGCATCTTAGATGCCAACAGTCTAAAGACAGTGGGTACATGTCTCAAGAATCCACACTAGCTGTACGTCTGATTTTTTTCAGTATGAATTCAACCTAAAGAAAAACTTTTACTCTTGCCAGATTCTAATTTATTCCTTTTCCCTTTTAATTAGGGGAAACCCATTTCTGACAGATTCTGAAAGTTTTGGCTACCTTTGTGTGGAGGATAGGAGAGGAGACAAGCCTTCTTCCTTATTTGATGGACTTTTTTATTATATATATATTTCTATTTTAATCAAGTGGAGTAAATACATTCTGGGCTTTTCCTGAGACAATGTGGGCCAGGTTTTATTCATGACAGGGCTTTCTTATTAGAGTTATGAAATCCTTGTAGAAAAGTAGGGGATTTCTCAGAGAAGTTTTTCAAAAAATGCAAAACTTGACACACTTTAATTATTTCTGCACTATAATAACAATATCATATAAACCCCACACTGTTTAGGACTTAAGTTCCAACTGAGTACATTTTAGCCTGATATATACAAATAAGAGTGTTCTAAGGCCATAGCCAAGCCAATCACAGGACTCCTCTGCCATCCTCTCCCTTGTCCCCTCTTCTAACACTCAGAGGGAAGCTCCTGTGAGGTTTAATGTGCACCAGGAACTCCAGCAGGAGTTGCCCACCCTAGCAGAAAGGACCACATTATTTGGTGGTTTTAGGTTCTTTTGTGTTTTCAAGTTTCTATAGTGATAGAAGTTCTCTCTAGAGAGGAAATTTCCTGTTGGTCCTTGTATCAGCCAGGGTTCTCCAGAGAAAAGGACCAATAGGAAATGTATATACATCATGTATATCATATATGATATATAATATACATGATGTATAGATAATATATATAATATACACAATAGGTATTATATATAAATATGGTATCTAGATATATAAATACATGATATCTAGATATATAAATACATGATATCTAGATATATGTGAGATAAGGAATTGGCTTATTGTGGGGTGGGGTGGGGTGGGAGCTGGCAAATCTCAAATTCATAAGACAGGCCAGTAGGCTGGAAACCCTGGCAGAAGTCAACGCTCCAGTTTTGAGGCAGAATTTTTTTTTCTCCAGGAAACCTCAGTTTTTGCTCTTGAGTCCTTCAACTGATTGGATGAGTCCCACCCACATTATCAAGGGTAATCCCTCTACATAGAGTCAACCAATATATAGATGTACCTTCAGTGTAACACCTAGATTAGTGTTGGATTAAGTAACTGGGTGCTAGAACCCAGCCATATTGACAAGAACTAACCATCACAGTCCTGAAACTCTCTTTCATCTGCGGAATCCTTGGACTTCTGAATCCTCTTGCTGGCCCAGAAAAGATCATGTGGACTTCCTCCTTCATTCCAGGGGGGTAATCTGATCTGTTGGAGATCCTTTGCTCAGACCTTCAGGGCAGTTTGGTGAATTTACATGGCCTCAAAGGTGATGAATAGAACTCTTGAATGTACTTTCAAAGTCTTGCTGAGAAATCAACTCCTGTCTGTGTTGAATGGTAGTAAAATCTCTTAGGAAAGAGCCTGGGAATGTGGAGAGGACTCATGCTTCTGGGAGTTTTTATGCCTGGACTTTGACAAAGTGGAACATATGGAGGAATCAATGAGTGTCCTAGAGATGGGATCAATATGCAGACTTTCTGACTAAATGGACACCCTCAATACTGCACACTCTGAGTCAGAGAAGGTGACGCATAGAGACAAAGATACATCCACATTGTCAAAGTATAAAACCGATGTCCAGCTCACAGAGGCAAGAGTCTTCACCTTTCTGAGCTGTTTCCTTAGGGACTTGATCATCATCTCATCTAAGCAATAGTTTATTATTTCTTAGCCAACTTGGGAAGATTATTAGAAAGGTGGGGGTGAGAAGAGACACATCCCATGCCCGACACAATGTTTCCAAAATACCCTCTTTTCCCAATGGCACCAGTGAAAGTGAGGGAGCCAGCCTGCCTTGGATTCAGGGCCAGAGAATACACAGACACCCTCGACTTCTCAACCAGGCCACCATACGGCGAGAGCAACGAGATCTCCCTCCCGTGTTGTATTGTGGCCCACTGGTACCTGGGGACACAGAACCCTCACCTGGTGGTCTTGCTTCACGGTAGAAGGACTCATAGTTCACTAGTTCCCTTAAGCCCTTCGAGCTGACCACGTGTTTGAGGCAAGACTCTTTAGAACACCTATTGGGACTTGGGGGCTGAGGGATAGCAAAGAAATAGACAAAAGGGGGCATATCAAGGAATTGGTTGGTACCTGCACATATCAGTTGCACTTCAGCAATATTTATAATCAGAGTCTGTGAATTTCCAAACCCAAATATAGGGATAGTCACATTTGCCCTTTAAAAAGCATCCCCCCACACAGGCTATAAGGCCTCTGCAAAAAACCTTCCTTTCTATTATGAAAATGAAAAAGCTGAATGTTTTCTCCTTTGCCCCAGATCAGCTGTGAAGGGATTTGAGGCCCCACAGCCCATCGTGACTCACAGGCAGCTGCTCTGACCTGAAGTTTGCACAGACCTCCGAAGAGGACTGTCCAGAGGCTCGGCTGCCTGGTGATGAGGCCCCAAAGAGTGATTCTGTGTTCCTGGCAGTTGACACACACACATGCGTAGACACACATGCACGCACGCACTGCACAAAGGCAGCTGAAGTACATTCACGAGGATTGGCCGAAGTGATGTGATGGTGGGCTGGGGGGGTGACAGCATACACTCAGGAATTAGAGAAATGAAGGCTGACAAATGATAATTTCCTCGGAGCCCCCTTTGCAAGGTTTCAGGTGCTCTGTTGACACTTTGCTTTATGCCTGCATGATACACTCACTGTAAGGCACCTCAGGTTCTTGGTGGAACCCAAGACTCTTGGCCCATTGCCCTGGTTTTGTCCTCACAAGTCACTCTGATGACCCCTCTCAGCTCCTTCTGTGCACCCCGGGTTTTCTGAAGTTCTCAGGACTATTTAGGGATAAAATATGTCATAAGTATAACTCTTCAAAATTGCAAGAGTTACAAGGGAAAAGATATGTCAGAATTTCCAAAAAAACAGAGAAGAATATTCTCGGGACTGAGGTGAAATTATCACCAGGCTCCTGAGTGTAGTGCCCTGCTAGGTTCTATAATCCCAACAATAGGAAAATGACCAGGGTCACAGAGCTGCTGGGGAGCTGTGAGAACAGGACTGGCTTTTGAAACTCCTGTTAAGATTGTCTCCCCAGGGCCAAAGCAGGTGTTTCCAAAGCACCCAAAAACAGGTCTGGGAAAAGGCTCAGTCCTGTGTTAAAGAGTGAATTCCTTATTTTCTGTGCATCTGGTATGTTTCTGGGCACCAGTAGGTACAGTTGTAGCTATATAGGCACTTTAAGTGTCACCTTGCGGCTCTGATATTCAGCATGTATGTTAAAGGCGCAGAAATAGCTGGACTTGCAATGTCTTGTGCCAAATCATATTTTTGCAAAAATCAAACTTCAGGTTTAGACGTCTGATCATCAAACCACAGAACTTCAGGATTAGTCATGCTAATGAAAGCCATTTGGCCCTGTTTTCTCTGCGAACAAAGCTATCTGTGTTGGTTCATTTAATCTAGCATATATCTGGCAATTATTGATATTAAATTGATTTAGTGTTTCCAAAGATGTTTCAGACACCAAACACAAAACTCCCAGTTTATTTTACAGCTGAATACAGAACATGAATTCCTTCCTGATG
Source organism: Hylobates moloch (assembly GCF_009828535.3). Taxonomy (NCBI): domain Eukaryota; kingdom Metazoa; phylum Chordata; class Mammalia; order Primates; family Hylobatidae; genus Hylobates; species Hylobates moloch. The sequence continues at coordinate 30,725,239 of NW_026652297.1, read as the reverse complement.
TAATCAGCTTTTCGTTTAACCCCTAAAGTGTAAGCATTGATCCCTCCTTAACTTGACTTAATTACCATCCATCGCGCCCTCCTTCCATGTAATTTATTTTCTGGAAATAAACAGAACCCTGTGGGTGGAGGGTCACTTGCCTAAGCTCTGGGGAGGATCACTTTTACTGAGTAGGAAGACGATTGCTAAGTGTGTCGTGGTTACTTACCAGAGGCTGACTCCATGGTAGGAACATTAACAATATCTGCTATTTCACAGGAAAGTTCTAAAAGGTGTTTTAACTTGTTTCCCAAAGCACCTAAGTAATTCTCCCAGCATCTCTCAGAGGCATTACCCAATTTTACAGGGAAGATATGTGAGGGAACTTGTATGAGGGACGAGAGTAGGCAAGTGAGACACAGAGAGGTGAAAATATTGTCAGTAATATAAACTGTAATTGAACATGAGTGCCTTCCTCTTAAGTTTTATCCTCTAGGTCACACTGCCTCCTACATTACATTATCGGTATTAACATAAGCATGGGAGATTAATTTTATAGATCACATGAAAAGTAGATGACATTTATCTTCACTTTTCAATGCATCATCTCATTAGGAGAAGCATAAACATTCAGCCCAGGTTAAAAGAGTTAAGAACAAAATTAATCCGCTAACTGCTTTATCGTTAAAAAAATTATCAAAGTCAATCGGCCTCGTTTTGTCTACTAAAAAAGGCTTTGTTATTGTTGTCTTGGGTTAGAAAATATTCCTAACAGAATACTAAACTTCCAGATGAGGAAAAATTGTGAAAAACCATGACCTGGCCCTCACTAGGCCCTTTGGTTGGATTCTATCAAACTTGAATAAAAAATGCTCCTGTGCCCACGACCCTGGCTAACAAAGCAGGGAGATGGGAACACCTTTTGATCAGTTTAGAACTTGTATTGCAAAACGAAAAAAAAAAAACAAAACAAAACTTGAAGCAGGCTTATCACTAGGAGTGATGAAATCTGCTTTTTTATAGACATATATATGTGTATACGTTTACAAAAGAATCATTGCCTGGTTGTGTGTTCAGCATGATTTTGATGTGATCACCCTGGCAAGCTGAGAGATGGTAAAGAAAACAAAAATACCGGGTCTGATTTTTCAGGTTCTGTCTTAATTCAAGGCAGGGTTCTACCAGGAGGAATGGTGGAATTGTAGCTTCAATTTGGGTTGAATGAGGAGCTCATAAATTCTGACTCATGTATGAAACTAGATGATTTCCTTATCACGGTGTTGGGCCACAGGCCTCTCTGGGCCATTTCTGGGAGTGGTTATCCTGCCTATGGGCTTGCCAGGGAGAGCCTGATGTCAGATCCCTGCACAGAGTGGCCTTTCTCCCAGTGCGGCTGGGGCGACTCCACAGTGCACCTTCCCAAGGGACCTGTGTCTGTCTCTTTCCCATGCTTCCGGACCCTGTCCTGCTGCTCACTTGAGTCCTGGCAACTCCCTGAGAAAGCAGAACAGGCTCTGTGGCCTCTGAGTGAAGGGCTGAGATGTTTTACTTCCAGGTCGGCTGCTGATTCTCCAAGGGATGCATTTTTTTTTTTTTCCTTTAGTAGTTGTATTCCATTATTCACTGTATAGGGAGAAACCACAAACTTAACTCTAAACTCCAGGGTCAGAAAGAATCATGTCAGTAAAACGGTCTCTGGCTTTTGCAGATTATTGGATACTGAGCGTGTCAATTAGGCCTTTCCCCTATCGCCGATGTTAAAGCATTCGTCATTTATTTAATTCTCTGCCTCATTCCAAAAAGAGCTTGAGAAGGCTCATTTGGTTTATCAGCACTCCTTTCAAAGGCAGTAGAAGGTGACAGAGCCAGTGACACTGAAAGTTTCAACTTTTGGGGACTAGATGCATCTTTTATATTTTTTGTGTTACCCTGCCTTTTATGATATATATGGATGTGAGTGTGTTGACTTAATAATGATATCTGTTCTGGCAGAGGAAATGGGTGGCTGAACTATTTAAAAGTTTAGCATCTATGTAGATATCTAAAAGCCCCACATTCTTTTCCTCAAGAAAGCTTTTCTTATTCGACTCATCCTTGTTATATGATCTTAAGTGAACGTACTGTGTAAAAACACATTTCTACTGCACCAGGCTTTGAGAATCAATGTCATTTGATGAAGGGTAGGAATAAGTACCTAAAATAAATGCTAATTTTTAGAAATTATGCAGATTTATAAATGCAGCCATATAAAACATTGTGTAACACAAAACCAGGGTTTTTTTTTTTGTTTTTTGGTTTTTCTTTTTAAAGCAAAAACAGCCTCGTCAGTTTGGAAGTTATTTGGAAAGCTGAAGCTTGGGCTGGGCTCAGCCAAGCACTTTTGAAACTTCAACATAGACTCAGGTTCTGGTTTTCAACAAAGCAGGGCTGATTTATGGGAGTCCCATGAATCTGCCCCATTTACATTGAGTCTTTCTTTGAACCTGGAGTGAGAAATCCTAGTGACTCCAAATGGGATGGGAGATTTCATGCCTAACCTCCATTTTTGAAACAAGGTGGCTCAGTTTCACCTTGTTCCGAGAATCCAGCATATTTCTGAGCAACAGTGTGATATGGCATGGGAAGAAAGATTAGAAATTCCAGGTGCAGAGAAGCAGTGCCCAGGGGCTGCGCCTGTTCTCAATGGGAACGTGCTCAGGTCTGGTGTAAGCTCTGGTTCTCCCATGAGACTTTTCGTTTGAGCAGCAATATTTTAAAGAGAAAATGAAAGAAGAGATTCTGGACATCTACTTAGGAGTAAAGCAAAAATTAATTAGGTAATGTCCTCTGCAAGACGACCAGAGTTAGCACAAAATGCAATGGTGTTACAAGGAATAAAGAAACGTGAAACAGATAACATTCTCTTGTATATTTCATTTTTGGTACTAAGATGTGGAAACCTCCAAAAAGTTGATAATTCCCATAGACTTAATAGAGGCTTTAGGATCAATAAAGTTTGAATGACAAAAAGAACAAATAACTGATTCCTGATTCCTGGAACCTTGTATAGATATAGGGGTTGGGTAGAGCTTAGACCAATGTGATCATTGTCTGCTCTGTTGACTACACTCTGGAATATTATTAGCCTTATCTGAATGCCTTTTGTATCAAATTCTTGACCTGATTTTTGTCCCAGTTTCTCTTTTATATCATCCAGGTTTAGTTCTTCTTTAAGGAAAAAAAAAAAGTTAAAAAAATTCTAATGAAAGTCGGCTGACTCTACTATGAGTAATATAAGAAAATCTGTTTTGCTTAGGGAATGACAGATTATTGAAATACCTGGTTTTATATTTTTTATGTGGGTTTGGCAAATGCATCTGAAAGTGGCTAATATGATACCTGATCCAGTGTTAATAGTCAATGATAATTCCATATGTACCAACTGCTACCTGTTAGCCTACACGTGCTGTCTTTTTTCCTTTTTTTGGCACAAAGGTTATATGAACTGTAAATGTGGATCTTCATGGCTGAAGTGGAGGCAAGCCACCATAGTTTTAAGATGAAATCGAGCCTAGCTGTAATTACCATCTCGGTTTCTCTATTTCAGTCTTCCCTTCTTCCCAATTTACTGCCCTGTCCCCCACCCCCCCAACCAACTTTTAGGTAGCACATAATAAAAGCATACTACATCATTCAGAATTTGGAAACTTGGGAGAGAGCAAAGATAGGCGAGAAAGGAGGAGGCAGAGAGACTGAATCACAAGAATAAACTAGAAGTGAGGTGAATGGAGGAAAATCCTCCCGCCAAAATACAAAATTAGAGAAATTTCCTGGAATGTGTATATTGGGTGAAAAAAAAAATCCATTAGCCAAAGTGCAGTTTCATTAACTAACTGCTTTACACCTTATTGCTTAAATGCCACCAAACTTCTTTCTCCCTCATAGCTGATTAGGAATTACTCAAAAGCTAACTAACTCTGCGTGGGTCACAATCGCTTTCTCTCCACCTGCTCTCACTAGTACATAGTTTGAAATTGGTAGGCAAAGCTGAAGAAAATAGCCAAACAAAACACAACCCCAAACCCATCTTCAGCAAAACTTTTTGCCTGTCAATAGGTGGGACTTGCTTGAAGGACCTGCCTAGCTCTTTCTGACTCTCAATTCTGCTCTAGTCTCAGGCCAGTGCTTTATGGAGGAAGTGGTGAAAGCCTCCATTTCACCCTGTGAGTTTAACCATTAAGCACTTTCTTGCTTTATAAAAACAGACGTGCACATGTTCCCGACTACAGAGAAACCAGGCCTCCTATTATAACCACTCAAAACGGGATATGAGGAATCTGAAAGAAAAGCATAATACTTTCAAATGATTTTTCTTGAAAGGTGAGGATATTATTAAAGATTTCCATGACCCTTTGTGTATTCTTTTGAGAGAAAATAATTTTGGCCTCTTATTAGTCTTATTATTCCAGCTTTTGTCATGTTCCTTCGAGAAACTACTAGAAACACAGAAAGCTCTTTTTCCTTGAGGCTTAAAAAAAAAGGCCGGGCGCGGTGGCTCACGCTTGTAATCCCAGCACTTTGGGAGGCCGAGGCGGGCGGATCACGAGGTCAGGAGATCGAGACCACGGTGAAACCCCGTCTCTACTAAAAATACAAAAAAAATTAGCCGGGCGTGTTGGCGGGCGCCTGTAGTCCCAGCTACTCGGAGAGGCTGAGGCAGGAGAATGGCGTGAACCCGGGAGGCGGAGCTTGCAGTGAGCCGAGATCGCGCCACCGCACTCCAGCCTGGGTGACAGAGCCAGACTCCGTCTCAAAAAAAAAAAAAAAAAAAAATTCCTGAACCATTTAATCTCTTTAGATGGATACTGATACAAAAGCTATGGTTTGGCATATAAAAACTCTCCAAAAGTGTTGTTTCCAAACTACCCAAGTAGTAACATTGCTTAACTCTGAAAACCTGTGACAGCCTTTTCCAGGTGCTTTCAAAATATTTTTTGCACTTGAGTTAGTCGTTGCAATAGATAGCCCCAGGAGGTTGCTGTCCCGGGTTCTCCTTCCAGATAAGGAGAAGAGAAGGCAGCTCACACCGTCTTTCAGGGAAGAAGCAGAAACAGTGCACCTGGCATCTGCTCCCGGCTTTGGCCAACAGCCTCCGAGGTGCTGGTGTACTTTTCAACTTTCTCAACTCCCAAGCTAGCTTATCTTGTAGCTTTGTTTAAAAAAAAAATTTTTTTTGGCTGCCTGGTATTGAGAAGGTGTATTTAGTACAGTAATGAGCCTGGGAAAATGGTTTCCATTCTTCAGAAGTTTCTATTTATAGACTCGCTATAAAAAAACTGAATTAATGGAAAGCTAGACACATTTCAAATGGCTTCATCTTTTTGACTTAATCTTTTGGCCACTGATAGTATAGTGAAGGCCACTGAAGTTAGCTGAGTGGAAGGGCCAGGGAGCTCTCTATTTGCTCTAAAATTATATTTCTCCTCTCTTTGAAGGTTGACTAACTTCTCCTTGCCAGAACATGCATTTCCCACTTTCTTTCTGGAGTCTTCCTCAACTTGCATGACCACTAAGCTTCCCTTGCCCTTCCAGATTCCCACCCCGCTCTGAATTTTCTAACAAGTGACCTACCCAAACCTTGAGCTCTCCTGATCCTGGTTTATTTTTGGGAGTCAAGATGAAGCTTGATCCTTGGTTGGAAAACTCTATAGTTTTCACATTTTTCAGTGCACAGATGCATAATTTTCTTTGAGACTCCACTCTCCAGCATTAAAGAGGGACCCTTCATTGTAATAATTACCGAATGGATACAGTCCTAATGGAACTTAATTGTTTCCACTAGATGGATCTCGGGTGTTTTTGGCAGCCAAAATGAAAATGATTCCAAATACCATCAAAGGAGCTTATAAGCACCTAGCATGCACAGAGTGTTTTGATATACAGTAGAGTGTTAATATCATTATCTCTCCTAATACAACATACGGTTACTTTAATCCTTTCCCGCCTCTGTGATCTTGGAAGATCCGACAGATAGAAGGCAAAGAATAAAACATTATATACAAGGAGACAAAGGGAGAATTAGTCCCCATCCTCTGGATATGATTTTTTTTTGATTGTTTGAATGTTGGCTTCAAATATGTACCTTTATCAATACTGACTTCTGTATCTTCCACGCTAGTTTGAGTTTGTATGCGACATCAAACATACCTTTTCACACATGTTCTTTCCAGATTTTTTTTAACACTTACTTAGCAGTTTATAGAAGGAAGTGAATGATCTCCTCAAGCTGCTTACAAATTAAAAAAAAATCTGTGCTTATTAATTATGCAGGATTAGTCTAATTATAATTCAGCAAATTAATTAGCGACAGAAGGTGTTCTGAAACATTGGAGTACATTTGCATGTTAAATGGAGAGGCTAGTCTGTAATATATGTAAATTTATGCATGGCTTCATAGTTTAATTTAAAAATTTGCAGCTGCATATGGTATGGGAGCAGGTGAAAAGTCAGTTTTAGTTTAATGATGCTAACAAACATTGGATGGTGTCCTGTCTTAGCAAGAGAATGCACTCATGTCTGCTAATCTATGAATCTGTCTTAAGAATATAACGTTACATAGATGCACAATCTCAAGGTCATTGAAGAGCGAACCCATAGGTACGATAGGTAGAAAGCTGAAAATTGCAGAGAAAAAATGATGCCAGGAGAAGCCCACACTCTGAACTTTGTCCGGCACTTTCTCCAACGTTGCATGTTGCGTCATTCCGCCTTAGTTCAGGGAAAGTAATGCTCCAGCCTGGGTAAATAGGGGTATTTTTTTGTCTCACTGGTATCTGTTCTGGCAGGTGTGAAATAGTTGTCCAACCTTGATTCCCTTTCCAAATCTCCACATTTGCACTCCATTTCAATTTCCTGGAGTAGTGGGAAAGTTATTACTGAGTTATGAATTAATGGTAGGGTAGAGAGTTTTACACATTGGCCTCAACCATCTGGCAAAACAGTAAAACCAGCGGACCAGGCAGCAGCAAAGGGCTCTGGGTGTAATTGGTGTTCACTGCTCAGCCTAGCATAGATGAGCTCTGCTAGGAGGGCAGAGAATGGGAGGGGGAGGGGAAGGATGGGGAAGGAAGGATGGGGAAGGGGTGCTGAGGAAATGGGACGGTGAGGACCCATTAAGCTGATGGTTGACTAATAACTTCATTTCTCTCCTTCACCCGAGAGTCATCGTACTGGAAAGGGAAATAGATTTGTATTCTGATTCTAAAGTCTCACGGAAAGATTTTTTTCTCAAGGAAGTCCATAATATGATTCAGTTTTGCTGAGTTCTTTTTTCTTTTCTGGATGAGAAGACAGAGGAAAGGATAAGGGCAAAGAAGAGGACATGGGTTGTTTCTTTTATTAAAAAGGAAAAGATGGAAACTTGTGCTTTGCAAAGAGCCCTCCAAAGACATTTTATGAGAACAATTAGAATTACAAACATGTTCTTAGTGTGGGTTTCATTCCAATTCAAGCCCAAAGAGTTCAATTATTCTTTTCCTTAATGGTGTCAGATTTTTATCCGAGTGCAAAAACAAGGACTTTTCCTTAGAGATTTTTTTCCCTGTGAGCCTCATGGTGTTGAGGAATAGAATTCAGGAGAATGAAGATGCATCTGAATATAGAAGGGGGAAAAACAGAAAAAAACCCAAAACCACAAACACACCAAAACCTCCCAACATCTAACCCCAGGTCCTCAGAAACTGTGGTTACCAATCAGAAATAAGTGGAGAATCAAATTGGCCCCTTGTTTTTGCACTTCAGTGGCCGTTTACAGTCAACTGCTTGCCATTTGGGCTATGGGAGACGTTCCCTTCAGAGGAAATCATGAAATTCCTTTGAGATGAAGTCTATCAGTATGGAGTCGGAGTCAGATTTACATAGTGGGGGAAGTAGCTCCTTCCTGATGTCTAAATGAATGCAGCAGATTCTACTCAGAAGGCAGTGTGTTGAGTAATGAAGGAGCTCTTGCCAAACTGAAATGCCACTTCCAGGGAATTGAGCATGGAATAGAAAGTGACTCGATGGGGCCTGTTGCCAGTCAGAAGCCAGCATATTGTGTGGGTAGCTCTGAATTCTTTTGCTGGCCGGAGTTTACTGAAAACAGGAATGAGGACTCCCATCCACCATTTTTTGTGTTTTTGTTGTCGTTTTCTCCCCTACGGTCTGTGAGAATGGATTAATTACATCATGTGTGGTTTTTTTTTTCTTTTACTATCTCTCTCTTAAAAATTAAGGGAAGTTCTTCCAGTATAGTACATATTAATACTGGAGAGATAAGCAGGGCAGAGAGGACCAGATTTAAATTTGTGACAACTCCTTCTGGAGTAATTTTGTTTGGAAAATGGGCTGTTTTAAAATGTGGTGGGGGAGAAAGGGGCAACACATGGGAAGGGATCATACCTATGTGTAGCAAATGGTGAAGAAGCAGACTTACTTTGTACCAGGCATTTACCCAAACACTTTGCATGAATAACTAGTCCTCACTATTGGCCTTGAAAGGAGTTTTTCTGTTGTTGTTGTTTTTGGGTTTTTTTTTTTTTTTTTTTTTTTTTTTTTTTTTTTTGAGATAGAGTCTCACTCTGTAGCCCAGGCTGGAGTGCAGTGGCACGATCTTGGCTCACTACAACTTCCGCCTCCCAGGCTCAAGTGATTCTCGTGTCTCAGCCTCCCAAGTTGCTAGGATTACAGGTGTGCACCACCACACCTGGCTAATTTTTGTATATTTAGTAGAGACTGGGTTTTACCATGTTGACTAGGCTGGTCTCAATCTCCTGATCTCAAGTGATCAGCCTGCCTCAGCCCCCAAAGTGCTAGGATTACAGATGTGAGCCACTGCGCCTGGCCATAAGGTCTTTAATTGTTACTGAAAGTCCCTAATTTTTACGGTAAAAATTAAATGATCATCATTGCCACTGTAGAAGCTGTGAAATCACGTGGGCTTGGTATGGACACCCCAATTAGCTGCCACATATTGGACTGAAATTATCTGCTACCAAAGGCATTAGCTTGCTGGTCTATTTAAAAATCTCCATCATGGAGATCCTGCTCTGTCCCTTGGGTAAATGCTTCCAAAATTTAGCCTTGGTGACTTGATTCCCAAAAAATGTTTTCCAAGATTTAATTCAACTTCTTTCATTCCACGTTTGATTTTCAGCTTTTTCCTTCCCATCGTCTTGATGGACAAATGGCCCTGAATCTTCCTCATGCACTTGAGTAATCTTTTTTTTTTTTTTTTTTCAAAAGGCTGAAGCTATTTGGGCTATGCCATCTTTGGACAATTTGGGTTCTTGAGAAGTTTTGTTTTCTGAATACCTGATTTATTTATCTTTTCCTTTGCGTCCTCTAAAATAGTCACAGAACTTCTAGAGAGTGCACTCCCTGATAGGAATAGTAGACATTTTTATTTGTTTGCTTGTTTTGTTTTGCAACATGAAGGACTCCATTCTCATTCCAGCAGAAGAGGAAGAAAATGACAGGATCCCCCATGTAGATCAGTAAGGCAGTTGTCCCATGAAACAGTGCCGTGTGGCAACATGTTCAGCCTTTTTTTTTTTTTTTTTTCCCAAAGCTTGGCCAAGCTCCCACCAGACCAGCATTTTGCTAAGAGTCAGACAGACTACTTCCACTCTTATTTTTTATGCTTACTAGCTGTTTTACCTTGGGCAAATCATTTAACCTTTCTGAATCTTGTTTATCTCCTCTGTAAGGTGGGGATGTTAATTTTCCTCCTCCCAAAGTTGAGAAGATTACATGAAATCATACCTTTCAAATAATATAAGCTTAATGAATATAGGCCATTATTAATTATAACTATTATTTCATCGTAATCTTTTAGGCAAGAGGAATTTGAGAAGTTGAGTGTAGTTGGAAATAAGAAAATTTATTGCTTAAAACATTTCTGTAAAGTTAAATTTTTCAGATCTGAAATGGCCTTTTATTGAAATAATCTGGGTGAACAAGCCTTAATGTAATAAGTCCTTGCCTTAGGAATGTCTGTGGAGATTAAAGATTCTATACCTCTTCTGTTCATGAGTTTATTTTTAGTTTGAGGGATTGTTTAAATGGATTTGATAGAACATCAGCTTACAAAAATGAGTTTAAACGTCATTTCGTTTAAGCCTAAAGAAGCCAGTAAGTCAAAGCTATTAAGTCATCTTTCCTTTCCATGAATCTTCTTGGGCTTTTGTGCTAGCCATCATCTTGCCAAGCAGATCTCAAATACTAAACCAAGTGTTCTCAGATGCGTCATCACCAAGTTACTGTAGGGTGTAACAAGAGCCCATTGGGAGCTTGACCTCCTGGAGTCTTTTCATTCTTGTGGACTTTAGTCAGAGTCTTCACAAGATCTTAAAAGCTTCAGGGCCCTTTGTAGCCTGGGCTGACACCTCAACAACCAATAGATATATGCAGGGCACTTCATCTCCAGGCCAAGGCAGCGTCCCACTGCTAACCTTCACCTTCCTTAGGGCTGCCTGGGTGTAGACTTTGCTGGGGGATCTTGAAGGAGGAAAGAATGTTCTCTGTTGTTGGAGGGGTCAAAGAAGATATTCCAGTTAAGATCTAGATTACAACTGGAACACCATCGTTGAGATTTTCTCTGGTCTCAAGTGGAAAGCAATCACTCGCGAGTTTTCCTACCATACAAAGCTGACTGAGTTGCTATGAGGGCCATTCTCAGAGTGGGAAAATGAACTCATGGGTGTGGCCACCCAGTAGGCTTCTCAGTCTGGTGTGAGAGCTTCAATTGCCTAATCCCCCAAAGGATGTAAACTTGTGGAGAGGATCCTGGAAGAAGAGAGGCAACTGCCCATTCCTTTCAAATGTGATTCTATGACCCAGCCTATCCCTGTATTGCATAGTTCTCAGAAATGGTATGAGAGTGTTTTAAGGGAAATGGGTTATCTCCTTTTCAGAGGCATGCACAAACAGTGAAACTCAATTGTATTTTAATTTATTGGGCTAAAAACAAGGAGGTTTACCAGCTAATTCAGACAGAAAGTGTCTTCTGCAAAATCAATGAACACACGTGGTTAAGTCCCTATGTGGTTTGTAAGGCCATATCAACTGTATGGTTGACTTAGCCTTTAGTGACCTAGCCTGATTATGTGACCATCATGGCAGAGAAAGAGAACCAGATACAGCATCCCCTCTCTTGGTCTTTGGAGAGTCTGGGGTGTTCTTATTTCTGTAATGTATAAAATGTGGCCATTATCATAGCAGAAGTTGTTTCCAGGGTAGGCAGAATTAGATTCTTTTTTAAGGGAGTAAGGAACTAAGTTTTCAAAGTGAAAGGCATTTTGCATATTATTTTGTATACAGTGAGACTCTGTATAATGGTAGCTGTTAGCTACTACTAAGTTCACATTCCTTCTATGTGAATTCCCTTTTATTTATTTTTTTTTCTGAGGGGGTCTCACTTTGTCACCAGGCTGGAGTACAGTGGCATGATCTCAGCTCACTGTAACCTCCGCCTCCCAGGTTCAAGCGATTCTCCTGCCTCAGCTTCCTGAGTAGCTGGGACTACAGGTGCATGCCACCACGCCCAGCTGATTTTTGTATTTTTAGTAGAGATGGGGCTTCACCACGTTTGTCAGGATGGTCTCGATCTCTTGATCTCATGATACTCCCACCTCAGCCTCCCAAAGTGCTGGGATTACAAGAGTGAGCCACCACGCCTGGCCTTATGGACTTTTTTTGTATTAAAAATTTTAAGGAGGGACTAGATCTTGTATTCCAATTTGGAGGTAAATCGAATGGCCTCTTTCATAAATCCTGGAGAAATATTGTGCTGGGTTTTGTGATAGACCATTGGTGAGAATTCCAGAGTCTGGCAAGAATATTAAGTAGTTACCTTTCCTGTGATTTTAAGCCTCCTGTCCCCACCATGGAACCTTAACTCTGCACTGTATTTGTGCATCTAGTTTGAGATGGGTGTGATGGTGGAAGACATGTGGAAGCCACCTACACACTTTTACTATATTCCTGAATAGTACAGGATATTCCAATATTCTAGAGATTGGAGAGGAGGGTATTTAGTAATAGATTCAGGGGTCTCCAGACTCATTTCAGAATCTGGAGAAACATATTTGAATAGTTTGGTTGGGGGATCCTTGGGGCCAAGGACTTTGCTTGCCACTGTGCCTGAACTTTCTGGCATACAGAGCACAATGCATATTGATCAAATGAGTAAATAAATGAATTCAGCAGTTTTCAATATTAAGCATTTAGTTCCATGTTTCCATATGTCTATCTTTGACTATTGATTTCAACTTGGGACACTGCAGTGTCTTCAAGAAGCCAGAATCTTTCACTTTTTTTTTTTCTCGTGATTTATTCTTCCTGTTACGTGTGTGTGTGTGTGTGTGCCATTTTTAGACCATTTTGAAGTGTTTTTTTTTTTTTAATAACAGGTGTATTGAGATATAACTTACATATTACAAAGGGCACCCGAAGTGTATAATGCGATGGTTTCTAGTATAATCACCCAGCTGTCTGTGCAGCAATCTTCGCAGTGTCATTGGTGCAGGAAACCTGCAATGCCACATGGAGCTTGTTGCCGCAAAGATCTAGGCTCCAGTCCTTGTGTTCACCACTTACAAGCTTGTGATCTTTGGCAAGTTTCTTAAATTCTTGAGGCCTTCGTTTTTCCCAGCCGTAGGATGATTTGTCACCCATGGGGTTGTTGTGAAAATGAAATACAGTATTGTGTATTGGGCAGAGAGTGGCTACTCAGCAAACTGTGTTTCCCTCCACTCCGTGACCCCTGTACCCTTCAGCTGCTGGACCGTGCAGGATAGTTAAAGGTTACGTAGGTGGCTCTGATCTGTGATATTTCTGAAGTACCCTCCCTGCCTCAGAAGCAGAGAGAAAGGGTCCTAAAGGGACAGTGCAACTCACCCAACAATCTGCCCATCAGCCTCAGGGCACCGCCCACTCTGGGCATGGCGTCACCCTGGATGTCCTATTTCCCCACTTATTTATTTTTCACAGTTTTATCTCAGTGGGTTTGACCTACCTCTCAGAAAGCCTCACTCCCACCTCTGCCACACCCACTCAGATTTCAATAAGTCGTGGTCTCTTGTTTTCAGTGGTTTCTTTCCCCACTGTAACCCTTTTTGGAAGGAAGGTTCTCAACTCTGTACATTTTTCTTTGCAGTCATAAAATATTAATGTTAGAAAGAACCCTAGAGATTCCATTCAACTCCTTTGTTAAGAGAGAGTAAATGTGAGGTAACTTGGTCCTGTGGTCAGTTGGTAGCCACAGGCCAAGGCTAACCCTTGGGGCATTCCCAGTGGAACTGTAGAGTAAAGGAATGCTCTGGTACATTCTCCTGCCCCACTGACCTAGGGACCGGATTGCCATCTGAAGGTCTGAGTTGACGTGTTGACTCCTCTTTCCAATCCTCTTCATCCGTAACACGAGGATAAATCTGTGATTGTTAGCATTCGCTCTTAAAGAATGGGATCAGAAGTTTTGTCGTGTGCAGCATGCTCCGTGGTTATGATATTTACGTCGTCAACATTGTTTGGAGAAAGTGGAAATAGACTTCATCCTGATAATCGGCACATTTGGTCTGACTCTCGTAATTTATTTGGGTTTCCCGTTTCTTAGTGGAGAGTGCTGACATTTTCCAGGCAGCTCTGGCTTCAGGAGGGATCTAGGCCCAGGGGATTTGGAGAGAATTTGTTCCCTGTAAGTTACCGCGTGGCTAAATGGATGGTATGATTAGTGAAGGTTTTGTATCAAGAGCCTGAGCATGGTGGATGGAGAGGGTGAAGAGTGGAGAACCAGAAGACACCAGTTAAAGGAAGAGGAAAAAAAAATGGAGATGTCAGTAAGCCCCAGAATTTCTTTTAATTAATTTTTAGATCCATATATTAAAAAATCCAGGCCGTAATTTCTGGTGCAAGCCATTTAGAAGTAGCAACACCTTCTTTTAGAAGATATTGTATAATGCAAGAGAACTTTCTGCCTCTTTCTGTCTTCTCTCACTTACCTCCCTCTTCCTCCTCCCACTTAACCTCTCCTTCTCCTTCGTGAACCCAGTGTTAAGTCCTCAGAGTGCACGGGGCTGTGTAGGTTACAAACTCAGCCCCCCAGACAAGCAAAGAGTCAAACTAGGTGTTTTCCATCCAAATCACTGTTAAGGGTCCTAATTTAAAATGAATAAAGCCTTTCAGCAGGCTCCATGGTTCCCTAAATCAATTTGATTTTATGTAAACATTTATCTCTTTTGCACTTTTCCACCTACCACACCATTCATATAATAATGCCTTCATGAACATTAATGTTTTCACCAGATACATTTTGGAGCGGGGAGTGGGGTAGTCTAACACACACAGAACGCATTACAAGGAGCCCAGTTGTGGTAAAACTTTCCAGAAATCAAGGACTAAATGAGAAAAAGCACTCCGTTTGGGTTTAGTAGGGGAAAAATGTAAGTCGTAAATTGCTGCTGGGAGTGGTTGAGGGCCAGTGCAGGGTGCAGCGGAGGCTATTGTTCAGAAACACACACAAGTGGGAGAAGGCAATATTTGCGTGCATTGTGAGTGTCCGTGGCTGGCTCTGCTACGAGTGTACAAACGGAGGGGATGTTTACCCTTCAAGAGATACAATGTTTGAATTCTGATCAATCTTTACTTACATAAAAGCAATTCTCCTTTCTAACGCACTCTGATGACCTGGGCAGAGATGCCACTGCCATTCAGAAAGCAGCGGCAGGTTGTGAATTTGAACACTGTGGTCGGACAGCCACGCACAACATTTTCTCTGCCTTATCCTTCCGCAGGTCTCTTCCATAAAGACCCCAACACCTCCGGGGCACAGGAAGCAAAGCCCAACCTCCCACCCACCCTATAAATGATTGAAAGAGAGAAGTGAAAAGCAGATGTTATAAAATCATGAAAAAAATATTTAGCTGTTGCTTTCAAATTCACACTCAACCTTATTCATGGGAGCATGTGGCCAAATATTTCTAGCAAACAGAGTAAAAGAGCCTCAAACACAGAAAATACTCTGAAGAGCCAATTCCCCTTCTCTCCTCCTTTATCATTTACTGTTTATCTCCTCATCAGTTTTTTAAAGTGATAAATACATTTAATTGGAGAGCTATCTAATTCTTTTGTGTGATTGTTAAACAAAAAATAAAAATCAGAACGTCGCAATGAGAACATTTCACCAACCATTGCTTTAGAATAGAATTTTCGGAAGCATTGTTGATTTCTACTTATTTTTGTTTGTAAATCCTGAGGAAAATGTATATCTTTTCCTTTAAAGTTCTAATTCAAGGCATGGATGTGAGAGTTCTGAAGGGACTTTGGGACTGCGGTAAAATTTCGTTGTCATAGTAACAGAAAGGGAAATAGGCCTAGCTCACCTGGGACTTTAACACTGCAAAAGCTGGATTTTTTTTTTTTTTTTTTTTAAGGAAAAGGACTCTGCAAGTGAAATAAATGAAAAACTTACTGTATTTTGAAGCAAATTTTCAAACATTAACTAGGTGAATTGCCGGAAAGGCCACTTCTGCCATTTTTCTTGGTTAACGTAGTTGCCTGATGAAAGATGCCCAATTTTAAAATTGCACAGAGAGGCCATTTAAGAGAGAATATTGGCTTCAAGAAATATGTATGACAAATGCTAACCTCAGACCATGATTCTGTGCTTTCATGTTTCTCTGAATAACCTATACGTGATCTGAGAGGACATTCACACTTCTTATTAATCATAAAAACTCTGGTATATACCTGCACCGATGGACTTTGTCTTTGGATGATAACATACTGTTTTCTGATTTTGTAAACATTGGTTGAATATATCAGGCCACCTTCACATATGAGCATGAAGGTGTCTGGGGCCAGCGGAGAGCCACACAGACGAGACGCCCTGGGATTCTGGGGCCATGTCCTGCCATTTTTAACCCTGGAGCAAGACTTTCTGTACAGCAGGGGTCACTGCTGCATTTGAAGCCTTTTAAAAAATTTTTTCCAGAACGAGTGCTCTACAAACTCCGGGGGCCACTGTACAAACCAAAGCCCACCTTGTGAACCGCTTAACAATCCCCCACAGTGACGGAGAAGCGGGTGATGGGTCTTGAGATTGAAAACATCCAAATTTGCAAATTGCAGAGGGTCAGCAGTGTTCCTTCACAGGCAGGGCAGGTTGAAATTCCCCAGATCTGAAATATAATCGCTTTCAAATCAAATCTAATGGAATGCAGCTATATTCTCCCTTAAAAAATGTTTACTGAAAAATGTAACACATCGCTTTCTCTTCACAGATTCTTTTTAAAATTTTTCCTCAAGTGCAATCAGAATTGTTTGAAAACAGCAGGAAACCCAAGGGACATGAGACGGTTTCAGGTAAGGGGCCCTGCAGATCTTTCCTGTTAAATAAGTCATCCTGTTTTCTCTCTCCTTCTCACTCTTTTTATTTTCTTTTTCTTTAAAAATTATTATTCACTGCTACTGCTAACAATACAAAGGATAATGGTAAACGATGACCCTCAGCCACTAGCATTGAGTGTTTAAGCTCTTGTAGTGTTTAAGCTTTCTGCCCCCATTGCCAAAGCCCTACGGGGAGAGGCACCAACCGGTGCTGGAGATTTGATTTTCAGCCCTCCGGCTGCCCACTGCACACACAGCTGCCCACAGCAGGAACCGTGTTCTTGATATTCAGCCACCTTGGGATTTTTCAGAGCAGCTTCTCTGTATTTTCTGCAAGCAACAGCTCCTGTCTTCCCTTTTCCACCGATTAACTATTCAGTGGTCTCTCTCTGAGCCTTCTGGAAGGCAGCAGCCCAAGCAGCGTGGTCACTTTAAGATCGCAGCGTGACAACAAGACCCACGGGACGGTGACCCAGCTGCCTGGCAGTTAAATCTGCCACTGGTTTCATCACCCTTGCCACTGATGTACTGAGGAGACGAGCTAATAAAAACAGCGAGGCAAAGTGTATCAGGCTGGAGACGAAAGCAAGAGCAGCTCCTCTCGGCCCCCTTCCTTGAGCTTTGAAGGACCCATATTCAATTCACCAAATGGCTTTCCTGCCACTCACACCCCGTGCTAGATATGTGGCACCTCCTTTTCCATAGAAAAATTAAAAACATGTTAAACGATAGTATGCAAGCTTGAGACTTCAAAAAGTAAATCCTCGCAGCCATGAGAGAGATGGGGAACCTTAGCCTCATGTTTCGGCTGAGACAAGTGAGGTTCCAGAAGGTTAAATAACTTGCCCCTAATCACAGTAAGTAGGTGGTAAAGCCCGGAGCCAGGAGCTGGGAGGATTTGTTTGATCAAACTCTTGACAGCACACTGTGGGCATGAGACACGTTGAAGCTGCTAGGTTTATCTTTTGCTGTTGTCTTCTTGAAATTCTGAATAATTTTTTTTCTTGAGACAGGGTCTCACTCTGTCACCCAGGCTGGAGAGCAGTGTGATCTTGGCTCACTGCAAACTCTGCCTCCTGGGCTCAAGGGATTCTCATGCCTCACCCTCCTGAGTAGCTAGGACTGCAAGTGTGCACCATCATGCCCTGCTAATTTTTGTATTTTTTGGTAGAGATGGGGTTTTGCCATGTTGCCCAGGTTGGTCTCGAACTCCTGACCTCAGGTGATCCGCCCGCCTAGGCTTCTCAAAGTGCTGGGGTTACAGGTGTGAGCTACCGCATCCGACGCTGAATAATTTTTGAACAAGGAATGTAACATTCATTTTTTATTCAACCCTACAAATTATGTAGCTGGCCCTGCTAGAGAGCTTCTGTGGTTAGGTCACAACTACACAGATGTTTAGGAGCAGAGCCATTCAAGAGTTAACAGGGAAGATGGCCAAACACAAGGCTACTGAGAGTTACTTTGAAAAAAAATCTAGTATTATTATTTTTTAACCCCATCATGGCTGTCAATCTTGCTGTGACAGGAACATTTTTCGTTATAATATTTAACACTATTACCAGCCTCCCTTTAAAAAGTTGAAGAGTTCTCTCTTGGGCAGGCTGTTTCCCTGCCTTTTTTTTTTTTTTTTGAGATGGAGTCTCACTCTGTCACCCAGGCTGGAGTGCAATGGTGTGATCTTGGCTCACTGCAACCTCCGCCTCCTGGGTTCAAGCAATTCTCCTGCCTCACCCTCCTGAGTAGCTGGGACTACAGGCACATGCCACGTTGCCCGGCTAATTTTTGTATTTTTAGTAGAGACGAGGTTTTGCCACGTTGGCCAGGCTGGTCTCAAACTCCAGACCTCAAGTGATCTGTCCGCCTCTGCCTTCTAAAGTGCTGGGATTACAGGTGTGAGCCACTGCTCCTGGCCCTACTTTCTTGTATGAAGACGAACAGAAATAAAATCAGCCTTCTTGGGGGATCAAACAGGAATCTTGTGCATGGTGGAAGTTCACTGTGCTCAGTATTCCAAATAAAAATGTAAATTATTTCAGTCCAAAGAAGAGTAAAATTCAAAAGAATTCCAAAGTGCCTCCATGACCAAAGCTTAGCTTTATTTCTGGAAGATATAGAGGCAGAGACAAGAGAGTTGGCAGTTTGGATTTTTATTCCATTTTTTTTTAATTCCTATTTTCTACCAGCACTTTCAAAGAGTTTCAAATTTGAGAATTTGAGGATACTGTTGTAAATGTGAAGAGGCTTCTATTGTAGGAGAATGCCTTGTCATTTTCTTTCTCCCAAAGTTTAGAAATATATTCACAAAGCAAATGCATGCTAATATTTCCTCTACTTCTTTAGTTATTTACTGAAGTGGAGTTTTCATGGTGCCTGAGTTTTTCACTGGCATAGAATAAATATTGTTGATCTCAAAATGATATAGAATTCTCATCCTATGTGAAAGTATTTGACTTTTGCAAAGACAAGGGCAAAAAGAATTGTTTAGACTTTGTGGGTTCTCTGATTGTCTTATTTCAAGGGTAGAGCTAAAGTCAACTGGTGATTTGTTTGCATTTTTTATTGAGATAAAATTCATATAACATACAATTCACCATTTTAACCATTTAAAAGTGTAGAGTCCAGTGGTTTTTAGTACATTCACAGTGTTGTACAACCAGCACCACTATCTAATTCCAGAACCTTTCGAACACCCCAAGAAGAAATCTCGTGTCTCCCAGTTCCTGTTTCTCCCCATTCACTGGCAACCACTAAGCTACTTTCTGTCTCTATGGGTTTGTCTATTCTGGAAATTTAACATAAATAGAATCATACAATATGTGGCTTTTTGTGTCTGTTTTTTTTCTGTTAGCATAATGTTTTTAAAGTTCATCTATGTGACAGCATGTATCAATACATCATTCCTTTTTACAGCTGAATATTCCATTGTATGGATATATCACATTTTTAAATTCATTAGTCAGTTAGTGGACATTTGGATTGTCTCCACTTTTTGGCTATTACAAACAATGACACTGTTAATATTTGTGTACAGTTTCACTGTGTGAACATATGTTTTTAAATCTCTTGGGTATGCAACTAAGAAAAGAATTTCTGGGTCATATGGTAATTGTTTCTTTAAGTTTTTGAGGAACTGCCAAACTCTTTTCCATAGTGGTTGCACCATTTTACATTTCCACTGGTAATGTGTGAAGGTATCAATTCCTCGCCAACACTTGTGATTTTCTGTTTTAAAAAAATTCAAGTCATCCTATGGGTGTGAAGAGGTATCTCATTGTGGTTTTGATTTGCATTGCCTTAATGATTAGTGATTTTAAGCATCTTTTCATGTGCTTATTGCTCATTTGTATATCTTCTTTGGGGAAGTGTCTATTTAAATCCTTTGCCCATTTTTTAGTTGCATTATTTGGCATTTTATTGTCAAGCTGTAAGAGTTCTTTATATATTCAGGATACTGGCTCCTTCTCAAACATGTGATTTGAAAATATTTTCTCCTATTCCATGAGTTGTCATTCACTTTCTTGATAGTGTCCTTTGGTGCACAAAAGAATTGGCAATTTTTATACTGTACTTAGATTCTACTAAGAATATAACCTTCAATGACGGCTCTCTCTTATAGAGAAGCTTATTATGAAGACAGGCTTAGCAATATGCTATCATAGTCAAGAAACTTAGTTCAGGTTCCAAATATGAAACAAAACCAGAGAGAGTGCATACTCATGGTGGTGTGACAGTCATCTGAATGAATGGTGACTTTCAGAAATTCCTAGAGTATGTATCTCACTCAGAAGGACAAAGATAGTCATTTAAAGCCATATACACAATTCCTTCAATTGTCTACTTTTGTGATATGATCAAACATAAATTTAATATGAAGGATTCTTTCATGAGGATTTGATCGGAATGGAATAGAAATATGAAACATTTCTAACCAAATCCTGAACTCAGTAAAACTCTCCCCGCCTCCTTCCCTTACCCCCAAACACTGGTGGAACATGGATTCTTTTCACAAAAATCATCCAATCAGACCAAAATTGTTACATCAAGATTATTTTCAAGCTTGAACTAATCCTCTCTTTAATTTCATTCAAGTCCTAAGTATTATAGGACATAAAAAATACTTACTGAAACCCAAAGGGTTTTAACTCTTTTTAACCTTTCCTTTTTTTTTTTTTTTTTTTTTTTGGCCCAAATGCCTTTAAGAATCTGGTAAAAGCTATAGTCTGTATCCCATCCAAATACTACATTTAAAGTTTTAATTAAAATTTCAGGGGTCTCCAGACCACTTGAAATATCTCAAGCTTCCATGGACCTCTAGTCTAAAGAAATGGAATTCATTTAAAGCCCAATAGGCATCCTTTATGTAAGGTAACCTTTAACAGTGGGGATCTGTCCACTTAAGACTTTTCCTCGTGATCTCTCATCCACTCTCTTGGCTTCAAATGCTCTCTGTTCCTGGATGATTTCTGTATCTATATTCTCAGACTTCTCTAGAGCTGAAGGCATATAACGCTAGCTTCCTCCTGGGCATCTTCCCTGGATGACTAATGAGCACGTGCTCAAAACAACTCAGTGCTTGTTCCCCGACTCATTCCCTCCTCTTTCATTGTCAAAGTGTCGCCTCCTCCTCCTAAGTATCTATTAAATCCACCTCTCTTCTGAAAAGCTGCCATAGCCCCTATCTTTATCCCTCCCCTGTCTAACCCGTCCTCAGCATGAATGCCAGAGTTACCTCTTAAAATATGTCATGATGCTGGGCACAGTGGCTCACGCCTGTAATCCCAGCTCTTAGGAAGGCAGAGGCAGGAGGATAACTTCATCCCAGGAGTTTGAGACCAGCTTGGGGAATGTAGTGAGACCTTGTTCTCCACAAAAAGGAAAAAAAAAAAAAACGGACAAACAAAATGTCATGAGGACGCCCCATTTACCCTGATGTGATTACTATGCATTGTATGCCTGTATCAGAATATCTCATGAACCGCATAAATATATACACCTGCTACGTATCCATAAGAATTAAATATATACACCTACTAAAATGCGTCATGGATATCAACTGTCCATGGACACAAAGCTTGGATTTAAAAAAGCATGGCTGAGAAGGCCGCTCAGCCTCTGCCTACCAGGAAAACCTGTCATGCCTGTCCCAGAAGTTCTCATCTGCCTGCTGCTCACCACACACCCATGTCTGACTTCTGTTGCATCTAGGAGGCTTTCCATATGTTCACCCCTCTGCCTGGGAACCCTTCACCCCTCTCCAACTTGTGACTCCTTTTCATGCTTTAAGGCTACAGCTGAATGTCACCGCCTTAGTGATGCATTTTCTGACTCTTCCAAATGGAGCTGTTGGTTCCTGGGTCTGTGCTGACACACCCTTCCCTGCAGGCCCCTACCCTGCCAGTTATCACATCATCTTGCAGTTCTTGTCTGTCTCTCCAATAGACTGTGTGCTGCTTGAAGGCAATTGATAAGTTTTATTTATTTTTGTATGTATTGCCAATGTCTAGCACAATGGCAGGAATTCTGTAGATTGTTATTAAATAAATAGATTATTAAAATAATTGATTCAAATAATATATTATTATTAAATAAATTTTTAAGAGAGCAAAAGAAAAAAGGAAAAAAGAGAAAAGAAACTTAAGATTTCCAGGGCTCCTCAAGTATCTAAATCCATGGGTCATGCATGCAGAAAATAACTTCTGCCCTCCTTGAAATGGAACAATTAGGTGAAACACCCAGATTAACAGCTCAATGAAGGAAAGGAAAAGAAATGTGTGTCTAGTTTAAGCTGACAGGCCTGTTAAGACATAATGAATCCCATTCTTTATTTCTTTCTGCTTGTGTAGGTGGAGAGCAGGCAGTTGTAAAATCCAAAAGAAAATCAAGCTAGGAAGAGGAAGTCAGGCACACGGTCATTTCCCACATTCAAATTCTAAAAATCACTAGGAATTGACAATAATTTAGAGCTTATTGTTGCTAATTCACTGTCATAGATAGGATGGCTGTGTCTGTTCCAAGTCATAGTGAAAACATAGAGGTACTCATTCATTTATTCGTGCACCCAGCCAATATTACTGATGAAATTCTGTGTGCCAGGCACTATCCTAGGTGCTGGAGATACAGCAGAGAGCAAATCATAAAATTCCTGCCCTTGAGGGGCTTGCATCCTAGTGGAAGGATATAAAAAATAAATGAGTGGTTTGCATAGCTCAAGTCTGCTTCTCTGTGACGTTCAGGTGACTTTCCTGGAAGCAGTGGGCTTCCGTACAGTGCCAGCTGTGTTTGTGGTGCTTGTTGGAACTCAGCGGCTTGGTCAAGTGTAGATGTTTGTGGAGCTAAATGATACCATTATAGTAACAGTAAGTGTGGATGCTCTTCTGAATAGTTTTCTGAGCTTTCCACAGCATCACCTATTATAGGACACAAATGTCAGCAGATCTACTTAAGACTGGGAAGCTTAGAGGCCTGAATGCCAAGTTTTTACCCTCTGCCTCAAAAGGACTTCATTTTAAAAAGACATGATCATTGGGGTGTTCTCCGTCCTATGGACAGCACCAGCTTGTATATTAGGTCATTTTGGACGTAGTAGCATTCTGGAATTGAGATCCTTAACACAATCCAACCTCAAAAATCATTGACTTTTTTTTTTTTTTTTTTTTTTTTGAGACAAGATGTCACTCTTTTGCCCAAGCTGGAGTGCAGTGGTGCCATCTTGGCTCACTGCAACCTCCACCTCTCCAGCTCAAGCCATCTCCCCACCTCAGCCCCTTAAGTAGCTATGACTACAGGTGTGTGCCATCAGGCCCAGCTAATTTTTGTATTTTTTATCAAGATGGGGTTTTGCCACATTGCCCAGGCTGGTCTTGAACTCCTGAGATCAAGTGATTCACCCACCCATCTCAACCTCTCAAAATGCTGAGATTGCAGATATGAGCCACCACACCCAGCCTAAATTTTTTTATTGATACATAATGTTTGCAATCTTTATGGGGTACATGCGATATTTTGTTACATGCATTGAATGTGTAATGATCAAGTCAGGGTAGTTAGGGTATCCATAGTCATCCATCATCATGAGAATTGATCATTTCTCTATGTTGGGAATATTGCAGCTTCTCTCTTTTAGCTAGTTTGAAATGTACAATACATTGTTGTTAACTGTAGTCACCCCACTCTATCAAATACTAGAACTTACACCTTCTAACTGTATGGTTGTACCCATTAACTAACCATCTTCATCCTGCCAAATCATTTTTAATGAACTTCACTCTAATCGAGAGCTTACTCGTAATTAAGATAAAGATGCTTACCTCAATTTGCTGAACTTCCCTGAGAGACCCTTGGGTGTCTAAAATTTACCCCCTAAATTACTCCCTTTTTAGATTAGGTCCACCAGAATAATCAATTTTAATTTATAGAGTCATGCTAGGGAGAGGACTGAGATATCTGTGCAGGTCGTGTCATCCTTGACCTCAAGAGATATGTCAGTAGATACGGAAAGACAGACAAATTTCTTTTTCTTTCTTTTTTTACAGACAGGGTCTCACTTTGTCACTGAGGCTGGAGTGCAGTGGTGCAATATCGGTTCACTACAGCCTTGGTCTTTTGGGTGTAAGTGATCCTCCTGCTTCAATCTCCCAAGTAGCTGGGACTACAGGTGCATGCAACCATATCTGGCTAATTTTTGTGTTTTTTGTAGAGACAGAGTTTTGCTATGTTGCCCAGGCTGGTCCCAACCCCTGAGCTCAAGTGATTCACCTGCCTTGGCTTCCCAAATTGTTGGGATTACAAGTGTGAGCCACCACACCTGGCCAGACAGACACATTTCTAATGAAAGAAAAATCATTCCAGGAGTCAGGCTGGGGAAGGCTTCGGTGCTGAGTGGGTTCCAGGTTGCACGCAAGCCCAGGATGGGCCTGCTGGAAGGGCATCTTGATGGGGATTTGAAGGGTTCGAGGGAAGGTGTTGGAGCTTTTTGAAAACACACCTGGCACATCTGCCAGGCCTGTGAGAAAGCAAGAAGAAGTGCCCGGTGGGGGAGAGAAGGGGACCAAGGGCAGAAAGATCTGCTGGATGGGAATGGAGAAAGGAAATGATGCCCCGGTGGGATTGACTGGAGTCCACAGGGTGGTTGGATCATGTGAGAGGCCTCGTGCCTGTTGCTGCAACATGCTGGATGCAACAACTGCAGAAGAACGATGGGGCAAATGAATGGCTCTGACAAAGACACCTCGTACACACAGCTGGGCACGAGCCATTAGTCGGGTTTACTAAACGACGCGAGAGCAAAGGGCACGGCTACTCATGTCTTGGAAAAGAGCCAAGCTCCATCCAGCAACCCCTTATGATTTTTAAACCCCCAGCTCTTATATAAAACTTTTTAATGGCCCCACCATCTATTTTCCTTAAATAAAAAATGTTGAATGTTTCTCTCACACCCGTTGGAGAGGGAAACGAGAGTTTAAATTAACTCCAAATGGTAAAAATTTAATACAGCTCCAGCTGCCTGCAGGTTTCTTCAGTTCACATCTTTCAGTGTGAGAGCTGCTCCAGCTGCTCTGTGATCTCATCTACCATTTGAAATCCAGAGTGCTACTGAGCAGCAGTTTTAAAGCACATAATGGAAATCACTTGACTTAGGGCCTCTCTGATCAGCAGGTGAATCCATTATCTGATGATAAAACAAACCAGATAGTCCGAGTTAAGAAATCATAATTATCTATTTGAAGTCAGAAAAAGAAAAAAAAAAACCTTGGAGGGTCGGAGGATCTTTCTCTCAGTCCAATGATGTAAGCTTGGGGAAGGCTCTCTGGAGTGACTTCAAGCTTTTCCTCTGCTGTTAGAACCTTCTGCTGCCTCCATCCCTAAATTTTGGTGTCTTGAATGGGGACAAGAATCAGGGTGACAGAAATCTTGACTGACTCACCCAGGAAATGAGTTTTGAGTTCTTTGTAAAAGAACAAGGTGAGAAATGAAAACCAGTAGTTGCCTGGGAAACTTTTGGGAGAGGGTATGTCAGACTGCAGTTAGCTGGAAACACAATCTAAATGCTTAAATATTTTAAGGGACTCTAATGTGGACACAAACCTGCCACTGAACCCATTCCAGGACTATTGAATGCAGAACTTCCTGGAAAGCAAAGTGTTCTTAGTCCTGCAATAAGAGTGCATAGTTCCTCAGCTGCTTCCAGGGCCTGTGTGCTCCTGATTTTTGATAGGCCACAGGTGATTCAGGTTGTCCCTGGGGCCAGAGCTTCGTAGACAAGAATGCCCAAGCCAAACAAAGAACTGCATCAAATATGTTATGGCTCCCCTGTGGCTCTCAAAACTTTTGCTAGTAAAATATTGCCCTTGACCGTAACCATCCCACTTGGCACAAATTTTAGATGGGAAAAGTAATGGGTTCAATGGAATAAAATGAGGTAGGGTGGGAGTAGCAAGTATCTGTGGCCTTTAAGATGAAGAGACATTCAGTATTGCAAAGCAGATGAACGATCTTCACACTCCTCAATGATGTGAAAAGCTGGGTTTTTTTTGTTTTGTTTTGTTTTTTTAAATTGCCACTGGATTTCTCAACTGGGTTTTTAAAAGTAAGCTCTAAAAGGTGTTTACTCTAAAGCCAAATTGGCCAAAATATACCAGCGGAGAGCTCTTGGGCATACTACTTCCTTTATGCCAATTAGAATTCTTTTTAGGTGCCAGAATAATCATCCTAGTAACCTCAAGTTGTGTAACTCCCCCAATTCTTCAAGGCCTGTTCTTAAATCTCACTTTCTTGATGAAAATGGCTGTGATAGCCTTCAATTCACGCTGATTCTTCCCACCGTTGGGCCCCTAGAGTACACAGTGGCCACACAGTTTAATCCTCAATGACAGATTACCGTGCAATAATATTTTCTGATTATGTCTAGTGTTTGCTATGCTTTGTCCACTGCAGGGTGAGCTCCTTGAGGCTGCGACAATGTTTTCTATAAGCTTGCATTGCATGTAGCAGAGCGCCCAGAGCGCCTAGTCACTGGGCCTCAATAAATACCCAGTGACTGATGGAAACACAGTGCTGTCTGGTTCCTTAAGAAAGTATCTTCTCTAGTTAAAATGAAAAAAATAAAATCAAACTATCATTCCACCCAGCAATCCCATTGCTGGGTATATACTCAAAGGAAAGGAAATTGTTCTACCCAAAAGACACACACATTTGTATGTTCATTGCTGCATTATTCACAATAACAAAGACATGGAATCAACCTAGATGCTCATCAATGGTGGATCAGATAAAATGTGGTACATAGACACCATGGAATACTTCACAACCACAAAAAAGAATGAAATCATGTCCTTTGCAGCAACATGGACACAGCTGGAGGCCATGATCCTAAACAAATAAACTTAGGAACAGAAAACCAAATACTGCATGTTCTCACTTGTAAGTGGATGCTAAGCATTGGGTACCAGTGGACATAAAGATGGGGGTAATAGACACTAGGGATTACCAGCAGGGAGAGAAAGGGAAGGAGGAGAGGGCTGAAAAACTACCATTAGGGATTATGCTCACTACCTGGATGACAGGATCATTCGTATCTCAAACTGCAGTGTCACACAACATACTCATGTAATAAACCTGCATGTGTACTCCCTGAATCTAAAATAAAAGTTGAAATTACACGAGAAAAAAGTAAAATAGTTAAAAGGAATTATTTTTTAAACTGAGTAAATTGACCAGTGTTGGTTTAGTTTATATTCTTGTCATCAAGCATATCAGTTTAAACTTGACAGAATTAAAAATATGTATTTTTTTTTAAAAAAAGAAAAGAACACATCTTCGCAGGAGTAATGCCATTGATGCTCAGTCCCCTCTCTGCTGGAGCAACCCAGAACCTCCCGCATCTGTCTCTATGGCAGTCAACTCTGTGTTCTCCTGTCTGGGACTTGATCCTTCACTGAACAGAAAATTCAGCCTTCGGGAATATGAAACAGCCATTGCTGAGAATTCTGGGAATTCCTTTTAAAGAAAATGACAAAATCCATGCTTGTGGGGTAGGTGTTTAAAGGTAATTTTGGAGACTCTGGAGTCCCGTAACAAAGAAGAATCTGGGCCTTAAATCTGGCTTGAAAATAAGTGTGCCAAGAATAAAGTGGTAGGGCGGAACAAACTGCATTAGCCCATTTGTTAGTTGTTAGCCTGGATTGAATTAATGGAGGCTTAGACAAAACTGTGTCATTAGATTCACCTTGTCAATGATGAGAATTCGGAATTGTGTAAAAACTCGACGTGTATTTCTCCTTGCAATATGGACTTGCAGCTTGGTTGCCCGCCATAGCCAGAAGTCTGTCTTGATTTTCTCTGTCCCTTTAATGGTTTCTGTGTCCCTTTCCTCCTTCCACAGGTGGAAAATAAAATCCCACATAACAGTTATGCTTTGGGAAAGCTGAAATAACATATATGGCAACTGAACAGTTATAAGGGAAAAGCACATCATGAATTTAATTCCATTTCCAGATGTAAAATGTCATAAAGAATTTTTTTTCCATTCTTGGCAAAATAACAGGAATTTTCGAGACCATTTTATTTAGCTGAGTGTATGCACATTCATAAGTAGGGTATCAGAGTCTTCAACGTGGAGTGTGCTATAAATGCGATGTGTTATAGCTTTACTGAGATTAAACTACCCAAAGGCCCCACATTCAGCTAGGAGGTGCATGACCCTCATTGAAAGGGTGGGGAACTGTGTCTGACTAATGGTAGAACTTGGTGTGTTTTCAAAGCAACGACTCTGGCCCATATGGGGAGGTTTCTGACCAGTGTAATTATTCTCTAGTGACTGCAGACATTGGAATTGTCGTCTGTTTCAAAGAGCAGATCATTTGGTCATTCCACACATTTTTCATTTTGACTTCTCTTTTTCTTTTAGCCTCTTTGTATGAGACTTAGGGTCTTTGTAGAAACACCTGGGTAGGAGCTGAAAAAGCCTAGCTGGGAGTAGGGCCCAACTGGCCATTCCTCTGACTTATGTAATTCAACTAAATCATACAGTTAGAGCTTTGAGAAGGATAAGTACTTAAAACACACACACACACCGTATTCCAAGAAGCCAAGGACATTTTAGAGAAGGGCTATAAAAATAACCAAAGGGTAGGAATAAGTCAGTTTGGTAAAAGTCTCCATGGCATGTGCTATCATTCTGATAACTAAAGAAATAACTCCTCTACTGGAAAATTAGCTGTTCAGGCAGATTAACGGATGCGTCCACCTGAAGGGTGACTCCCACTGTGGCCTTTTACGAGCAGGAAAGGGCTCCTTTACAACTCAGCTCCTGCTTTGTATAAATTATTGGAGTGCAGGACATGGGAGAACTTTTGGGTAATAAAAAGAAAAATAGAATTTGAGAAAGCCGATCAGTTTTCTTGAGAACTGGTAGAAGACTGCTAATGTACTCGTAGATTCTGTTCTTAAAACTTTCTTGTATTTTTCAAGGGAAGATACAGACTTTTTATTCATGTTTCTATTTCTGTATAACCAACTAACACTGCCATATAATTAAATGATTTAAAATGGAACCTACCACCGTCACTCTCCAATTGGTCTGTTTATTGAGTTGGTGTTACTAAAAATGAGAGATCACATCAAAGCAAAATAGGGAATGGCAGAAGGCGAAAACCACTTTTATTTAGAAAAAAATGCAAGCAATTTCAATTGATCCTGATTTCTCTCTCTTGGAAGCTTGTGTTAAAGGTACTTTGTCGTAAATAAATTGGTTGTTGCTTTTGCGTTGAAATGTGTCAGTTGAGGAGAGCTGTCATTTACCATGACTTAGTTTTCAGATCTGCAGGCTTTGAGCTGTAATACAGATATATCAACTCTAAGAAATAAATGAAAACTGTCACCAGTGTCAGCAGCAGAAACTGGGGGTCCATCCCACACAAATTATGGACATCTGTATTCCTAATTGGCATTCTTTAGGGCCATGCCAGCAGAATAGCAGTGCCACTAGAGTCTGACAGCCTTAGAAAAGACGAGTTATCAGGTCTAGGTGACAGGAGATGATGAGGCATAGAAGTTCCTTTGTATGGAATACTCTCCGTATGTTTGCTAATATAATGCTGGCGATTTTCAGTTTCAGGCACCTCCAAATGGCACCTTTTATCCATATTACATTTGCTTCTTTTAAAGCAGATTGGTTGATCTTAGGTGAGTAAGTGGTATTGATGGTTATATGATCAGAAGACCCTTGGCAGAGATGCATACAAATAGTTAACAAGGTAATGGTAAGAAATGTTGACCTTGATTTGTTTAGCTAAGATGTAAAGATTTTTGAAGGTCAAAGGTGTCCTTGTGTAGTGTTTTGGAGTCTAACTGTGCCTGACCCTCTAACATTAAGCTGCTGTGGCCTGCAGTTTTGAAGAGTGAAGCAAACCAGGGGGAAAACGAGAAGGGGGAGAGAACAGGAAATGGAATGAGGTGTTTCAGGAAGTTGTCAGGGGTTGACTGATTGATTCCAGATGAGAAGGGTCAGCCTTTGTGACCCAGGAAATACTCACTAGGGGAAAGAAGTTGGCTTGTGGAAGGGGAAGGCCTG
The DNA here is from genome assembly GCF_009828535.3 of Hylobates moloch. NCBI lineage: Eukaryota > Metazoa > Chordata > Mammalia > Primates > Hylobatidae > Hylobates > Hylobates moloch. The sequence continues at coordinate 30,695,286 of NW_026652297.1, read as the reverse complement.
GGAGTAAGATGATGTTGGAATGCGCATTCCACTTCCTTTGGTCCTAAAACATTCAGAAATCTTAACTTCTCCAAATAGACGAATATCAGCGTTGTCATTGTTCATCAGTAAACAGTGAAGGAACTTAAATTTGAAGTTTTGACTGTACCAAATCTATCTTCACCTGTATAATGTAGTTCATTCTTCCAGAAGTAAAGCAAATGTATGTACAAGTCAGTATTTAAGTGTGTGTCTCTATGTATAGAAACAACCACCAAACAGGTCTGGTTTCCTGTTGTGGAGTTGATGAATTAAATCCATCACATTTTGAAAATTCAGTTGAATTGGCAGGCTCTTCCAGCTACCTCACCATCTAAGATATTTGGAATATTAAAACCTGGAACTTGCCTCATATCTATACGTACACATGCACACGCACATACATTTGGACATAATTTAAAATCTTGTAATAAATTTTACAGACACTGACATAATTCAGGTTAATTCCCTAGCTGTCATGAGAGGCCAGCGTGAGCCAGCAAGTGATTAAAATTTATTTCTATTGTTAATAGAAAATAATGAAGTGCATCTGAACCATCAGGGTATGTCATTTGGGAAATGTTCACTTTGGAACTAAGTCTCACTCCACCCAAATGGACAATGATGAAATCAGCTGGCTCGCGAAAGCCCCATATTTTGTGGCAGGAATGCGTGGGGAGTATTAATGGACAGTATGACAAGGAGCTTGTGGAGTGAATTAAAGCAGCCTCAGAGAGAAGGCTCTTTACCTCCATGTAATCCTCAGACAGGGCCCAGGTTCCCCTTAGTGTGCGTAGGACAGCTCATTAAGAATTAATGCCCATGGCTGGGTGCAGTGGCTCATGCCTGTAATTGCAGCACTTTGGGAGGCTGAGGCAGGAGGATCACTTGAGGTAAGGAGTTCTAGACCAGCCTGGCCAACATGGTAAAACCCAAAAAATACAAAAATTAGCTGAGTGTGGTGGCGGGTGCCTGTAACCTCAGCCACTCAGGAGGCTGAGGCAGGAGAATCACTTGAACCTGGGAGGCAGAGGTTGTGGTGAGCTGAGATCAGGCCACTGCACTGCACTGCACTGCACTGCACTTCAGCCTGGGTGATAGAGCAAGACTCTGTCTCAAAAAAAAAAGAAAAAAAAGGAAGAATTAAAGCCCAAAGCACCCTCTCTTTGTTTTCTGCTTTGTTTTTTCCAGAGATGACAGTTATGTCTTTGAAAATGCATTCACACACACAATTTATAAGAGTGGTTTGATTCTTTCTTCTCTCTCTTCTCCTATTGTTTTTGGGTGGTAGGCAATACAATCTTCATGTTCATCTTAACCTTGTGACCATGAGGCTCTGCCTCTCCCTTTGACTGTGACATGACCTTGTGTTTTGCTGAGATCACTTTGATAAGAACATGAGCACTTACAGGGAATGATAGATGCCGCCATCTTAATGTTTGCCGCTGTGATAGGAACTTTCTGGAAGGAATTTCCCCAGATTCTAACATGTTAACATGGACACAACTGAAAACAGACACAGCGCTAGACAGGCTGTACCCCTGAATTGTGAGCAATTATATTGATAATTTTCTGAATGACAACTGAGGTTCCTTTAAGTTTATTCTTTGAATCTCTGGGCCCTGTCACATATTAGAAGCACAGTGAATTATCTGTTGGGTTGGATGACTGACACTTATTCACGTAAAATTTTGCATGTGTTACCACCATGTTCAAGATGTGAGACTATATGAGATGATTTGTGGACTCATGGGTTTTAGGGATTTTCCCAAACCTATTACGCTAAAAATGTAACTTAAAAAGATGTCATCAAAAAACTCTTTAGGGCAATGAAAAAATCAGAAGAGTATTCCTTTGCTGGTGGTGGGGGTAGGATGGACTGGGAGGGAACACAAGATAACTTTTTGGGAAGATGGAAATAGTCTACTTCTTGATCACAGTGTAAACTGAACAGCTAAGATTTGTGCATTTCAATGTATGTAAATTTTACCTACAAAAAAACCCAAACCTGTGATTATTATCATTGTTGAGCAGGGGGTTGGGAGTGGGTGGTGGTGAACAGTAGTTCCCCTGCCCACTTTTGAGGCTTCACTTTCTGTGGTTTCAGTTACCCAAGGTACAGTACAATAAGACATTTTGAGAGAAAAAGAGAGAAGCCACATTTACATACTTTTATTTCAATATCTTTTTATAATTGTTCTATTTCAGATATTATTGTCATTAATGTCTTACTGTGCCTAATTTATAAATTACACTTTATCATAGGTATGTATAGGAAAAAGCATAATATAGGGTTTGATATTCTCTGAGGTTTCAGACATCCACTGGGGTCTTAGAGCATAGACCTGCTGGATAAGGGTTCTACTGTAGCTCAGATGAGAATGGCGATATTTTGACAATTTTTGAAGTTGGATGGTAAGTACTGGGGATTCATTATGCTATCCTGTTTCTTTTGTTTGCTTGACATTATTCATAATAAAAGGTTTTTAAAATGCTGCCTCATTCCTTCATATTCAGAGGTAAGGTAGGACTGGGCGCTGTGGCTCACTTCTGTAATCCCAGCACTTTGGGCGGCCGAGGCAGGTGGATCAGTTGAGGTCAGGAGTTCAAGACCAGCCTGGCCAACATGGTGAAATCCTGTCTCTACTAAAAATACAAAAATGAGCTGGGCATGGTGGCAGGCACCTGTAATCCCAGCTACTTGGGAAGCTGAGGCAGAAGAATTGCTTGAACCCTGGAGGTGGAGGTTGCAGTAAGCTAAGATGGTGCCACTGCACTGTAGTCTGTACAACAAAGTGAGACTCTATCTCAAAAAAAAAAAAAAAAAATTACGGCAGGATCAAGTCCCCTGCCCTCCATTTAATAAATAAGGAAGGACAGTTACAAGTAGAATATCAACTGTTTTATTTTGGGAGTAGACAGGAAGAGTCATTTTTAAACACGACTCTTCATTTTGTACCTATTTAGTGCCCTTCCTCAAAAGGTCTACACGTGTTTGCGAGTACATATATAATAAGTTCTTTTTTTTTTTCTCAATAATAATGGCCATGCATAACTGATGTGAGCTGAGAAGTAGACCCATGTCTAGGGTGGTTCATCTTCTGAGTCAAGTGATTCTGTGGGAGCTCCATCCAGGTCCACTCCCTTCTGCTATGCTTGGCCAGCCTTTGCTGATATCGACCTCTTTGAGCTTCTCCCCCACCCCTGATCTGCAGTACATATGCTGGAGCTCGATTCGATACCAGTCTTTGTGCTACTTATTTCCTGTGTTAACTATGATTCTCCAGCCAGAAAATAAACTCTTTTAGGTTAGGGACCATGCCTTGTAACTGTTGGTACCTATTTCCTATCTGCCTTTTCCTAGGACGTCCCCCAGAGCTTAGACCACGGGAGAACCTCTGTGTGTGAATAATGTCATCTGTCTTAGGGTCTGGTCAAGCCCAGCATGGGCAAGGCAGTTAGGACGCGAACTCATCCCAGTTTGGTACACACCAAGCACTATGCTGAATCCTTTATATGTATTACAGGTTGAGTATTCCTTATCCAAAATGCTTTCATCTAGAAGTGCTTCTGATTTGGGGTTTTGGAATATTTGCATTCTGTACTTACTGGTTGAGCATCCCTAATCTGAAAAATCCAAAATCCAAAATGATCCAATGAACATTTCCTTTGAGCATCATGTCAGTGCTCAAAAAGGTTTAGATTTTGGAGAATCTTGGATTTCAGATTCTTGGACTAGGGATGTGTGCCTGTATCTCATTATACCTCATTTCAGCACTGTGAGATACACATTGTTATTTATATCTTACAGATAAGAAAAACTGAGATTAGAAAAGGTTAAGTAATTTGATCATGGTTGCAAGTTAGGGGACAGAAGCCTGGGATTTGAATTCAGCTCTCCCTGACTCCAAACTCACGTTCTGCCACTGTTCCACACCACCTCTCCCCTCGCCTTCATTAGATGCTACACATCATGTATTTTCAACACTGAATTATGGCAACCTTATCTTCTCAGCAAAAGTTGAGGCATCACTGCCACCACTCTCTACTGGGCAGCAACACCACAGACAATTCACCAGCCAGCATCCCAATGCTGGGCATGATGTCAGGACCCGTCTGAAGTACAAGAACCGACTCCCGAGCTTGGAGAAGTGACTTTCCAGCTGTTGTGTAGATCTCAGCTTCCACATGGCACACCAGCTTTCTGTGGTGGAGGCTCCACTGGCAGTGGCGGTCCAGGTCTTTTGATAGAGAACCAGGTTTCTGGAACCAGCAGACAGATGGTCGTTTTCTCCACTTCATCACATGGGTGTGCTTTGAGCAAAGGTTCTTGACAATGCATGGATGAAGGGCAGCCACTTTTTCTGTAAAGTTTTGATATAATTACAGGGGGAGAAAACTCGGTTGAGTCCCAAGTTCTGTCCCATCTCCCCTTTGCCAAATGGAAGTGTGGCAAAACAGAATTTTGGTGCATTTGCTACTTCATGTGAAACTAATTCCACTGCACTCCCTTTCTCCTTTTTACTTTAAATATGCAGGTTGTGTTGTCAACAACGGTGAACGTGGATGGACACGTCTTGGCTGTTTCTGACAACATGTTTGTTCATAACAACTCCAAGCATGGACGGAGAGCAAGAAGACTAGATCCATCGGAAGGTAGGGCTGCCTGCGCTCAGCATAGTAGACACACGAAATTCTCCACCAATTTCCTTGTCCGAACTTCAAATTTATGTCTCGGAGTCAGAGCAGAGAAAGTACACAGAACCATGTGGGTTTTTTTTTTTTTTTTTTTTTTAACGAAGTTGTAAACACGAACTGCAGCCTGCTCCACTGTAAGGCCCACACGTCTACCAGCCTGTGCCAAGTCCTCATGCCTCCCACTCTCTTCCATTCTGTTCTGTGTTTTCCCTTTTGCGAGACGGGCATTTCAGGCCAATGTAGGCCTATGACATCTTAGTTAAACAGGAACATTGCAGTACCAGACATGTATGAATAAGTGTCAGATGTGCCCTTAAACAGATTGTAGGCAAAACAAAACAATGTTCGGAATGAAACTGACACTAATTGATTTTTGTTTGCTTGGACAAGAAGAAATCATGGTCTGTTCTGGGTAGTTTTCCAAGTGCATTAAAGTAATTAGAAATACCGGTAACTGTTAAACTTCAAGTCGTCCAAAAACTTAAAGTATATTGATGAAGATAACTGACAAATCTAAGTAAATTCCATTTAGTTTTTCCCCTTCCTTCTGCACTCCCCAACTCACTGGTATAGAAAGACCTTATAATACAGAATGTTGGTCAAATTAGGCTACTATTCTAGTGTGATGTTTTGTTATATACTACCACCCAACCCCCACCTCCCACTCTAACTCAGCCCTGAAAATGTATCTTGTATCATTGTAAACAGGAATTAATGAACTGAAAGAAAATGATTGAATCAGTAAAGAATTTGGAGTGGTGTTAATTCTCCCACAGTGGGCACTGAAAGGGGAGAAGAAAATCCCAGAGTTCAGGACTAGGAACCCATCCAGTTTCTTTTGACTGATTGGATGTGATTGACTGGCTGTTCAAAGGGGGCTCATGTTTTTGGAGTCCTGCCAAAGTTCTCCTCTACCTTTGACCCTGTCAACTTTGGAAATGGAGTGATGGATCGACTTTAGTTATGGCCTGAAAACCATATTGGGTTCCTGTTGGGTTATAAAGTCCAGAGGCCTGGAGCATATGGAAGAAGTGGGGAAAATCCTTCGAAAAAGTTAGTAGAGTGATTAGAAATTGTCTCTTGATAGAGCTGAAAAAAGCCTTCAACTATGATAGATTTTGCTTTCTCCCCCTCTCTCTCTCTCTGGCCCATTAACAGGCCTTGTAAATCTTAACATCTTAGGGCAGAGGAGGTGGGGAGAGAAAGGGGATTTACACATTTCCAGTGTGATCAACTTATAAAAATATGGGCAAAAACAACAGAGTTTTTCAAACACCCTTTGCACAATTACCTAAGTGTTTTACTTTTTCATACATAATGGTCAACTCGTTAGGCTTTAATGACTCGGTGAAAACCAACAGCCAATTAGGGAATGATGGCAAGTCAACAAATCTCAGCTTGAACTTCTTGGAATGACCAGCAGCTTTCAAAAGCAGCCCATCCCCAAAATTATAAGTTTCAACCAAACACGGATGTCCAGCCCTTTGAATGCAAGGACTTTTTTATTTGTGGTGTGTCCAATCCTTTGAAGGCAAAGATTCTTTTTCTTATCTGTGGTGGGAGATATCACAAAAATTATACATGGACCTTTTTTGTTTGTTTTTCAGCTCATCAGTTATCGTTAGCATTACTGTATTTTATATGTGGCCCAAGACAATTCTTCTTCTTCCAATGTGGGCCTGGGAAGCCAAAAAGTTGGACACTCATGAAAGAACAAACCTGACTTTTTCTTTCCCGTCTTCTTAGCTACCCCCTGCATCAAAGCCATTAGCCCGAGTGAAGGCTGGACCACAGGAGGAGCCATGGTCATCATCATTGGGGACAACTTCTTTGATGGTCTCCAAGTGGTGTTTGGGACCATGCTTGTATGGAGCGAGGTAGGCAGAGGCATCAGGCTTACTCTGATTTCCTTTCGCCGAAAGATTGTTTTGATCTGGGAAACTAGTCAGTCCTAGAGCATCAGCAGCACAAACACCAAGGGTAAAAAAACATAGAAGTCATAGTAAATCAGGCATGGGATTCTTAAGAAGATAAGTATCCACTGCAGTATTATTAGTAATGGTGAAAACTTGGAAATCTAGAATTGTAAAGTGATGGAATATCACTCCACCGTTAAAAAATGTTTTGAAAAAAATCGAATGATACAGGAAAAAGGATATGCTCACACTGCAATACTAAGCATAAAAAAGATAAGGACAATAGTGCCTATGGATGTAAACTCTAGTTATATAACACACATTTATAGAAAGGTACTGGAAACATACCAGATGTTAATATTGATTGTCTTTATGATGTTAATTTTTAACAAATATTTTTCTGTGATTTCAAAATGTTCTAAATTGGATGTGTTTGACTTTCGTCATCATATAACACATTACAAAAAGATAAGTGACAGTGCTAAGTTGGGGTTGGAACTTGCCAGATCAATATTTGAAATCACAAGCAGGATAGGAGTTCAGTAGAGGAAAGGATTCCAGGGATGAGGGTGGGGTTGGCCGCAGGAGGTGGGAGGGACTTAGGCTGGGCTTGTAGGAAATAAACGACTTACACTGGTTGAGTTGAGAGGAAATTCCAAGGTGGGGGTCAGAGAGAGAGAGAGAGAGAGACAGAGACACACACACACACAGAGAGAGGGACAGACAGACAGAGACAGACACACACAGAGAGACAGACAGAGACAGGACAGGGATGTTCAGAGTGCATTTGGAGCTAGGAGTACTCCAGTTAGAGTAGAGCAGAGAGAAAGAAGCCCCTGGGGAGCAATAGTGGGAGATGCTGTACACCTTATGTCCTTGGTGATGGCTTGTCTAATGGTTATTTTATTTCCCTGCCTGTTCATTCCTCAGCTAATAACCCCTCATGCCATCAGAGTACAGACTCCTCCCCGGCACATCCCAGGCGTGGTAGAGGTGACATTATCTTATAAATCTAAACAGTTCTGCAAAGGAGCCCCAGGAAGGTTCATTTACACAGGTAGGTGAGAAAATGATTCCAAGAGAGGCTGGCTTCTGGTTTGCCTTTGTGCTAGTTCCCAGTATCTGCACTTTATAATCGTCCTGATTTTTCTAGGTCTTTTTACTAGTGTGGAAAGAGTGAGCTGAGTGATAGATGTCGAATGGTGATGTGAAGGTTCACTTCTTAATTAGTGTTTTACTTAAGCAACTTCTGCATGATCTGGGAGATCACAGCAGCTCATTTCAGGAACACACCTCTACAAATTTAACTCTGTTGGAACCATGCTGGAACCATCTTTTATCCACATGGTCAGATTAAAAAATAGACAGTTATTGGCTATAACTATATTTTTTGAAAAGATTCAAGAGAGTTGCCTAGTGATGTTGGAGAGCAATTCAAAGTATTTTAAAACTTTAAGAAGGTAAAAATCATATATTAGTCAATATTTGTTTAATTTCTACTTTGTATCAACTGCTTTTTCTAAGCGAAGGGTATGGATGACACGTAAGACATGATCCCTTCCCCATTTGGAAGTTTAGAAACTTTTGAAGGAGACAACGGTATATTGCAGAGAACAGCTGGTGAATTCATAAATTTGAAATGTTTGGTATTTCTGATGAATGGAATATGAGTTTTAGAAAGAGAGAGCTTAGTGTGGACAAGAGTAATGGGGTGAGGTGCCAAGGAAGAGATGGAAATTGAAGGCCATATTTATGGACAGGGAGAATTTGGATGGGCAAAGAGAGAAAGGGAGAATGTTCTCACTATGGGAATCCCATAGGCAAAGGCCACAGGGTGAGGTGAGCACATTCCTACAGTACCAAAAGCTTGTCTGACAGCTGTGGCAATGCATTTTGTACTTACACTAGAACTTATCCTACATGTGCTAGGCATGTGTATTAGTCCGTTTTCATGCTGCTAATAAAGACATACCTGAGACTGGGTAATTTTTAAAGAAAAAGAGGTTCAATGGACTCATAGTTCCACGTGGCTGGGAAGGCCTCACAATCATGGCGGAAGGCAAAAGGCACATCTTACATGGCGACAGACGAGTGAATGAGAATCAACTGAAGGGAAACCCACTATAAAATCATCAGATCTCATGAGATTTATTCACTACCAGGAGAACAGTATGGGGGAAACTGCCCTCATGATTCAACTATCTCCCACTGGGTCCCTCTCACAATACATGGGAATTATGGGAGCTACAATTCAACATGAGATTTGGGTGGGGACACAGTCAAACCATATCAGCATGGGAAGGAAAGAAAGCATAAAACAGCTTAAAAACCTTATGTAGTACCTAGAGTAGTCAAATTCATAGAGATGGAAAGTCAAATGGTGGGCACCAAGGGTTAAGGGAGGGGAAATTGTGGATTTGTTTAATGGGTCCAGAGATTCAGTTTTGCAAGACAAAAAGAGTTCTGGATATGGATGGTGATGATGGTTGTACAACAATGTGAACTACTTAGCCCAACTGAGCTGCACACTTAAAAATGATTAAGATGGTAAATTGTATGTTATGTGTATTTTACCACATTTTTTTAAAGTTAAAAAAAAAGGAGCGTGGTAAGGGAGTTTAGACTTGACTTGTCAGAAAATAAGAAGGCATTGAGGGTTTCTGTGCAAGGAGTAACTCAAAGGTATTGTCTTCAAAAAAAGGAATGGTGTTGATATAAAGACTGAGTTAATTGTGGAACAACCAGAAGCAGGAAGATCAATGAGGTATTATACTTTGACAGAGAAAATAAAGAGTATAGAGAAAGAAATATATAAACCAAGAAAATATAGCAGGCATATTATAAATTTTTAATAATATTACTTTAGAAATAGTATAGTCTCGCATTTGCACTCTGATTCCTACTCTTGTTAAAGTGTCAATGTCTGGCTAGCTATCAATTAGGAGTAGATGGAAAGAGGTAATTTTTAGGTCTATTTATTTAAAATTTAGCCTTTGAATTTTCTGTCCTGAGATAAGCACATCTCAGGTGTTATTTTCTGTGGATCTATGGGAGATTCTATTGCAGTCACAATAAAAAAGTTACTGTTCCAGCTCCAAAGGGATATAGTTCATTCATTCATTCAAACTAGTATTTATGACCTGCCTGCCATGGGCTGGCCCAGCTGTAAGCTCTGGGGTATAGAAGGGAGGAAGGTAAAGTCCCCCATCTTCATAAAGCTTGTATTATAGAAGGGAAGACAGACAAGAAAGAAAATAAGTGATATAATTTCAGATAGTAAGAAGTAAGGTAAGGAGAGTGAGGGAGGGTTGGGCAGGCTGGTTAGGGAGGCCTCTCTGAGGAGGGGACATGGAGCAAAGACCTGAATCCCAGGATGGGGCCAGCTGTGGAGATTCATCCCCCCGTCTCTCCTTCTTCCTCTGTCCTCCTCTCCTCTCCTCTCCATCCACATTCCCTCCTCCATCACAGGAGCTCCCTGGGGCTGGGTTTTCTGTTTGGTTCACTGGTGTTCACTGGAGCAGTGCCTGGCAGCCCATGAATCTGGGGATGGGGGAGGGGGTTGTCCCAAGTAGAGGATACAGCAAGATTACAAGTGGGAGGGGGCCTGGTGCTGTTGGGGAAGAGCAAGAATGCCGGTGTGGCTGGAGTGGAGTCAGTGGGGAAGAGAGTGATGGGAGATGAGGTTGGAAAGTCAGGCAGGGCAAGGAATTTGGATGGGAAGACGTGGAAGATGCTGAGCAGAGGAGCAACCAGCATCTAGACAGGATTTAAAGCCACAAGACCGGATAAGATCACCATGATAGGGTGGAGAAGTCCAAATATGGTGCCTTGGGAACACCAGCATGCACGATTAAAGATGACAGGAGGAAACTGGGAAGGATCCTGAGAAGAAGTGGTCAGGGTAAGGGGAAACCAGGAGCATGGGCTGTCCCTGAAGTCAGCTGGAGGGTGGGTCTTGTTCCAGGACACTGTTTGCATGTAGAGCTTCTGGTATCTCTAGTGTTTCAAAGACACCCCTGGACGTGGGTGATGGAGCTGGCCTACAAGGAGATGGGTAGGTATCATAACAAGCACACTGTAGCCAATCCTTAGCTCTCTATTGAAGTAAAGAACAATCTCAATCAGTAGGGCCATTGATGTAGACATTTGGAACCAGGTGTTGTTTACGTGTGTGTGCGTGTGTAAAAGAGGTCCTCACCCTTGGCCACACTTTAAATTATCAGTGTCTAGGTCAAACCCCAGACCAATTAGATATGGATTTCTGAAGATAGAAGTGTCACCTATTTATTTACTCAACAAACACGTGCTCTAAACGCACAAAATCAATAATACCGGTACACCTCTATCAGCTTACAGTTCTAGAATTGGAGATGACAAAAGTAAAAAAAAAAAAAAAAAAAGGGAGATGGCTACCGTTACATTATAATAATTAGATTCAGCCCCTAAAATAAAAAAAGGATTATAGGTACACTATGCAAGGAGTGACTAGCTTTGGGGAATCAGGGAAGGCTTCCCAGAGGAGGTAGCAATAGCTGACATTTTTGAAGGAAAGTAGGAATTTGCCAGACAGAATGAGGAGGCTGTGGTTGACAGATCTTGGAAACACAGTACCTAGCAAAAGAGGAGCCCATACACCTGTGAAAATAACAGATGTTATGTTACATGTAAATTCAAATAATTTTAGAGATTAAGGGACTATGAAGATCATCTAGTCAAAGTCCTTCTTTTGCAGAAGAGAAATCTGAAACCTAAGCAGAAGTCATTTGCTAGTAATTGCCTGTTGAATTAAAGATGGCATTAGAACAAAGATTCAGGCCTCTGGCCATCCTGCCTGGGGTCTTTCTGATGCTCCTTTAGCAAGTCGTATCAGGAAATATCTCTGCTTCTTCATGTGCTGAGACATTAACGACTTTTGCATGAAGTGTATATTTATTGAGCAATGCACGCTGTGCTCAACATTGAGCTCTACGCTCAGGCTACTGGAGAGAAGTCAAACCAGTGTCTCCCACCTTCCTGACATTACGATGCACTGACATAAACATGAACTGCTCATGCTCTGGAATTAGATACCTGGACTCATAGCGCGGCTTGCCTCCTGAATTGTTCTTGAATCTTGGGGAAGTGACTTAACCTCCTTTTCCCCCGTCTATAAAATGGGCTACCTACAGAGCTGAGGATTAAATGATACAATGCCTGGCAACTGTGGTGTGCTGGCAAAGGTTTAACAACTGGCTCTTCAGGAAGAAGGAGATTTTCTTTTTTAAAGCATGGGTTTATACCATTTACTGATTTCCACGGTCAAATACTCTCACCATGGCAGATTTCAAGCTATCACTCAAGTAGCTCACAACGTTCCTGAAAACTTCACCACCTGCCTTCACAAGCTGGTACAGCCAGGTCTCTTCATGGAAAGTACCTGGGATAGAGAGTGGATAGAATGGCCCGTATCTTATTAGTCAAAAAGTGGTTTATTATTTATATTATTCTTATTATTACCTAAATGGGAAAAGTCCCCTTGTCCCCCTCGCGGGGCATATGACGGGGCTGTGGCTCGCTGCTTCAGTGCCTCACTGTTCAAACCTCTAGGGGAGCATGCAGACGGGCAGGCTGTGGGGCTCTGACGCCATAGCAGCGTCTAGGGGTAAATGTTTACAGCTGAAGCCCCAGTGGGCGTGTGTTACAGGTGCTCTTTTAGTTTAGCCTTCCATAGGTGGCTTGTGTTACTCAGCTCAATTAGACCCCTGCCTTATCACAAGCACAGAGGGCTTTCATATTACAGGGTTCTTGCTTTGGTGTACCAGAAGAATTGGATCACACCTGGGCTTGGAGAATGAGTGCAAGGTTTTATTGAGGGGAGGTAGCTCTCAGCAGATGGGGGAGCCAGAAGGGAGATGGTTTTCCCTGGGCCTCTTGGCAGCCCAGGTTCTCCTCCAACTGCCCCAGCCACATTCTGTGTTGTTCTTCCGGTCAGTGGCCTGCCGGTGGCTGTCGGTGCCTTCCTCTCAATGTCCAGCCACCCAGGTGTTCCTCCGCTGATGTGTGTCTGCCTTCCAGGGTCTTGGGGATTTTATAGGCACAGGATGGGGACATGGCAGGCCGGGGTGGTCTTGGGAAATGCAACATTTGGGCAGGAAAACAAAAATGCCTGTCCTAACTTAGGTCCATGGGCACAGGCCAAGGGGTGGAGCCCTAGCCAGGGACCATGCCTTCCTCTACCCAGCACTTCCCTTCCCCACTTCCATATCATTTAAAGGTACCATGCCCTGCCTTTCCCAGCACTCCTGTATCATTACCATTAGCCTTATCAGTATGGAGACTGACTTAAACAAGGAATTGCAAGCCTGATGAGGACTAAAAGGAGTTGTATAGGATGCTGGGAACATATGCCAGGGGAATTGAACCTCCTTAAACTGAGTTGATGGGGCAGATTTAGAACAGACAAAACAGTATGTGCAAAGGCCCTGCGGTAGGCAAGAACATGGGATATATTTTATGAACAGAGCAGAAGGAATGAGTTTAAGAGAGGCTGTGTTCAAGCTGCAAGGGTCGGGAGGGGCCAGGTCACGTCAAGGCTTGTTTTTTTCAGCTCTTCCTCAAGTGCCATGGGAAGCTTTGGGAATATTGCCACCATGAGATTTGCCTTTTGGAAGATCATTCTGGCTGCAGTGCAGAGGATGGCTTGGAAGCCAGGTTGGATGCAGGGAGGTCACTTGGAGGCCAGTGGGGTGGCCCAGGCCAGAAATGATGGTAGCTTGGAGCAGAGTGCTGGCGGTGGGGACAGGCAGAAGTGGATAAAATTTAGGAAGTAACATTGACACAACTTGATGATTGATTGGATGGGGTGAAGGTTGGGGAGGGGAAGGAGGGGACGATGCTCAGGTTTCAGAGTTGAAAAATTGGGTGGGTATAGTTTAGAAAGTGATTTTTTTTTTTAAGGTATAACGTGCTAAGGGAGTTCAGAGGAAGGACAAAATACTTCCAGCTGGTGGAGAGGTGGGAAGATTTAATATTGTAAAGATGTCGATTAATGAATACATTTAACACAGTGCCAATCAAAATACCAACAAAATGTTTGGGGAAACTTTACAAAAGTTCACCTGGGAAGGAAAGGTGCTAAAAGAGGATTTTGAAAAATGAGAGGCCCTTGCCCTGCCAGACATTAAAACCTATTTTAAGTTTCAATAATTAAAAGAATATGGGGCTTTGTAGGAACATATAGAAATGTCATGCAACAGAAGAGAACATTTAAAAAATAAACACTTTGCACACATTAAGGGTATAAATACTTAGGTATTAGTAGGTGAGGCAAGCCAGGTCAGGTCAACGTAGAAAAGATGGAATGCTTAACAAATGTGTTGGGCCATCTAGTTAGGCATTAAAAGAAAAAGTTAGATTTTAAATTTCATAGCATATAAACTAAAATGTATTCAAATTAAATATTTTTATTAAAAATGTAGACATTTCAGAAGATTACAGATTTAAAGAATAATTATCATTTTGAGACTTGTGAACATTGAGGCTAAAGACACGCACCATCAAGCAAAAGATGTGATTATGTAAAAGGAAAATGTTTGTGTGTCAATATGCCAGGCATTAAAGGGAAAAGGACAAACTGAGAACATATTTGCTCTATGTGGCCTATTATCTTAAGTATAAAAAGACTTACTCCTTTGTTCAGCAAAAATTTATTTTGTGCCTACTGTTTGTTAACTGCTCTGTTATACATTGTGGAAAAAGAGGAGAATGTTAGGCATCTTAGAAATTAACGAGGAAAAGACAAATACCCAAATGGAAAGCTAGCAATGAACATCAAGAGTTAAATTCAGGAAGGAAGACCAGTAAACAAAGAAACCTATTATAATAAAAAATCCCAACCACACTAATAAATAAATGCAAATTAAGGCAACAAGATCACCTTTTTTTCCCTATCAAGTTGGCAAAGATTTTCTTTTAAACAAATGAAAATACTCAAGTTGGCAAGATTCAAAGACAATGGGGACTTTCTAAGATACTACTGCAGGATACTACTGCAGGATGCTCTAGACAGGATTTAAAGCCATAGGACCAGATGAGATCGCCATGAAAGAGCAGAGAAGTCCAAATATGGCACCTTGGGAACACCAGCATGCAGGATTAAAGTTGACAGAAGGAACCTGGGAAGGAGTCTGAGAAGGAGTGGTCAGGGTAGGGGGAAACCAGGAGTGTGGGCTGTCCCTGAAGTCAGTTGGAGGGTGGGTCTTGTTCCAGGACACTTTCTGCATGTAGAGCTTCTGGTATCTCTAGTATTTCAAAGACACCCCTGGACGTGGGTGATGGAGCTATAAGGAGATGAGTAGGTGTCATAACTATCTAAGATACTACTGCAGGAATGTAAATTTGATAAGACAACACCTGAAGATGTATGTGCTCTTTGACCCAGCAATTCTACTTCTAGAAATGTCTGCCTAGGAAATAATTGATTTTGTTGGAAGGCTGTTCATGGGATTTTATTATAGTGAAAAATTGAAAATATCCTCATTGTACATTAGGGGATTCATTAAACAAATAATGGAACATCTATACTATTTTAGAGACACTAAAAATAATGCCATGGACGGATATTTATTTACATGAAAGGCATCTGTGATATGGGTTTTAAAGGAGCTTTAAAATAGTCTGCATGATATGACCCAATGTTTAGATATGTGAAAAATGAGTAGTTTTACAAACAACCCTAGTAGGGTACAGAATTCTGCATGCCAAGGTATTAACAATGGTGGTTTCTCAGTGTTGTTATTTAAATTTTTTTCATGTTGCTTACTTGTATCTATTTTCTAACAAAATTAAATAATTTAAAATTTAAAATTAAAAAAATAAAGTATGGCACAATATAGTGTCACATGTTTAAATACTGAAACAGTGCACATTAGTAAACTTGATTTTTCAGGTACAAAGTATTTCCAGCCTGATAGTTGGTGGTGCTTCTTCCAGAAACTGCCTTTGAGAAGGAGGGGCCTTCGGGGGCAGTCAGAGTGAGGAGGGAGGGACTCAGGAGTTTGTTCATTCACAAATAAAGAAGAAACCAAAATTGCAAATGCTATCAAGGATGGCTTAGGAGTCTCGCCACTTTCTAGAAAAACTTCCACCCCGAGGTTACTGAGCGAAGTACCACTTGGGTTGGTGGAGACAGGAAGCTGATGTCATCCATGGAGAGTTCTAGCCCCCACAGGAAATGGGTTGGTGGCCTTCTGTCTTTCCCATTGAATTGGCAGCTACTGACATGAAAAGCCAATTTCGTCTTCATCCATTATCAGTGGCTTCCACAGGCACCTGCTGATGGGCTGTTCCACCTCAGAGCTGAGTCCTCACTCTGGTCACCTGGAGAGCCATGGCCTCTTCCCTAGGAGGAGAAGGACAAAGCCCTCCCATCTTTCCAGCCACCCTGAAGCACTGACCCACGCACTCTGGACGCCTGGGGTGCTTCACTGCATGACAGTGCTCCTAGGCTGCTACAGGCCTAGACAAACTGCTCACCTCCAATGGCAAGGTAGACAAAAAGTCATTCTGGTTCTGGAGGAAAAGGCAAAACTTGAAACCTAGAAGGTTTTAAAAGGTGCAGAGTGAGTGCTGTGAGCAGGACAGGGTCTGAGAGGAGATGCACTGGACCAGCCGGAAGCACTGCCTTCAGGGGCTGGCCGTGTGGTCCACTGCTTGTGTCTACTTTCATCTGGTCACTGACCTCTCTGAGCCTCATTTCCATCATCTGTAAAGCTCTGGTGCCAATTATGCTGCTACCCAAACGTATTTCCCTAATTTGGCTGATCATAAGAATTATGCTTGGCACCATTCCAGACGATACGAAATCATACTCTTCTGACAGGGTCTGGGAATCTGTATTTTAAACAAAGAAACAAGTTCGAGAAACCTGAGTTCTGCTCCTGAGGCTGTTAGGGAGGCTTTCTGGCCTATAAAGCACTCCACCCATGGGAGGGTTCTTATGAGACTGGGTCCGTTCACCAGGAACACAATAGTAGTTTACTCTTATGTAGAACTTTCTAGAGGGAGAGTCCTGCGGGAGACTCCAGAGAACCTTTCCTCCTTCCATCCCTGTCCCACTGCACACATTTGGTGGTCCATAGTCCAACTATTGACATTTTATATATCCAAGGATGTACCACCGTGACAGAGCTAAGCCCATCATTAGGTATACCTGGTTAATTAGCCAGACCCCCATGGTTGCCGCTGCCAACCCACAGCACAAACAACATCAGGGCTCTGAAAAATAACACATTTTCTTTGCACATGTGACTTTGCAGTTCAATTTTCCGCCAACCGTGGTTTGCTAACGTGCCACTTGCTGCTGCGCAATTGAGAGAACCACGTGAGAACAGGGCTTATTAAGGAAAGTCCAGTTGCCTCTTACTGGTTTGAGACCTGGAGGAGGTATGCCAGCCTTGGTGGAGAGGAGAAGAGATCATCTGTCTTCCACACAGACTTTTCCAGAGAGAACTGGCAATGCAGAAAAATAATCCTAGTAGGGGCACCCAACAGAACCACAGTGACTGGTTGTGCAGGGACTTCTTGGCTGTCTTGACTTCAGGTGGCAGTGAGTATGCAGGGAGAGGATATCAGAGCATGGTATTTGGGTATGGAATTGTCATTGTCTCTAATTGTAAAATCTGCACCAACCACAGAATCCAGGGCAAAACACAGTGTGTGAGGACATGGGGGTAAATGAGCACAGCTTTTCACTATTGTTCCTATGGTTCTTTGCAGAACCTGGGCTACACATTAGACAGCTGGTTAAGAAGTCTTTTATAAGTTCTATCATAAGACAGAATAACAAGCAAAAATGACAGTAGTTCAATAATCACATCTGTCATCTATTAAGCACGTAAGGCAAGGCTCTGTCCTACAGGCTCTGAGTATCACCACCTTTGTCTGTGATGACAGTTCTATGAGGATCTCAACTTCATAGCTGAGATCCTGCTACTTAGAGAAATTAAGTCACTTGCCTAAGGTCACCAAGCTATGATGAATCCTAGATGTCTTATTCCAAAGTTCTGCTCTTAACACCTAACCTATACTACTTCCCAATACTGTACAGTTTATTACAAAACATGATACCAAGGCCATCTGTTTGGTCTTGTCTTGTTTTACTTGGCAGATGATGCCTTGGCTCTCGGGCTGTTACTCTGGAGAGGTGCACAGGAAATAGGCCATGGTGGGTGAGCATGAAGGGGGTCTCCGAAGATGCCTTACCTGGGCCCTGGTTTTCAGATTGCAATACGGGAATATTTCTTGCTACTCTCCTGAGAGGGTCTGAGAATCTGTATTTTATTTTTTATTTTTATATTTTAAGTTTTACTTTAAGTTCTGGGATACACGTGCAGGATGTGCAGATTTGTTACATAGGTATACGTGTGCCATGGTGGTTTGCTGCACAGATTGACCCATCACCTAGCTATTAAGCCCGCGTGCATTAGCTTTTGTCCTGATGCTCTTCCTCTCCCTGCCCCCCAACATGCCGACAGTGTGTGGTGTTCCCCTCTCTGTGTCCATGTGTTCTCACTGTTTCAGCTCCCACTTATGAGTAAGAACATGCAGTGTTTTGTTTTCTGCTCCTGTGTTAGTTTGCTGAGGACAATGGCTTCCAGCTTCATCTATGTCCCTGCAAATCAATTGCTCTCATTCCTTTTTATAGCTGCATAGTATTCCACAGTGTATATATACCACATTTTCATTATCCAGTCTATCATTGATGGGTATTTGGGTTGGTTCCAAGTCTTTGCTTTTGTGAATAGTGCTTCAACAAACATACATGTGCATGTATCTTTATAATAGAATGATTTATATTCCTTTGGGTATATACCTGGTCATGGGAATACTAAGTCAAAAGGCAGTTCTGGTTCTAGATCCTTGAGGAATCACCACATTGTCTTCCACGGTGGTTGAACTAATTTAGGGAATGTGTATTTTAAACAAAGAAATGAGTTTGTGAGGCCTAAGTTCTGCTTATGAGGCTCTTGCAGAGACTTTTTGGCTTATAAAGCGCTCTACCCATGGGAAGGTTCATATGAGACTGGGTCCTTTCACTGTGAACACAACAGTAATGCTGGCTCTTAGGTGGAACTTTCTAGAAGACTCAAAAAGCAGGAGTTATGAAGGGGAGGCTCCAGTCAGTATGATGTGCTAGACTCAGAGCCTGTGAAGTGCCTTGAATTCTTTAGAAGTCATAGAAATCCTCTCTACAAATAACTGAAGTTGCAGGAGGCAAAGAAATATGAACTCCACATTTTTATTAAGCTTGAGAGAACTTGGTGCTGGGGCAGGCTGTTGTGTAGAAGAGAACCAATGACAGAGTGAAGAGGCGGGGATTTGCATTCCAACCTTCAGGAAAAACAACTATTCTTTGTGCCACTTTTCTAACCTAAAAATGGGGATATACTTACTCCATTAGAAAGATAAAATTATATACGTATGCAAAGGTATTTATGTATATAAATATAAAAGCACAAGCACAATTCACTGTTATAAGCATCTGGTGGGAGGATACATGCAGCTCTGGTGAGCGTCCTCCCTCATTGCTGTTGGACCAGTGCAGGGCTTCTTTGTCTTTCGGAAAATGTGGATTCTTCTTGAAAGACGTCATGCCCTGAATATCTCGATCTAGATTAGAAATCAGATTTTTGCAGGAGACAGAGAAGGCCGAGGGAGCCCAAGAACATGGCCCTTGCAGGTGAGGGACAGGGGGTCACAAGGAAGCAGGTATTAAAAGGTGGAAGCCAGGCACCATGGTTCCCCCCTGAAATTCCAGTACTTTGGGAGGCTGAGGCCAGAGGATCACTTGAGGCCAGGAGTTTGAGACCAACCCAGGCAAGATCCCGTCTCTTAAAAAAAAAAAAAAAAAAAAAAAATTAGCCAGGCTAGTGGGGTGTGGGCCTGTAGTCCCAGCTCTTGGGAGCCCAAGGTGGGAGAAACGCTTGAGCCCAGGGGATCAAGGCTGCAGTTAGCTATGATGGCACCACTGTACTCCAGCCTGGGCGGCAGAGGGAAACCTTGTTTCTTAAATAAATAAATAAATAATTTTTTAAAAGAACCCAGAAGTTCTTGTAAGAAAAAAAATAAATAAAAAATAAAAGGTGGACTAAAGGAGCAGAAGAGATTGACCGTGCCCCAGCTGGCCCAGGTACATGCAGAGTAGGTGCTTGACAAGGTGAGCAAGAGAACTTAGAGGTCTACATGGACAACCTGCTAATTGAGATGCACCAAGAAACCAGAGAATTCATGCTAACTAACCTGCTCTCCCAGAATACTTCTTAGCTTCTACTTTAGCAGAAACAATTTTTTTTTTTTCTGTTGATTATTTGGGAGAAAGTATTCACCGACAGGCTTAAGGCAAGAACAGGCAGCAGCTGGGAGGAAAAATTAGAGGCCGAGGTTTTTCCACACACCCCCAAATCATACCCCAAACAGCCTCCTCCCCAAGGCTGTGTGCGAATTGTGGGGCCTGCCCTCATAAAGCTGTGCTGCACAGATGTGCAAACTGGATTTCAAATGTTAATAGCTCATCCACTTCGCATTTTTTTTCCCCGTATAGCGTTATCCTGGAAAAAAAAAAATCCCATTGAAGAAATCAATCTGATTTTTAGTTAAAAATACCCAATTCAGACATCAGAAACTGGCCCGAGTACAACTATTCCCTGTTCAAACTGGAGACAGGTTGAGTCAATAGCCCCCCTGGTAGCCTGCACTTTTACTGAAGTTGTCTCCACTCCCACCTCTTGTGAAACTCAGATACATCATTCGGCTGAGTCTGAGAAATGATGTCTCCGTTGTTAGCCCCAGAATAGGGAGCTGTTGTTTCACTAGAGACATCCCAGCCCCTTAATGGATTGGCGCGCTTGGCTATAATATTCTAAATACACATTACAGAGAGCAAGAGCGTATTTATAACTGCTCCATTGTGGCATTTAGATTTACCCTTGAAATTTATCTTTAATTTTTACAGTTGTCTCCTTAACCATGTATATTATTCCCTTCTTCAAACAATCTGTCTTGCTGCTGCAGTTTTTCTGGAAACCAAAGTGTAATTAAATATTAAATTAATATTTCATTTAAAATTAAATATCAGAGGCTTCAGTCTAATCTTTCACTTGTGCACTGTTGGTTCTCTCCTCGTATTCTTGTTCCTGTGTCCACAAAGGCAGGTACCGCCTCTTAATAATGTGTTCCTATATTATCTTTGTTCCTTTTTGTTTTTAAATTGGTGACACTGAACTTTTGCTACATTGAAACAAATGGATGTGGGGAGAGAATTCAGTGTAGCCAAGGTTAAAGACAACTTAATTCAACAGCCCTCTACTCCTCAGAGAAGAAAGCCACTGCTCCAAATCAGTGATAGCCTTAGAATCGTAAAATGTAAGAGCTTGAAAGGGGTCTTAGAAGCCATTTACCCCAATCCTTTGTCTTCACAGAGAAATAAACCAAAGCCTCACCTGGCCAAGTGACCCGATGAAGGTGACGTCATTTGTTAGTGTTGGGAACTAAGGCAGCTCCCAAGCTAGAACCAGCTTTATCCCATCACACCATCGTATGCAATGAAAAACTTAGCATTAAAGTGCGAATTTAACGTAGGCTTTGTATGTTGGACACATGAGGAATAGGGCAGAAGGGAGACAAATAGACAAGGAAATTGGAAGGGGAAGGACGAGGGAGAGAGAAGGGAACCCAAATCCTAGCACATGGAAGACAGACTTTGTGGGAATGAACATGTGGGAAGAAGGTACTATGTAAGGAAAGAGGACGGAGATGTCCTAAAGTGGCACGAGGGCAGGAGCTCGTCTGTGTTATCTGAATTCCTCCCAAAGCCAGATTGTGTTTCATGCCTTCCTATGCTGTCAACAGAGAGTAATTCTCCTTGGCCAAAGCCACGTGGCAGGTATTGTTAAAGCATGTTTTCTCTTCCATTGCCAGTCAGTGTCTGTCTTCTGGTCTTGTGTTTATATGGCACATTATATAGATTTAAGATTTTTATTTGTTTATTTATTTTTGCTTTGTTTCTTACAATGCAAAGAAAACCTTTCAGTGGTTTTCCTTATTCTTGAAAAAAGTTGGAATTTAGAGTTAGGGCTGTAGTGATCCTCTAGTTCTGTGGGCTGTCACCCTTAGGAGACCATGGGCCCTGTGAACATCTGAGGAAGTGAAGCTCCCTTTCTGCAGATAATGCACAGATGCACAAACACATGGCTAGGCTTAGAATTTCTACTTTTATTGGCCTCCTGATGACCATCTACAGATTCCATGGTAATCCTAGGATCCAAGGGAAGACTCACTGGTGAGTAAAGCTGCAATCGAGGCCGGTGGTGTGATCCGCCAACATCCCCAGAGTGGCAGCCAGTTGAGAACTCAGATCTTCCCTCACCCATCATCATCTTATTCTCTCACACTTTTTCAAAGAAAAGCAACCAGGCCTTGATGTTGCCATCTTTGCGATCAGTGCCCCTGCTGGTCAAGAGCATAAATGAACTCCAGCCTGCAGTGTCAAGGCTATAATTGTTAAGGGCTGAACAGGGTTCTAACAAAAGGCCCCCTTTCCACGTTAGCCAGTGTCCCCTTCATTTTTGTGAAACAGAAGTAGAAGTATAAGATGGGGTAAGCATTATCTGCTCCCTGGGCCTCCTCTTAAGGAAAGAAAATTAAAACCATATAGAACTTTATATTGCACTAATCCTTTGGGAAAATTAATATTGAGCACCAGCCAGCTTTTTTTTTTTAAAGAGTGGTTCCCAGTAGATATTTTTAGTTAAATACTATTTACTTAAAAAAGAAACCATTCACACATTGCTTATAGTTTATATTTATTTATTGGGTCCAAGATATATGTAAGTAATCTCATATATTATACCCGCAATCAAAATGAGAAATGGCACATGAGATCCAGGCTCTCAAGAGAAATATTATGAAATCTCAAGGTATTGATGAAAGTTTTTCAAGGCTGATCCAAATGGGATTTAGATTCTGTGGCAGTTGAAATGTGTATTATTAAACTCCTTAAGCAAACCCGAATGACTCCCAGTGGAGGATTAAGACATTCTATGTATAGCAAAGACGAAATTCTCATGTCTGAGTTTCTCTCTTGAATTCCCTCTTGATTAGCTTCTGTAATATTTAACTTCATGCCATGCCATAATTATTTAATAAAAGGTAAATATAAATTATATTTCAGTGGGGCTATGACCTTTTACCTTAATGTTATATTACTAAAGAAAGACATAGATAAATAGAGCCTATAGATTGAAGCATATTTTTAATTTGCTCTGTTTTTGCCTTGCCAGCACTTCTCTGTATCCCTGTCAGCCAAAAGGTTGGCAGAACTTCACAGCATCCCCGCACTCCATGTGGTAGGTGAGGTTGTAAATTTACACTGATGATGGCAGTTAATGGCCTGGTTGGCCCTTGGAGACAGTCTTGGTGCTGGTCTTGGGCACCTCATTAGCTAATTGAGCTTTGCTTGGCTCACACCAGGGCTGAAAAGCCAGAGAACGCCCAGGGAAGTAGGGAGGGGGAAGGAGGAAGTTGGGATTCAAGGTGAAGCTGAATCTAAAAGACGCAAAAGCAACTGGTCAGTTGGGAAGTCAGTCTGGAACCAAAGAGTTGTCAAACCCGGCCATGTGTTAAAGGCTGAGGTCCCTCTTATGGTTTAGCGTTGGCTAAACAGAGCTGGAGTACTTTCAACTTCATGCTTTCTACTTCCAATGTGCACTTGATGAAATGAAATTCTGTGTGTGTGTATGTGTGAGTGTGATTTTCCCTGTCTGTGTAGATAACTGTGTTTTACTGTCCTCTCTGTCACTTGGATGTAGACAAGATGTATCCCACAGTTTATGCCTATGAAGTCTGGCAGGGACCTGCCAAAAAACAACATAAAAATAGACAATTGTGCCTTATCTACTTATTCAGTGTAAAACATGAATTGCCAGCCCAGTGTAGTCAAGATACTCTGCCATGTCTAATTTGGGAGCTGGGGAGGGGAGGGCAGGCAAGAGAAACTAGACATTGACCCTGTATCCTAGTGGTTTGCAGTCTGGTTGGGAGAACAATGGGTGCAAATGTGTGATAAATTATATTTTTTTAAAAAAACTAATCTCCATCCCACCTCTGTGCACTGATTAGAGCCCAGCTCCAGAAAATTCCACTGCCAGCAGCAGGAAGGACTAAGGGATAAGGAGGGTGGTGTGGGGGTCCCTGGCTGGACCCCCACAGTGCTCTTGGGAGAGGCAGAGCACTTGCCAGGGCAGGGGACAGCCATGCAGATGGAAAGGGACAAAGGCAGAAATGGAGACAGGGAGGGGTTAGATTTTCTGCCTTATGGGTTATCTGTTTAGTTTGTATTTAGCACGTTGTGAGTGTACCCATATCAATAATTTTCTTGTTTTCCCTAAGAAAATCTGAACTTTGGCTAACAAAATGGTGCATATTTCTAAAAAAAAAAAAAATTAGGCAATGATGAATTTTGAGAATTTCATCATCAAGTCTGTTTGCCCTGCAGCACCGGGCAGCTGTTTGTGTTTGCTGGTTGATTCCGCATGGAGTCTCCTTCTGGTCTCAGTGACGAAGTCAGGCAACACAGGCAGGACTTCATTCATGCTTTTGCATCTGTAGCTCTTGAAGCTGAGAAGGATGCCCAGAGAGGGATGGAAGGATCATCGTCTCTGGTTCTGCAGCAGGAAAGGTTAAGAGCACAGGCTTTGGAGTTAGAGAAGCAGGATACAGATCCCACCTTTACCATTTGGGACTGCATTGAAAATGGGGATAAAACCCACATCATAGGGTTACAATCAGAATCGAACGAGCTAATGTTCCTAAAAGGCTTAGCAGAGTACCCTTAACATAGTAAGGCTTCAGTACATCCTAATGGTGGTAATAATGATTTTCACTATTGCATATTACCACCACTAAAAATCACATTATTTAAGAAAAAGTCTTCCCAAATTGCTGACATTATAATGCTAAGTGGAAGAAAAAAGTTTACAGAATAATTCTACTTAAACATACAGCTATTCTTACATGTGTTTCTAGGTAAGATGGCCTTGTGAGTGCGAGTGTTTAATTGGCCCCCACTCCCAAAATATATTAGAGGATACTTTCAGGAAAACATAAAAATAAAGGAAATCTGGTAATAATGCTTGAAGCTAGGCTAAAGTCATTAATATTCCAGAAATTTTGCACCATTGTGCAGGCATGTGCACACAGGGTCGTATTGGTGGACATGCGAACTCCAGCTGGCCTCCTCATTCCCCCTTAGGAAAGAGCAGCAGGACAAGGAAGTGATGGTGGAGACCCCAACAACCACCCTGAGGCTCCCCTGTCTCCACCTTGAGGAGTGAGAACCAGTGGCACAAGCAGAAAGTTGATCTTGAATGGGAGAGTGTACTTAATTATTCTATATTCAGAGCAGTTGCCATTTATGTGTGAGAACCACAAAAAGATACTTTCTTATTTCAATGGCCCAGACAGAACTTAACTCTTATTCTTATTGATAGCACCTGACTGCAGGAGAATTGAATCAATGAAGAACGCAAGATGGGAAAAGTTGTGCTATCGCAGGATTGGTGGTTGGCCGAGAAAGCAGTTAAATATAGAGTGTCTAAAAAATTATTGTTAATATGGTGATGAGGCTTAGTGGAAACATGAAAATTAGTTTCTAAAAATATAGAACATAGAAAATCTAAGTAAATCAGCTTGAAATGATAAACTGCCAACAAAAATGTGTAAGTGGAGAGAAAGAGGTGGGAAGATTGAAGGCAAGCAAAATTCCTTATATATGGAGCGACTCAACACCTCAGATAATTAGGAAAAATAAAATATTTTCAGAGAAGTCTAAAGACACTTTTGTAAATTAAAATAGTATATACAGACCAGGAGCTGTGGCTCATGCCTATAATCCCAACAATTTGGGAGGCTAAGGCGGGCGGATTGCTTGAGCTCAGGAGTTCAAGATCAGCCTGGACAAGATGGTGAAAACACATCTCTACCAAAAATACAAAAATTAGGCATGTGGTACATGTCTATAGCCCTAGTTAGTCAGGAGGCTGAGGCAGGAGGATTGCTTGAGCCCAGGAGTTGGAGGTTGCAGTGAGCCGTGATTGTGTACTACACTCCAGCCTGGGTGGCAGAACCAGACTTTGTGTCCCTGTCTCAACAGCAACAACAACAACAACAACAAGAAGTGTGTATATCTCTCAAATCACTAGAAAAGTATATATATTTAAAACTATTAGAAATGAGAATGTGGGAAGACAAATTTATAGAAGCAAAAATGGACGTGTTAAAGTGATCAAAAAGATAGATGAAATAAGACATTAAAGCATTGCCCATGAAATGCTGACAAAACTAATATATGTTAATTCACAAAAACGCAATAAATTCCAAAAGGCAGATACTGTGCAGGACACCTTTTTAAATCCAGGGCAGTTGGCTACAATAAGCAATTAACAGTTTAGTACTCAATTACCTAGAAATTTTAAGATACTCTTCCTGGAACTAAAGGAAGTCAAAATTATAAATAGGACTAATCAGAAAATTACAACAAAATTGAAATACAGTAAGTTGTGGCAAAGGTAAGTATTTAATGTTACACAACGAAATAAAATCCGGATAGGCTAAATAATTTAAACATCTACATATATTTGTGTACATTTCAGTGGGTGGAGGGGGAGGGGAAGTCTAGATCGGTTAGAAATTTTAAACTAATCCAATATAGATTCTATGCTAAAACATTAACAATGGATTTCTTGATGAAATGGATGATTTTTTCTAGAAAACAATACAATGATATTGAGAAACAATGAATTCGAGGTTTCTGATTGGCAGTCAATCATTTGGATGATGGTGCAATTCACAGAGAATCTCATGAGCTTGGGTATCTTGGGTAGGGGGAATCTATGGACCATCTGAGTGGAATTTTCTAGCCAACAGTTGGATATTTAAAGCTGAATCTCAGGCCAGGTATCTAGTCTAGAGATCAAGATTTATGACGGTTAGCATGTAGCTGCATGTGGAAATCATGGGGAATTGATGAAGTTGCCCAGGGGAACGTGCAGCAAAGCTGAAGACTGCCTGGCAACCATCTTGAGGAGCATCATTTATAAGACAGGCAGAGAAAGAACAGTCCGCAAAGTAGTCTGACATGGCCAAAGAGGTAGGAAAGAAGCCGGGCAGTGTGAGTTCAGGAAGCCAGTGGGTGGGAGGGTTTCTAGAAGTGGAGAATATGAGTGGTCTCAAATGTTAACTTGGGGTTAAGATAAGAACGGAAAAGTTCCTGTTGATTTGGCTAAAATGCTATTGGTGACCTTAGTGTGAGCAGTGTTACTAGGGTTCTTTCAAGTGCTTAGCAAGAGCTACTCTCCATGCTATGTAAGATCCATAGAGCATAGGATAAAATAAAGAAAACTTCTCAATATAGTTTTCAAAGCTGGTATGAAATAAAAATCATTAGTTGGACAGAGCCATGCACACAATCCTAGTTATTAATATGGACACATAAATTCCTGACAACAATAACAATAACTGATACCTGCGTGCTCACCAAGTGCCAGGCACTGTTCTTAGTAACTTGATTTAATCCTTGCGCCAGTTGTGCTAAGGAAATGTTAATCTGGTATTAATGGTTGAATCTGGTATTAATGGTTATATCTGAATTTAGATATTTACCAAGAAAATGATGCATTACTTCCATGAATTAATGTTTAATTTTGAAATATTAGAAAATATAAAATATAGGCCAGGCGTGGTAGCTCATGTCTGTAATCCCAGTGCTTTGGGAGGCCAAGATGGGTGGATCACTTGAGGTCAGGAGTTCGTGACCAGCCTGGCC